>NW_026782342.1:0-487065 GCF_031769215.1 Ylistrum balloti | reverse complement strand
ACTGACCAGTTTCTTGCAGATGACCGAAACGTTAAGGTGGGAATTCGTTGACTTTATCTTTCTATATATGGATACAATTCAAGTGCATATGAAAATGTTTATTTTTTTCTATAGTGTAGTGATCGATAACAGGACTTGGTACGTTTTAGTACCGCCAGAGATGAACTTTCTCTGGTGTATCGATCCGATTGATCTTTTTAATCCCCCCTTCCCTCTCATGATTACTATTAAATACGGTAAAGAAATAAAAGCTTAACTAGAATTCTTCCTTTATCTTATATAATCATTGTTGTATATTTTTGTAAATCCCGGAACGTTTGAGAGGTTTCTAAATAGTAGTATACTACTTCCGGTTTTCATTTCACTTCCACCAGTACACGTGGGTTGTATTTTTTTGAGGGATGTGTACGTGAGTAGACAGTTGTATTTTGATTTTGACCATCAAAACATGTTTTTAGTTCACTACGTTTATATCTATTCCTTTCTCACTTTCTCTGTTGCTTGGCTAGAGCATTTTCTATTGTTATTTGGAAACGTTACGTGATGGAAGGGGTATCTATTCCGTCAGCAATCTGCCAGGGTCTCGGGGATATAACTAAAAGGAAAGACGTTTTTTCATATTTAAAATCTAAGAGACATTCTATTTTCTGTTTGCAGGACACACATTTTACCAGAATTTTATTAAAAAAGAATGGGGTTTTGATTGTTATTTTAACTCTTTTAAGTATAATAGTAGAGGGGTGGCTATTATGTTGAACAATAACTGTGAAATTAAGGTAAATAAAGAAAAGACGGACTTATCAGGAAACTTTTTAGCACTTGATATTTTAATAGAAGGTACAAAATTACACTTATTTCACTGTATGGCCCAAACACAGACTCGCCATTTTTTTTTTAAATATTCTAGTAGACACTATTGATGATTTTGGTAATGATAAGTTTATTATATGCGGAGATTTTAACCTGGTTCTAAATCCAGAGTTGGACTATGATAGGGGTTATAAAAAATGTGAATACTCAGAAAGCTTGACAGACACTGCTAGAAATCATTGATAGTTATTGTCTTGTTGATATTTATATGGAATTACATGCAGATAATAAAAGATACAATTAGAGGAAAATGACTCCATTGAAACAAGCACAATTAGATTTCTTTTTAATATCAGAAAACTTGTTATCAAGCGTTTTAAGTTCAGTTATAGAACCATGGCACAGATACGATCATTCATTTCCTTTACTCAGGTTAAATTCAGTGAATTCATAAGGGGTAAGGGATTGTGGAAGTTTAATTCATCTCTTTTATATGATGAAGAATACTTGAAATTAGTCAAAAAAGTGATTTTAGATACAAATAGCCAGTATTGTCTTTCGGAATACAATAAAAATGCTATAGATACTATTTCAGATACAGATATTGAATTTATGATTGATGACCAACTTTTTCTTGAAACCTTACGCATGGAAATTAGGGAGAAAACAATATCGTATTCATCATATACAAAGAAAGTGAAGAACAGAAATGAAGATTTACTAAGGAACACTATTCAGTACATGGAGGAACAAGAGCAAGTAAATATTGAAGAATTAGATGTTAAGAAAAAGGAGTTGGAAAACATTTGAATTAAGAAAGTTAAAGGTAGAGTAATAAGATCAAGAGCTAGATGACAGGAAGAAGGGGGAAAACAAACCAAATTTTTTTTTTCAATTTAGAAAACAGAAAATTTGTTACTGTAATAACCATCAATAGGAAATTCTAGAGGAGGTTTGCTGTTTTTATGAAAATTTATATAATGACACATCTGAAATAGAAGATATTGATTTAACTCAATATTTGGACACCTTTGAGGTCCCAAAATTAGACAATAGTGAGGCAAAAAAATCTAGAAGGGGAAATTACATAAGAAGAGGCAGCAAAAGTATTGAAAAATGTGATAAATAAAAGTCCTGGTACGGACGGTTATATAGTTGAATTTTAAAAATGTTTTTGGAAGCAGTTAGGGGTTTTTATTGCTAGATCTGTAAACTGGGAATATAAAAAGGGTAGTATTTCTGAAACTCAATGACAGGGTGTCATTACATGCATTCCTAAGGGAGTTAAGCCTAGGCAGTTCTTAAAAAATTGAAGGCCTATAACATTATTGAATATTATTTACAAAATTGCTTCAGGCTGTATATCGGGTAGAATTAGGTCAGTTTGAAATAAGTTAATATGTGAAGATCAAACAGGAGTAATTTCAGGCCGTTACATTGGGGAGAACACGCGATTGGTATACGATATCATGCAACTTGTTGAAGATTTGAATATTCCGGGAATGCTTTTAATGTTAGATTTTGAGAAAGCTTTTGATTCGGTTTCGTGGAAATATGTTGACAAGGTATTTCGTTATTTTAATTTTGGTCCAGATATTCGAAAATGGGTTAAGGATTTACATACTAATGTATCAGCTACTGTAAATCAGGGGGGTAACCTGTCATCTGTTCTTAATGTCAAAAGAGGCTGTTGTCAAGGCGACCCAATAGCTCCGTACATTTTTATTATATGCGTAGAAATACTAGGTATTAGATTCAGAAATAATAATAGGATTAAGGGTATAGAGGTTAATATTTGTCCAGTTCTTATTTCACAATATGTCGACGACACCACCCTTACATTAGATGGCTCAGAAATTTCCCTGAGAGAATCTATTGCTGAATTGGATAAGTTTGCAAAAATATCTGGTTTGGAACTTAATATTGATAAAACTCAGTTTATTTGGATTGGGAACAAAATTTATAGTAGTGATACCTTTTAACCTGAATTGAACTTACAGTGGGGACGGATAAATTTACACTTCTAGGAATAGATTTTAGTGTGAATCTACAGGAAATTCCCAAAATTAACTTTGATAAAAAATTAGTTAAGCTTAAGACACTTATTAAGACTTGTTTTACACTTTTCAAGAATTCACAGAGATGCAGTGTCCATACTAACTTTCTTCAATGTCAGAGTTTAATTTCTTCTGTCAAGGTATATTTGCAGAAAAGCAATATTGAATTTGATAAACAATTAATTGTCTACCCACTAATTCGAAATAACATTGCCATTTTCTTAAACAGAGCTAGAGGTTGTAGTGGTTTTTATGATGATAAAAAAGTGATTACCCCAAGGTATTTCATTTCTACTGGTAGAACAAAATGGGAGAGAACTTTTGAAGATAATGAATTGAACCGGTCCGACATTTACATAACTCCCTTCATAGTTACAAGAAACACCAAACTACAGTGGTTTCAACATAGGATAATACAATATATATTAACAACTAATTCATTTTTGTTTAAAGCTGGTATAACTAAAAGTCCTATGTGTAATATGGAACGGAAAACAATTATTCATGTACTATGAGAGTGCCATTACTACAAAGTTTGGAAACCCTTTTTGATGCACTCCTTAGCCCATTTTCTTTTGATAAACAAAGACTTCTCTTTGGTAATTTATTACATGATGGCAATTATATAGGTAATAAGACAGATAATGTATTTTTGATTTTAATCAAATTTTACATATACAAAACAAGATGTCTACATAAAGCTTTAAATCTGACAGTTTTAATCAGTTCAATTAAAGATTATTATATGTGTCAAAAAAGTATTGCTTACAGTGAAGGGGAACTTTCCTAACTTAAGTTTAGGGCTGAATGGATAAAATGGGAGAAACTGTTAGAAATCTCAGACTAATTCATCTGTTAATATATTTGTGAACTTCCAGGGTACATTTTAAGAGCTTAAATATATTTTCATTATATACTGGTATTATTAGTTCTTTTGTTTCCTCCAAATGTGAAGAGTTATACAAAAGAACATATATACATTGACATTGTAGAAAATAATTGTGCGTTTGTACATATATATACACATAAGAAGCATTTACATTAATACAATGTAAACAATAGACAGAGTTTACGTACGCATAATAAATATATACAACAACTCCTAAAGTTAAGAAAATAAAATCATTTAAGGTAATCCTTACAGTTAAATACAATACACAATAATCATATAATTTAAGACGTGAATATTTCATTTTGAAGTCAAAATGACCAAACGTTACAATTAAATAGCATGATAATGTAGGATTCTGATGATGAAAACTATTGAATTTAATCTAAAATCCTCTAGTTCCAATGGGGGTATATCGTAGTTGATAATACCTTCCAGAAGAACATGTATTAATTGATAGTTAGACTATTCATTAAGGTAAAATACAAAATCTATGTCTTTCACTGTAATGAGTAAGTACCGGAGCTTGTCTCGTTAACTCCCGGTGTGAGAGCATTTGAGCACGCTATGAATAATGACATCTTTATACATGAAGCCACAGTAGTGACACATGTAAGTATTTTCATTTTCGCACATTTCAACGCTTATTTCAACAAATCGTTTTATATAAACACCATGTTGTGGAAAACGTAGAGCAAGTTTCCAAACCGGGGAAGGATGTATAGTGTTATGTAAGAGAATAAATCGAGAAAAACCACAATCTATGTACATTCTTTCACATAATCTAGTTTCTTTATATTTTCTAACATGACTATTAGATAAAATCTTCCATTGTGATTTGCTAGGAAATACACCATTTTCATGAATTCATTAAGAACATAGTACAAATTGTATTTGTTTTAAAATATAAACGATATCAGGCACAAATCCTCTACTAAAATAGGTCAGACTGAATTCAGTTAACCGTTTAATAAAAATCTCGCATGTTCAATAACCTACATTAAACAAATTCTACAAAGAAATTGCATTTTCTTTATACTGTTATATACTTCAATTGAAAACCACCCGAGCAAAGATGTACACATGTCCGTTCTAGTTCTTAAATTGAAACCTTGAATTGATTTAACAATGAAATTCTGTGCCTTTTCTAACATATAAATTTATCTTTGCTTTAATTGCCACAATTCACAACCATACGAAGCTGAAGGGTAAACTTTAGACTTTACTATTTTTGCAGTAGTAAGAGGATTGAGCGTATATGGGTGTGCCCCAGAAAGAATCAAAGACATTACTCCACATTTCAACTTAGAACAAGCGCGTTCTGTGCGTTCAATATTATTATTTTGCTGTTCAACAAAACACCAACATGTGTAATACGTTCAACAATTGGTAATTTCGAACCATATAGAGTCACATTACATGATACATGTCACTGATTTTTGGAAGTAAAAACAAGGATCTTAGATTTAGCGGAAGTAAAAGTAAATCTCCACTTTCGGCTATATAACTCACAAAATGAGAGTAAATGTTGTAAATTGTAAACGTTGTTACTAACAAGACATATATCATCGGCTTGTGTGGGTATATTGACACGTGAGGAAAACACTACTGACCCTTTTCCGCTAGATTCAACATTATTTAGCAGATCATTTATAAAAACCAAATACAATTTCGCAGATAACGACCCACCTTGTAAAATCCCTCGCTTCATAGTTATATAATTTGACTTAAAATCGTTGAAAACAACTCGATTTGTAAAATGAAGGTACATCTGATACATAATATTCCACGTTTTCCTTTTAATACCAAAGTTGTAAAGCTTATAGAATAGCTCGTCTTGCCAAACACAATCGAAGGCTTTATTACTATCTAAAAAGGCAATGAACACTTCGGCTGCATAGTCTAGATAACAATTGATGCTTTCCTGTAAATTAAAGGTCCTACATAAGCTACATAAATATTTGCGATAGGCTGACTGGTGCCTTTTTGGAAATGAGTCTTACTCTAGCACTGGACTTAAACGGGTAGACAACAATGACTCAAATACTTTGAAAAAATACAAGAATTATTGTTATGCCCCTGTAGCTGTTTGGATCGTCCTTCGGTTTCCGATTACCTTTTTAAGTGTAATTATCGTGCCCAATTTCCACGATTTTGGAATATATCCATACTTAACAATAAGATTAAAAAGATATGTTGTATTTGTGCCAAGTGAACTGTTACAGTATTTCACACGCTCATACACAAGACCGTCTGGACCACCATTTTTTTGTTTTAAGACCTTTACATATCGAATAAACCTCTTCGAATGTAAACTGGTATCTTGGTCAGTTTTGATGTTTTCCTTGATTGTCAGTATATCATGTTGAACCTGATTAAAAGTATTAGCATCAAACATTTCGTTACTTTCGCTTTCAAAAAGCTTGCCAAAAAGGTTACCTCATGCATTTACGATTTCTCTTGGATCGCGTAGGACCCGGCCATCATACTTCAACTCAGTCTGTACTAATTTCGGTTTACGTGATTTACTTCTATATAATTACCAGAATAGCGTTTGATCAACTTCACCGGACTGATCAATTTCATCCAATTGCCGAATTATATACTCGTTGAAAGCATTCCTAAGTTTAGTTCTAAAAAGACTTTTGCATAATTTATTATCTAAAAAGTAAACGTCATTACCTCTACATTGACCGTTATCTTTCCACAATCTCCTTTTAAACAACATTTTGCTGTGTATCTCTGTTAATTGTTTGTTCCAATAGGGTTTAAGATGTCCCTTTAATGTCCATTTCTAAATGCGATGTTCTGACGCCTTTAATAAAACATTTTTTAAACTTTCATAACATGAGTCAATCTCGTCATTCGATTTGAATTTCTTTGGAACAGTAATTAAACTGAGCTCACACTCTACAATAAACTTGTAATTGTTAATTTGACCATTATTCAATGCCTTTCGCCAGTTATATTTGGAATTATTTGTACAACTGGTTAACGTAACTGTGGGAATCTCGATACTGCAATATACTGGGAGGTGATCTGATGAGTTTTCACCATCATCTAAGACTTCAGATTTTCTTATCAAATCTACCATACTACTTTCAACAACAATATGGTCTATCATTTCACAACTGCCAGAGACAGGACGGAACGTGTATTCAGGCCCACTGCAAGCATCTTGGACATTAACAGATACTAAATTATTTCTAATAAGAAAAGTTTCAAAACCACTTGATCTAGCGTAACTGGGAAACTAATAACGTGGGCCGTTAATTTTCACATTAATGTCTCCAATAATCATAACCCTCCCTTTTTCTGAATATACGGATACAAGAGATTCTAATGTATCTATAATTTCCTTGAAACATCTAAGTGTCTTGATGATGCTGGCATGTATACCGAAAAAAAATGATGTTATTACGTTCAGATTCCTGAATCTCCATGCCAACCATTCGAGGACAATCTATAGTAATTTCCTGAACCCTTAAACTAGATTTGTACAGAATGCAAACGCCACCTCTAATATTGTACTTATACCGAAACGGGTCTGACTCGTGGACTGGTTTTACAACGCATGAATAACCGGATAGAATGAAGGTATCAAAAAAGGACAAGGATATTCCCTTACCCAATGTTCTGAGAGACCGCAAACATCAATTTTACGGTCTTCTAAACACTTTAACAAATATGGTGTACCTGAAAGTATCCCTTTAATGTTCCAGCACATCATATTGAGGTTATTACACATTTTGTTCATGATCGTTAATAAAGACATTTCTGGGTAGTCATCGACCAACATTTACACCGTCAGGCCAGAAGGATTGATCGTGCAGCTTGCTGTGTTCGTCGTCAACAACGTTCACTTGTGCTGATGCAGTTCTTTTCCAGCTTCTCTCCAAGTATCGCAAGAATGTCACAATGGCGTTTTTCTCATAAAGGTAGTCGCGCATGCCACTTTCAGATGACTGTCTTTTGTTTATACCATGTACATAGTACCTACGTGTTCTCTTGTATTTTTCTGTAGATCTGAATCCTGTAAAGTTGTAGGTCTTTTGCTGTTTTGGCTGTTGGTTGCACACCGACGACGGAAAGTGTACAGGTAAAGATGCCGTTACCTGGCGTCTGGACGGTGTGTTGTCAGTTTCCGCTTGCTCTTTAACAATTGTAGACTAGCTCCTTTGCTGAACAGGCGTGCTACGTGCCATTGTATTAGCGGCGGTTGCCGGTAAATTGTTACGAGGTTGGTGAACATCATTAGCAGTTTCTTTGGAAGAGTTCTCTCCTGTTTGGGGGATCAGACAGCGGACTATATCTGTTGCTCATCTCGATTTGGTAAACGTCATGTGAAGGTTTTGTTTTTTATGCTGGTGCTGATGCGTTTTACTTCGTTCAACTGTTTTTGTGTGCATTCTGATGTTTAAGGATTTAAGCGCGTCCTCGATCACATGAATGTCGTCTTCACATTGCTTTGTCGTTTGTCCAATATGCTTCAGTCGGTTCTTAAAACCTTCAATACCATTAAAGGTATTGTCGTCGAATCGCTGAGCGATAATGTGACAGTCAGTAGCCTTCTGATGTATGTCTTTCATTGATGTTTTTATGTTATTGACACTTCCTTCAAGCTCTGAGATATGTTTCCCTATTCCTAACTTTTCTTCTCTCATATCCTGGATTCCACACGACATGACATTGACGCTTTTTCTGAGTTTCCATTTTCTGGTATGTTTTGCTGAAGTGTTTTGTGAATGTCATTATTTTCTCCTGTTAAAGTGTCGATTTGTATTCTCATTGTTCTTGGTTCCTCGATGTAATGTTTGTTTTTATCTTTTGATTTTTCTCTTTCACTTTTTAAATAAAAGATTTCTTTACTCAGGTTGTCCATTTGTGTTGAAAAAGTAGCGTTTTTGGTTTTTATGTCTAGCAAGTCCGATATAAGTGTCACAATCATATCTTGTGGTAGTTTCATGCCTCATTCGTCTGTCACTTGTTGTGTTTTGGGTGGTTGATCATGAGTTTTCCTTGTTTTAGGAACTATCTCACGCAGATCTTCCGTGTACTCACCTATGATGGCCCGAAGAAGAACAAAACAGTCTTTGGCGAGTTTGTGGTGCATTGCGGGAGAGCCGGATTCCCTAGAGGCTAGTCGTTTCCGAAGATGACCTTTTTTAACTGGAAAATCATCTCTAGCCCTAGCAAGTTCAAATAACGTAAACCGGAGTTGTTCAAGGTCAGGGACACTGTCGTGGGTGAGCGAACGCATTTGGTCAATAAGAAGGTCTCGGCATATCTATGTGTAGTAGGGTACAATTTTGTAAATTGACTTTGTATGGTTTTATTGAGAGAGGCCATTTTTTCGTCCTTTGTTGTTTGGAAATTATAACCCGCTAATTCGTTCTGTTGCACGCTAAACCGTCATCCGCGGGTTGTGTCCCTTACGCCCTCTTCCCTTTTTGAAGAGGTAGGTTGTTGCTTTAACATATTGTGTATTTTGTGTAACTTACGGTATACAAAATTTTGGTGCATTTTGATAAACATAAGTGCTGTTATTGAGCCGATACGAATTCAACAATGTGATATATATAAATATGGAATGTATTGTGTATCGTAACTTATAACGTAAGAGTTTCGGCTCTGTAATGTATGATAGTGACTGGGTTATTCAGTATTTTACTTTAAGAGGGACCACATTACACCAGTCCTTTACTTATTGCATTGGCTGCCCGTGCGATTCCGGTCACAGTACAAGATTTTGATGTATACATACAAGGCAATAAATGGAACAGCTCCTGAATATTTGCAGGAACTTGTCACCGTTTATCGGCCGTCACGATCACTACGATCGGAGACAGAATCCTTGTTGTGCGTTCCGAACTCTCGGACTGTGACTTATGGTAACCGGTGCTTTGGAAAGGTAGCGGCCACTTTGTGGAACAGCTTACCATCTGCTACTAGAAAGTCAAAATCCCTGGCCAAATTCAAGAGGGATATTAAAACCCACCTGTTTACGTCTGCATTTTAGACTCTCACGCAGACGTCCTGTATATACATACTTTCACCACTACTTACTTGGTTTGGTTACTGTGTTATATATGTTGATTACTGTGTTATACATGTTCTATAAATTATGTAGTAAGATTATTATGTAATTGTGAAGCGCATTAGAGTATTTTGTCAAAATAGATAGTGCGCTATATAAATGTTGTATATTATTATTTATTATTTAATAGTATTTCTGTAGTGAAGCGTGTTTTTGCTGAGTGCGTTAACCGGTCGTGTTCGATCTGGACGAGTTCATAACTCGTTCAGGTAGTGTGAGATTGAGAATTGGTTTTGATGTATTGTTATATTGTTGTTATAAGGTTTATGTGGCATCCAGAATAAACCTACTAGAAATGAACTGTCGTCTTTGTGGTGCATGTATATGACGATCCCGGAGCAGATACATTGCTACATATGGTGGCCTTGAGCGCTTCCAGATAAGCTGGAATCTCTTTAGAAGGGATTTGATGTGCGTTTTCATATTGGGTTTAAGCAGCGTCACTTTGTGGGGTATACGAACACGATTCCTCAAACTGTCAGTGACAAGAAAGTAGTTCTACATTTTTCATTTCAGTATATATCAGGGAATACACATTTATTGATGAATTCGTCATTCATGAATTGATGAAACAATGTCAATATCAAATTATCACCTCCTATTACAAATATGTACATGTATCCGTTTACATGGGACACACACGCGATAGGAGCGAATACAACTCACGCGCACACACACAGGTAGGCTGTTAATAGTATATATGATATATAGTGGTCAGCAACCGTGACGAGTTACATATAGTTCTACAACAATGCACAAAATAATTTCGATGTTTGTAGGATATTACGATCATTGTTTTACCACGAATCCACGAAACATGGTTCAGGATGCTGTCACAGAGTTCCCTGACAAGAAATTGTCCCAAAAATCCCACCTGAATTCGTAATAAATAGGTATATTTTCATAGCGACAAGAACAGCGGCCGCACTGGACTATCCCTATATGTCATATAAAATTTCTAAAATAATTTGTATTTCTCTTCGTTGCTCATTTACATTTAGTAGTTCTTCCGAAACTCTAATTTTTTGTTTTGATTTTTTGGATAATTAAATCATATCTCAGCTCTAGCCCAATAAACTCTCTCTCTCTCTCTTTCTCACCCTCCTCCCCAGCTCTCCTCCCCCCCCCCTCTCTCTCTCTCTCTCTCTCTCTCTCTCTCTCTCTCTCTCTCTCTCTCTCTCTCTCTCTCTCTCTCTCTCTCTCTCTCTCTCTCTCTCTCTCTCTCTCTCTCTCTCTCCCTCCCTCCCCCTCTCTCTCTCCCTCCTCCCCAGCTCTCCTTCCCCCTCCCCTCTCTCTCTCCCTCCTCCCCAGCTCTCCTCCCCTCTCTCTCTCTTTCTCTCCCTCCTCCCCATTATTCCTCCCTCCCCCTCTCTCTCCCTCCCCTCTTTTTCTCTCTCTCTCTCTCCTCTCCCTCCTCCCCTCTCTCTCCTCCCTCTCTCTCTCTCTCTCTCTCCTCTATCTCTCTGAGCGAGTGAAAATGATTGTACATGGATGATACTGATTGTATATGGTATGACGATGATTGTACATGGCACGATGTTGAATGTGGATAATGATGATGATGAGGAGTATGCATGTGGTAATGTGATGCTGCTGCTGATGATGAGGAGGATGATTATGATGAGGAGTGATGATAATGATTGTATATGGAATGATGATGATGATGATGTTTAAGATTGTACATGGGATGATGTAGATGATAACGATTGTACAAGGGATGATGATGTTTGAATATGGGATGATGATGATGATGATGATGATGATGATGATGATGATGATGATGATGATGATGATGATGATGATACAAGGGATGATGATGATGATGATGATGATGATGATGATGATGATGATGATGATGATGATGATGATGATGATGATGATGTTGTTGTTGTTGATTATACAAGGGATGATGAGGATGATGATGATGATGATGAGGATGATGATGATGATGAGGATGAGGATGATGACTGTACAATGATAAGATGCATGAGGTGTACCAGTGCTATGGTGTGTGAGGTGTGCAAGGTTGTTTATTTGTATGTTTAAAATGCTTTGAAAAATGAAATAAATATAAAAAAAATGTCACGTATTCAAATGAGAACAAGGTATACAACAACGACATAAACGTTTATCAGTATAATGACCTGTCGTGCAACATAAATGCGTTTCTAGTATTGACGTTTTGCCTATGTTATATCGTGACGTTTGATGTTTTGAAACAACAAAAAAATAAAGAAAAAGAAAAGAACCTTTCGTGGTTTATGCCAAATATCTTTTGCTAGACTAATTCTAAAGAGAAATAACAAAATTAAAAAGCAATCGATACTTATCACACTTTAGATAATATTTGGACTCTACACACAGTATAATAACGGGATAGAGAAAATAATTTCTTCCACCTTTTACCGAAGCCGACCTGAAACTTGTACGTAAATACCATTTACCGGATGTGACGATCTTTTCTCCAGCTGAAGCAGACAGCGGTAGTGAATAGAACAAATGGATGTTCAGTTTTCCAGATATAATAATGCAGTTATTGTTGGCAGGACAAAAGTCTTTGAAGTTAGTGGCTAGTCGTATCTGATGTCCTTTTAATATTTAACAAGATGTGACCAAATATATGAAAGGATGAGGTAAAGAGTCAGATAAGGAAAGAGGACCTTTCGAATTAACCCACATTGCATATCGGATCCTTCCTTGAATAAAAAATATATATAGTTGTACAGCACGCACATAACGGATCGTCCATCCACCATACATACCTTACACCTACATCACACACTTTACTGAGACACAGCAGACATTTAATCGGAACCCCAACCCCCACCCCCCTCCCACTCCCAAACCAACATATATATCGTTAATTACATTACAAAATGGTTAAGTGGATACCGAACCTTATAAAGAATCATTTCTTAGTAACAGCTTCCGATGAGGAAGGAAGCAGTTGACTACTTTGAACGTTCTCCACACAGAAAATTTAATGTTTTCAACATTATTCCGTTTCACAATCAGTGGAAAAAACCGTCCGACTTCATGTTTTGAAAATCGGAATTTCAAACGTATATTTATAGCAACTGGTCATGTATTGTGAGACACCGATATTGCAGGTAAGGAACATTTTAGCCACACATAGAACGCAGACCGTCTAGCATTGATTGACCTTGAAACGTCACGCACAAGTGATTTTGTCGTAAGATTTCCAGTTTATTTTTATATCCATGTAACACATTGCCTACATATATATGAAGGACTTTAAGGGTGAATTGTTCTCGCAAATTCTTAGGTTACTAGTATATTGTGTAGAGTGTCATTCAGTCGATTTTTACGTATAGTAACTAAATAATCCCGTGCACTTAAGTACATACAGCCGGTCAATACAATGTAACACCTAATACAGGAGGTCAAGCTTGATCTATTTTCACATATATACTAATCTGTAGTTCTATATCGTAAAATTATAAATTTCACACATTGTTATGTTGTTATACTGGTAAAGATTTATATAAGATGTGATAGCATATTAAATGATATATATCATACATACCAGATGTTGATTGCAATTGCAGTCCGATAAAATAAATCATGAAAGTCACCCTTGTCATGCTTGGTGAAAAGTATTCCCACATAATAGTATCTGAAAATATAATGAATGTCATAAAGAAAGATTTACAACATTCATCAGCAGTATGTGATAAATTTGAAATATCACATTATTCATATATGAAATAAATGTTTATAACATCCATCAGTGAACTATAAGACGCTTAAAATATAAAAAAAAATTAAATAAAATGAAATAAGAATACAAAATATTACAAAATAAAAAAATCAATAGAATGTGATTAAAATATTGACGAACTTTATCATTGAAATATTGTTTAAGACAAATTGATACTGATAATAAGTCAATTTGAGCAGAATCCATGTAGTCTTACAGAAGAAAAAGGATTGTAATGAATTTTCTCTACCTCCTTTATATGGCTGACCTCATTCCTCTCAGTATATACAGGTGCTAGTTAAATCATTCTATTTCCTTAAAAAAAGATAATTCAGTGTTGGCAGCCTTAACACACAACAATAGTTTGTCTCAAACTCTAAGCATGAAAACTCTTCAGAAAACAAATAGTCCTTTTGTCCTATTGACTAAGATGTAAATATTTCAGCATTCTATGATATGTTTCCTATTATTAATAATACTTTGACTTACCTGATGTGATTTCAGCCCTCTCACTGAAGACGGACACTCACTACAACAAACCTATTTATATCGTAACCTAACTGGCAGTGTATATATAGATACTTGTGTATTGTGTAATACATACTGTTTGGATTTGCATAATAATGTATTTTCCGTGTATAGGTTGAATCACTACATAAACAATGATGATTCGGAAAAAATACCGCTTCTGTTGACAAATACTGAATTTAGTTTCAAGTTTTCAAGTTTTATTAATCACTCCAGACACACCATAAGTGTGTAACAGGAGGTCAATCATCAGATACAATCAGATACATTGTTACATATTGTCTGCAAATAATCAGATACATTATACATGGTGAAATGTGCATACATACCAGCATACATGTAATGCTGCGTGCATACATACACACGCACATACATACACATATACCTACACATATACATACGTACATACATACATACATACATACATACATTCGTGTACATACATGCCTATACATACTTACATATAATTTTAGATACATACAATTAATTCAGAAATTACTAAGTATTTTTTCTAGTTTTTGTATAAATTTTGTTACTTTCCGAAGTAAAGGGGCATTACAAATAATGAACATTCCTTTCATTTTCAATGCGATAAATTATGTCCTTTTACTTTAAACAAAGTCTTTCATCTTTATTCTTACGAGACCTATATCGAGAATTTCATAATGTTCAAATCATGAGTCAGCAGTTATATCAAAAGAGCTGTAGGGAAAAACTTTTCATTTCAAAAAAACTTACTTTAAGTATTAAATACTCTTAAATATATTGCAATTCAGAAAGAAAACATTATTTTCTTCGTATTCAAGTAATGCTTTGGAGAAAAGGAAAGATTACTAAACCTTTTTGTAAAACAGACTGAGGCATACTTGTAAATAGACCACTGACTGAATATGTTGTTATGTTGTGTAGATATTAGCAGGATATAGCATAAACATGATAAAGATTCATTATATATATATTGTTAAATATTTGACAATTCTTACGCAATAGACTCAGTAAAAAACTTAGAACTTTAAATGTGTCCTTAACCCGTTGTTATTGTTCCAGACTAACCGGGGATTCCAACTTCTATTTAGAACAAACTGAAAGAGTCAATACTAGTATCGTGTTACAATCATGCATAGACAGATCAGATCAGTTCTTTATTCTCATAACTTAATACATAAGTGTTGAGAAGGTACAACATGTGATTATACAGTAATGTATAGACAGCCTACACATTCTATACAATGTACAACAGGTTACCCAGAAGGGTTTTGTTTATCTTTAAGAATAGTAAGAAATTTACATAGGTTGTGCAATGTACTGAAGCTACAACAGTTCATCAAGTTGTAGAAATTAATACAATTTGGTATGTTACGATATCGAGGGTGAATATATAAATTTCTGTACTGTACCAGCTCTGGATTTTGGCATTTAAATATATAATGGAATTCATCCCCTATTTCATTTGAATCACATATCAAACACTTCCTGTCTTCTCTGGGTACATTTCTCCATCTTCCAGTTTCTATGGGGAGATTGAAATTGCATGTTCTAAATTTTATTTTGTTTATTTCTGTTTTTAATAGGTCGTTTGATTAGATACCTTTCAAGTTTCAGTACATTTTTAAACATTCTGAAGTTTATACATTTAGAAATATTCATGATATTACTTTCCCAGGATTGTAGAAACTGACTATATATAACAGAGTACAAAACATTTCTTAACCAGTAATATTGACATTAATAGGATTTTGCCATACATAAGACAATCCACATTCATTAAAAATACTCTTTACAAATTCAATCCATGGTGAATTGGTCTTATTCAATAACAAATACAATTTGCGTGATATGTTATTGTCTATGTTACAATTGATTTTGGCCAAAAAATTTACCATTCTTATTTTGATGTTAATAATCAACGGATATCGCCCAAGTTCTCCGTAAACCACGCAGTTGGGTGTATGTTTCAATACATTTAGTATGTATTTACAATATTTCGTATGTACATGTTCAATAAGGTTCAACTTTGAGAAGCCCCACACTTCGCAGCGGTATAGTAATATTGGCTTTACAACTTTATCAAACAGATCAATTTGACAGTCTATTGATAAATTATGAGTACGACATCTAGCAATAACTCCAAATAGAGCTTTCATACCTTTATTATGGAGATCTTTTATATTCTGATTAAACAATTCGTTCCTAGAAAAAATAACTCCTAAATATTTATACCACTTTACAACTTCTACAGTTTTACCATCATATGTAAAACCTAAGTGTTGGGGTTGTCTCCCCTTACCGAATATCATCACTTTAGTTTTTTCGACATTAACTTTTAATATATCAGTCATGTCTCTCACAGAATCAGTCACGTCACTCACACTATCAGTCACGTCTCTCACACAATCAGTAACGTCTCTCACACAATCAGTAACGTCTCTCACACTATTAGTCACGCCTCTCACAATATCAGTCATGTCTCTTGCACTATCATTAACGTTCTCACACTATCAGTCACGTCTCCTCACACAATCTGCTACGTCTCTCACACAATCAGTCACGTCTCTTACACAATCAGTCACGTCTCTCACACAATCAGTCACGTCTCTCATAATATATCAGTCACGTCTCTCACACAGTCATGTCTCTCGCATTATCAGTAACGTTTCTCACAATATCAGTCACGTCCCTTATACTATCAGTCACGTCTCTCACACTATCAGTCACGTCTCTCACACTATCAGTAACGTTTCTCACACTATCAGTAACGTTTCTCACACTATCAGTAACGTCTCTCACACTATCAGTAAGGTCTCTCACACTATCAGTCACGTCTCTCACACTATCATTCGTGTCTCTCACACTATCAGTTACGTTTTTACACAATCAGTCACGTCTCTTACACAATCAGTCACGTCTCTCACACAATCAGTCACGTCTCTCACACTATCAGTCACGTCTCTCACACTATCATTCATGTCTCTCACACAATCAGTCACGTTTCTCACACTATCAGTCACGTCTCTCACACTATCATTCATGTCTCTCATACTATCAGTTACGTTTTTACACAATCAGTCACGTCTCTCACACAATCAGTCACGTTTCTCACACTATCAGTCATGTCTCTCATACTATCATTCATAGTCATCTTGTTATAACAATTAATTGAATCATCGATCTACTACACCTCCCTATCTTGGTTTTGACGGGTTTTTTTTATCGCTTTGAAATATCTTCAGTAACCTCTTAGTTTCAATAATTAGATCCTTATTATCACTGACGATTCTTTGCAGGACGAAAATACCGTTTAATGCTGTTTAATGTATTATTGACAGTACTGTAGAAAATAACGAAAGAAAATACCAACATGTCAACATAATCATTATCCACTCCTGAAAAAAAGGTACGAGGAGAATAAACCCAGGAGTTCGGAAAGTAAGCGCCTTCTGCTTCATCGACGACCCCCGCCTAGTGCACCTTGGTAAATCCAAGTAAGTAATGTCACATTCTCAAATAAGAACAAGGTATACAACAACGGAACCATCACCAAACTAACGAGCACCAAACACGTCCAGCTTCATATCGTACAACGGAACCAACAGGCAAACTAACGAGCACCAAACACGTCCAGCTTCATATCACACAACGGAACCAACACCAAACTAACGAGCACCAAACACGTCCAGCTTCATATCGTACAACGGAACCAACAGGCAAACTAACGAGCATCAAGCACGTCCAGCTTCATATCACACAACGGCACCACCAGACTCACTAACGAGCACCAAACACGTCCAGCTTCATATCACACAACGGCACCACCAGACTCACTAACGAGCACCAAACACGTCCAGCTTCATATCACACAAAGAAATCGAATATTTCTCGATGAGATCACCATGATGGTAGTAAAACTTCCTCATACTTTCCATCAACTTGTATCTCTTCAAACCCTGTGTTACGACTTTGTTAGCCAGTTGACTAATTCTTGCACGAAAATCGTGATAATGGTAACAGCGACATGCACATACCATAGATTGGAAAAGAAGGGATGTTGTTATCTAGTAATTGAAAATTCTCAACCGGCAAACTGAAATCATTACGTTTAGTAAACAGCTTGATGGAAAGTTGTCCATGATGGTTTCGTAGTGGGAAAATTCTAGATAGGCGGCTGATGTAGAAGAGTCTGTCTTTTCTATGATTTACGATTCTGGTGTATACATACAACGGACGTGGTCAAAAACTTTCTTGTTCTTTAAAGACAAGACGTCTTTAATATATCTGAAAGTGAAATTAAATTCAAGTCTTTGTGTCCTATTTTGATAAGCATTTCAACAAATTTAGCCTCATATTAAAACAAAAACAAGTCAGCCAACAGAGGGGCGTAGTTGGTTCCCAAAGGTATGCAATAGTCTGTCGGAAGATCTTACCTCCAAAGTCGACGAAGATGTTGTCGACAGGAAACTCGATTAGTTTTATGATAATATAAACTCGAAACCATCAAATTGTTTAATTAAAACAAACAAATCCGCATTCAAGAATCGGTGGCAATATCATATGTTATGAAACACCTTTCTTAATAAAATATGATCAGCCCATCAGACTGACTGACAGATTGACTACCACATCCCACATTTTATATCACAGGGTGACGTTCACCTTGTTCTGTGTATCTATTGACTACCACATCACACATTTTATATCACGGGGTGACGTTCACTGTTTATCTATTATCATATTACGCATTTTGCATGCGGAAACATTTATGTCTTAGTCACTTGGCTTGTGTATAGTTAAGTAATGTGTTGGATTCTCTTATTTGACGCCCATAATCTAATGTATTAATTCTCTATGTAGTCTGAGATGTTAAGCAGTAGGTATACAATCAGAAAAAGACAAATAGGAAATGGGAGGAGGTATAGAGTCAGATAGAGGTAGGGGAGGAGGTATAGAGTCAGATAGAGGTAGGGGAGGAGGTATAGAGTCAGATAGAGGTAGGGAAGAAAGTATAAAGAAAGATAATGATAGGAGAGGAGGTATAGAGTCAGATAGGGTAGGGGAGTTGAGATCGAGTCAGATATGATAGGGGAGAAATTTTTGAGTCAGATCAAGGTGGGGGGGGGGAGGTATAGAGTCTAATAGAGATACGGGAAAGTAGCGTTGGATCAGATAGAGTCAGAGAGAGATAGGACAGGAGACTTAGAGTCAGATAGAGGGAGGGAAGGTATAAAGTTAGATAGAGATAGAGGGGGCTCAGAGTCAGATAAAGATAAATGAGAAGGTATAGAGTCACAAAGAATATTGGAGAGGGTATATAATAATGTAAGGATATAGGTCAAGGTATCCAGTAAGAAAGGGGAGGAGGTATAGACTCAAATAGAGATAGTGCAGGTTGCGTAGAGACAGGTTGAGATAGGGTAGGAGGTATATAGTCAGATATAGGTAGGAGAGGAGGTATAGAGTCAGATTAAAATAGGAGAGGAGGTATAGAGTCAGATAGAGGTAGGAGAGGACGTATAGAGTTAGAAAGAGATAGAGGAGGAGGTATAGCTTCAGAATAAGATAGAGAATAATTTAGAGAGTCAAATAGGATAGGGGAGGACGTATAGAGTCAGATAGAGAGGGGAGGAGGTATAGAGTCAAAAAAAGAGAGGGATGGTATAAAGGGAGATAGGGACAGAGGAGCCTTGAAATCAGATAGATAAGTGAGAAGGTGGCGATAATGGAGGAGGTATAGAGTCTAATAGAGATTAGAGAGGAAATATAGAGGAGGAAAAAGATAGGGGAGAAGGGATAGAGTCAGATAGAGTCAAGGGAGGAGGTATCAAGTCAGATAGAGGTAGGGGAGAATGTACAGAGTCAGTTAGAGAGAGTGGAGGAGGTATAGAGTCAAATGAAGATAGAGATGGAGTATAGAGTCAGGCAGAGATAGGGGAGGGGTATCAAGTGAAAAAGAGATAGAGGAGAATGTATATAGTGTTATATAATTTCGGAGCAGGAATAGAGTCGGATAGAGGAAGGGGAGGAGGTTTGGAGTCAGATAGAGGTAGGGGAGAATGTATAGAGTCAGATAGAGATAGAGGTAAAGTATTAGGTATAGAGTCGGATATAAATAAGGCAGGTGACGTAGAGTAGAGTAAGAGGGAAGGTATCAAGTGAGATAGGGACAGATGAGCCTTGAAATCAGATAGAGATAAATGAGAAGGTATAGAGTCACGTAGACATAAAGTTTGAGGTTTATATTCAGACATGAGAAGGTATAGAATCAGATAGAGGCAGGGTAGGATGTATATAATCAGACACGGACACTTACTTTTGAGCGACTGATAGACAAGGCCAGTGAGATATTGCACCCTTCTTGTATGTACTGTGGATAGAACCTGTCATTTGTAATGTCTTAAAGTGTCCTACAGAGTGACATCTCCTGTCATAGTTCTCGTTCTTTCAAGACTATGTTTCAACCCTCTTTACTGTGTTATTATTGAAATAGGTAACAAAACGTAACGAAGAATTTTGAATAATATCAATCTCGGTGTTTTCTCGGAAAGCACAGTAAGCTGAGACATTAACACTATAGTTTATTTGTCTCATTGTCTGATCTATAAACTTTATCTTATACTATCTGATAAATATTTTGTACTAAGCATTAATACTTTTCTTATATTAAGTCTGCCGATCATTATACATTATACATTTGCTCTATATATATCATACATATACCAATGAATTTTCACAGTAGCACAAACTCTAGGTAATAGGGAATGAGTTTTGTTTTCATTTTGCTACTCTAATTATATATTAAGATATGCCAAGTATCATATTCCATCATTAACAAATCCTTATAATGTATATGTTTGTTATTGTCAAAAATTCAGAGATGAAAAAGTAATCCTGATGTATCTTATAAGTATCGTCATTTTTGTTGTAAAATTTGATTTTCTGTTTTATTTATAGACCAAATAAAAGCAAAGAAGACTATTGTTACTAATGGCGTCTGGTGGTTCGGAGGACGATGAATGGAGTAAGTACATTGTATTTCATCGTGGTTTTGATTTTATGTGCCTGAAAGGCTCTATTTATAAGGACTTTTCTGATTAATCACATGGTCATATGCTGTGATGAATGACGAACAGTATACTGGCTTTGAAGCTTACAAAGTTTGTTGAAAAGAGAAAATATATCAAAATCATTAAAACAATTCCACATGTTTTTAAGAATAGGTAAAAAGTTCAGCGTTATTAAACCGCATATCGGGAATAATTTCGTGTTAAACCAAATATCTTGTAACTTATAAAAGGGAGGTAACTCCTACTGTCACAGCGATAACCACATTGCCGTTATATTAATGCCCAAATATACCCATCATTTAGCAAATTTATGTGATTTAGAGAGATTTTAAGAAACAAAGCATATTTAATCTTGGTATTATCTATTAAGAAAGAACTGCTATCAAATGAGATAAATATTAATAAAAAGCTGAAAAGTTAGACGAAGGAGTGACAAAACGGTATGCTAGGCCTAGAGAGAGTTTACAGGTAGAGTACGATGTCGCACATGATTCACACTTGTCGTGACGTTATATCACACGTAGAATGCAGGTATACAGTCTTTCGACAACGTTTGTAAATGGAGGCATGTTTACAAAGAGTTAATTAAAATGTATCAATACCAACGAACGATATCGTTTTTTTTTTTTTTTTTTGTTTTTTTGTTTTTTTTTTTTTTTTTTTGTTTTTTTTTTCTCAGTTATGTTTTTATTATAGCCATTGGATTCTTCTTTCCAATATTTCATGTTGGGGTTTTAACACATCATCAAGTGCCAGGAAAGAGAGTTAAAATAGCATTATGTGCTCCGCTATTTATATCCTTGGGCGTTTCCACAACTATAACGAACTTACCATATAAAACAACAAAATTGCATTACAAACCTAGTATGTTAATGCACAGAAAAAGCTTCCTCTACAAATTAAAATCCCTTGATGCCGCAGATCTACTTAATACATAGAAACTTTTAGTACTGCTTAATTAACGTTTCCAAGCCGTAGTACAACGTACAACGAAACTGGCCGATATATTGTTGTCTCAGTTTTAACGTGGAGCTGTGCAATTGACGAGGCATGGGAAAAAAGCATGAAAACAGCCGTTATAGATTTCAGGTACGTGTGTGATATGTGCTAACTAGTTAATTAAGATAATAAAGCTATGACACTTAAACGAAAGAAATGTAGAATTTGAAAACCACTATCGAAGCGACTGCATTGTTCGATGCCTACTACAGGCAAACTACGTATGAACATCTGTATAAATTCGGTACATCATTTACTTATTATAGCAATATCCGTTACAGTATAACTAGAAATGCTGGATCTTTATCAATTATATATGATTTCTTTTCAGTCAATTTGGCCAATTAGCAGATATATAAACACCAATATTTTTCCATATCTTAGATTATACTAAGTATGGACTGACTGGTGTTTCGCCTGGAAAGATTTGTGCTGACGAACATCAAGGCGAATACATATTTTTTTTAAATTTCTTTCAGTATGAAATATAAACATCTATACATATCTATTACAAACGTAGAGTTAAATCCAAGTCTTAATTTGGATTGATAGAACGAACAAATGGAAGGCAGTAAAATGAAAACTCAGTAATTTTCTTATATTGACTAATGGTGATTTGCATTTTACTTCTGTTTGAGTCCTAAAATAGACTTTACACTAATACGTAATATCAGTAAGTGACTGCTGATGACCAATATACATATCATGAATTATAACAATAGAGTAAATTGTTTTTGTTTTTTTATTATCTTTTCGTTTTGGATAGAATAATTGAAACCGAAAAATAGGAAGGTAGTAAAATGAATATATAATGTTTTAAGATAGACAATATTTATGAGAGTAACATGGCCATCGCAACCGCCATTCTCTCGACCTGTCCCTCAGCATTTATAAGCCCACCATCATCAAATGGTAAGCTATTCAAATCGCTCTTCGTCCGTGGTCGTCGTCTGTT
Source organism: Ylistrum balloti (assembly GCF_031769215.1). Classification (NCBI taxonomy): domain Eukaryota; kingdom Metazoa; phylum Mollusca; class Bivalvia; order Pectinida; family Pectinidae; genus Ylistrum; species Ylistrum balloti. The sequence continues at coordinate 463,951 of NW_026782342.1, read as the reverse complement.
CGTCCGTACGTAAACAATTTTTGTGATTGCTATTTCGTAAGAAGTCCTGGGTGAATCTTTCTGACATTGCATCGGTAGGGTCCCTTGGTCCCTAGTTGTACCAGTTTGATTTTGGTCCTGATCAAAATAACAAAATGGCCGACAGGCAGCCGTATTGGATTTTTTCACTGAAGATTCTTGTCGCTGTATTTTGTTTTTAATATGAGCTATATCTCTCTCAAATTTCATATGTAGGTACCCGTTGGTCTCTAGATGTGCCCATGTAATTTTGGATTTTAGGACTGATCACTAAAAGAAAATGGCCGAAAGGCAACCATCTTATATTTTGTGGCTTTGAAAGTTTCTTATCGCTATCTGTTGATTCTTATTGGATCTTTCTTAAATTTCATATGTAGGTTCCCCTTAGTCCATAGTTGTGCCAATTTGATTTTGAACTTATCAGAAAAAAAAGGCCAACAAGCGGCCATCTTGGATTTTGACGTCGAAAGTTTGTTATCACTATTTCATGAGAACTACCCTATAGATCTTTCTCATATTTCTGGTATAGGTTCCTTTATGTCCCTTGTTGTGCCTGCTTAAGTGTGGGACTGATCAGAAAAAACAAAATGGTCAACAGGCAGCCATCTTGGATTTTGTGTAGTAAAGATTGTTATTGCTATTTCTCACTGAATGGATATCTCTCAAATTTCATACGTATGTTCCCTTTGCTCTCTCCTTGTGCTCGTTTGATTTTGGGACTGATCAGAAGAATAAAAATGGCTTCCTGGAGGCCAGTTTAAATTTGGCATGTAAAGATTATTATCGCTTTTTCTGCAAAGGAATGTTCAAATGTCTTATCATTAGAGGCAAATTTCGGCCTTATCAGATTTCTGATCATTTAAACGATTGAGAGGCATCCTTAACATGATAACTAAGGCACGGATATACGATTTCAAATATTTGTCATCATTCTTCTTTCGATGAAAATGATCGGTAGAGAGACATTTTAAGATATATGTTCTATCGGCAGGAAAGGAGAAAAGTAACAAGCATTAATTACTGTCTTTTCACCTGAAAGGACAAAAGAACTAAAGCATAATATATTTGTTTCCCAAAAAGCCGAGGAAATTTTTTCACATCTTTGTGCAGACATTGTTGTTGTTTCGTGCTTTCATAAATAAAAGTAAATCTCTCATACATTTTCGCTCTTTCACCTAACGATTGTCGTCTCGTTTTCCTTTCGGGCGTTAAAACGTTGGAACGAGATCAAAAGTGATATCAAGGGAAATTAATGAAATCGAGTGTAATGCCTTCTTTTTTATTAAAAAATACAAGAGAACGAACAGCGAAATGGTATCCTTATTGATATATACTAAAACGACCTACGATAGTCAAACACAGATGTCATAACAGAATATATTATTTTAATTTTCTGCGTTAGATAATGGAAGTTTATCAAATTATCATTAAGATGAGTGATGTTAACGGATAAAAACATAATTAAATTTTCATTGTATGACAAAATAGGAAAAATTAACAAAATTCAGTTGAGTGTCGATGTTTTGATATAGATACCTACAACAGTGGTTTGTAATTAACTCTAATACACTTACCATATATCTGAATTTGATAAGTCACAATAGCTAATTAGTGAAATGTCATTTCTATATTTGAAATGATATGTATAATACATGAATACTGACAAAAGGTAGAAATAATTCCTTAAATAACAATGCTGACGAGATGAAGATATTTGTAAAACAGTGCCTAGATTTATACCATTACCGAGGGGCTAAAGTTAGCAGGTGATTTATTGGATATTCCATTAACGAATCGAGCGGATTGGATATCTGAGTACCCGTTATCGAATCTCCAATCTCAAGAATTCGTTATTCGAATATCCAGTCTTCAATTCTAATTTCAGCCATCTTTATTTCTGGCATAAGCAAGACAATTTCAGATATATGGTACAAAGTTATATATTAATTAATGTTTACGGCAAAATTTAGGATTAAATTTTCATTGGCAGACAATATATTTTAACAACTTAAATATCAACGATTTATTTTCCTGTTTGGAATATACATATTGAAACCATATTTCTAATCTAGCACCGTGTTTCAAAATCTATTCACTGATTCATCAATAAGATTGTATTGCTGGTGTTAAGGCTTTCACTTTGATGTATGGAAGGTGTGGTACATTGTTTTTTCTCTCAATTCAGATCGCAGAGAAATAAATCGGTATCTAGAAATTTACAAATGATTGAAAGAAAAATATCGACACATACGGGTTGTTCTAACCGGCAAAGAAGGTGCCAGTAAGACTACCATATGTCGCCGTTTTCAGAAAGAACCTGTTGTCCTCAACTCGAGAGAGCCAACTGTAGGAGCTGTGTTACGTCCACACTTTCTTTCAGTCGACTTGAATTCCAGAACATGGAAGTATGAGAGTAACCGATTGCCTGATGATGTAGTGAAAGCTCGTTTGGGAGCTGTGATGAGAAACCAAGAAAAAAGCGGAAAAAATGGTTAAAAAAAGGTAATATATAGTAGATTCAGAGTATTTAATGTAATTAGCTTCAACCTATTAACATAACCTATTTTACACTCGTTTGGCGCTGACCAGAGATCAGTCTGCAAAACATTTAAGAATATCGTAGCTACCAACACTACCAACGATAAAGTTGTAGCTATAGAATAATTAAACACATATTCCATATCATCAGTCCACAAGTATCCAAATATCGTCAAAAGGCATTATATTGAAGAAACACATTTTCCATATCATCAGTCCACAAGTATCCAAATATCATCAAAAGGCATTATATTGAAGAAACACATATTCCATATCATCAGTCTACAAGCATCCAAATATCATCAAAAGGCATTATATTGAAGAAACACATTTTCCATATCATCAGTCCACAAGTATCCAAATATCGTCAAAAGGCATTATATTGAAGAAACACATTTTCCATATCATCAGTCCACAAGCATCCAAATATCATCAAAAGGCATTATATTGGAGAAACACATATTCCATATCATCAGTCCACAAGCATCCAAATATCATCAAAAGGCATTATATTGAAGAAACACATATTCCATATCATCAGTCCAAAAGCATCCAAATATCATCAAAAGGCATTATATTGAAAAAAAAACACAGATTCCATATCATTATTTTATTTTTCAATAATATATATTTCTGTTTATTTATTTTAAAATGTGTAAGAGCGTGTTGTTTCAGTTCTGGAACAGGACTAAATAACTGCTAGTATTGGTTACCGTTACCGCCTTTGGCAAATATTTATTTATCATGATATATACACAAATGAAGTCTAATAGTCGAGAAATTATAAAAGATATACACATGATCACCCATCAAAATATAAACTGCACGATTTTTATTCAGTTGACAAATAGTAATATCAGTAGTGTTGACTTCATGTAAGTTTTCTTAACATAGTAAATTCTCTTTGTTTCACTCTATCAGTGCCTCTTTTGTAACCTGCATTTTGCCAACATGTTGCCATGGCAACGTAACTCCATTATATTAATTATTGCTTGACGTCAAAAGTGTCGATTTCATTGGAATAAGTAACATATAAGTTTCGGCTAGAGCAAACATTTTTTCACTGTCTGGAATAATAAACAAAATTTAGTTGAGTGTCGATGTTTTAATACAGATACCTACAACAGTGGTTTGTAATTAACTATAATACACTTACCATATATCTTAATTTGATCAGTCACAATAGCTAATTAGTGAAATGTCACTTCTATATTTTGAAATAATAGATATAATACATTAATGCTGAAAAAAGGTAGAAATAATTTCTTAAATAACAATGCTGACAAGATGAAGATGTTTTATACCATTACCGAGGGACTAAAGATAGCAGGTGATTTATTGGATATTCCATCAACGAATCGAGCGCATTGAATATTCGAATACCCGTTATGAAATCTCCAAACTCAAGAATTCGTTATTCGAATATCCAGGTTTCAATTCTAATTTCAGCCACCTATATTACTGGCACAAGCAAGACAATTTCAGATATATGGTACAATGATATATATCAATTTTCCAATATCACAATAAGAAATGAGATATATATATATTGTACTTTGCAATTATCAGTTATAATAAATGAATAATAAAAAAACACAATATCAAGAAAATCAAAGTTGAAAAAATATTAAAAAACGTCAGGTGCTGGACAGGCCTAATGGTTCAAGCAGTGACGACGAATTTTCAACATCAAAACCACATGGCGCTAGATATATATCTTGAACGCTAAAATAAAGAAGTTAAGATAGGTATGTTTAACAAAATCAGTTATGAGTTATGAGCTGGAAGCTGGACACACGTTTATCCAATACCGTTACTATTAAACTGGCAATAACAATTACAAATATGTTATTAGTGACCGAAGGCAGCACAACAAAGCAAGTGTCTGTACGAGAAGTATCTGTGGAACAACAGAAAGAGGCAAGAGCTGTCTTAACGGCTTCACGTCGTGCTGACTCTGAGTTGGCATTCCTGTCCCTGTGGGATATGGGTGGACAAACGCCTTTCCAGGCTTCACACAATGTTTTCATTTCATTACACGGCGTGTATCTAATAGTCTTTAGACTGACAGATTTTCTCAAAGATAAGCTGGAAACAGGTAAGGAACTGAACAGTGATTTTACACTGGGAAAATTGGTACAGACGTTCACTGCTTAACAAAATACTTTATTTATGTTCAATCGTCGAAACCGGCTAGTGCCCGGCTAGTGAAAAAAACCTACTCTGCATTGTCAGAGTGAAAAGATCGTTTAATTAATCAAGGTTGCATAAATTGATCATCTACAGACCAATTACCCTCATATAAAGGGTCTTATGTACAAATCGGCAATGTATTATACAATTTATTTTGTCTGCTCTCGTGCAGTTCACTTGGTTTCCTTGTTATTCTAAATGTTCACGAAATGATACAAGTGGGACAATTCTGTAGTAAACATATTCATTAAAGATACAAGGCACGGACTTGAAAAGTTATCATAAGTAATGTGAACAATACATAGGATTTACAATACAGCATTTTATCTAAGGCATAATCACCATCTTTATTTTAACTCGATATATGTAAATGTGAAGGGTTAATGGTGGGGGTTCTGCTAATTGTATCATTTTTTTTCTATTCATTTATTATTTTTAATCTATTTATTTAAGGACACACGCGTCGATAGAGATTTAAACTTCTTATGGTCTACCTAACATTCGGTTTTACTTGGCAAAGTCTTTCTCGTCATCTTATCCCCAATTCATTATGTGTGTTTTCTTTGTGTTTTATATAACCACATATCCGTTTTCCACTTTTTTTGTCCTGCGAAAATATTAAATTACAGTTTATATACAAAAGTTGCCTTGTTGTCTAACTATATAGTGCATATATGCAGTAATTGTGTAGTTTCACACTATATATGTGTATGTAAGTATGTTAATGAAGTCTGAGGGATCCTGTTGATTGACCAATAAGCATTGTCCTGATAGAATGCCATGCTAGGGATTTTTGAGCCCCCACAACATAATATCAGTTATCGAGGGTAATTGTGCAATCCAACATTTATTACATTTGTTATTCGTATTATCCCATGTACGCTAATCACGTATTGATTAACCTTATTTGGTGTTTTTTTTTATTATAGATGTAATATGGTAGGGGGACATCTCATTCTGATCGCTTTGTTGGATTTGTGCCTGGATATGTCATTTAATTATCGGGGATTTAGTTCTTCGAGAATTCTATTCATTTTATATTCTTAGGGGTTTCTAACTCGAGTCTTATAGTAATAGAATATTCTTTTATAATATTATGTTTCAACATATCGTTGAGGGTCTACCCAGCCGTTGACTATTCTACCTCTCATGCAGCTTCTCTGAGGTCACTCACAGAGTCTTTTAGCTTCACTGCAACCGTCCAATGTCTGGTTGCTTTCCTGCGATTTTGTAGTTTGCACTTGTTGCTACTTTAGGGCACCTCAGGACCTCATTCGCAATTGCAATGTGTCTACGAGTAAGTATTTGATTTTTTTTACAGAGTGAGTGGCCCCTGGTACGATAAGCTTTCATGTACAATAATTCCGGTGTAATAAACAGGTCAAACTATACCTGCGAGTTTTATTGTATTTTAACTCAGGGTTTTACTTTAGACAGTCTTTCTCGTCACCGTCTCTTTGATTCATCACGTTTGTTTTCTCTTTTTTCCATATTTCCACCTTTGTCGTTACCTGTGTTGTCTAGTTTTGTTTGTCATTATTATTTGTACTTTTTGTTTTATTGTCAATCATGTATTAACTTTTTATACAGTCCGCCTGAAAAAATGGATCAGAATGATCGGCACGTTTTCCTCAGTTGAACTGAATGCACCTAAAACGAGAACATGTGCTCCTCCGATCATTTTCGTAGGCACGTTTCTTGATAAACTGAAGGAAAACTACGAGGTATGTAATAGCAATTACAGGTGTGTAATATTTAGCAATTCAAGCCAAAAACTTAAACATTTTCTAATTATTCTATCGTTTGCCTTTCTTTTGAGGATGGTTTATTTACGACGCAAGTCATTAATATAGATATTTCAAAATTCCTTTGACAGAGTGACGGAGTGTCAACAAAAATGTACTATTAATATTGATTAAAATAACTTGTTTCCTAATGTTCAAAACAGACAAAGTTGATGATTTCATCTTTTTAGACATAGCACAAACATGAATATTTTGAAAGATGTGTTTCTCATTTTCCCCAGGACTACGACAAACAGCAACAGAACATACGGTCAAGTATCTCCAAATTTCCCGAACTCTCATCTCACCAATTTGTCAAGTTCTGTGCAGTCGACAACAGCCTCGGCAATGAAGCCACAGACCTAAAAATGTTAAGAGATTTAATCACAGAAGTCGCTGTTCATCAGGATCAGTGGGAAAGACAACTCCCTACCACGTGGTTAAAACTAGAGATGGATTTACTTAAAGCAAGAGAAAGAGGAACAAGGATACTCAAAATGGAAGAGATTATCAAGATGAACAAATCATCTACAGTGCCATTGTCCGATGTAAATGAAATCAAACTTGCCCTGGAGTAAGTATATGTGAACCAAAAATGAATAGATACATAAAGCTGTTTCCAATAATAGATGCTGATATCAACATTCTTTATATCACACTTACGTTATCAAACGTTGTATACTGCATTTTCATTATACAGAATGCTATGAGACGCAATTTTAGGCCCAAATTTCCTTCGTCTTATCAAGAATTTTATAACAATATGAAGAGATCATCATATAATTGTTAAATTTGAACGATATATAAACTTAAGACAAAGGTAAGTATTGTGAATGCGTTCACTGTACTACAGTTACTTTGTGCCTTGGGGATATAATGTAAATAATTCCGTTTTAATGATCCTAGCAACAGAAAACTCGAGTTATACCACTACAACTTAAGCTTAGTCTACTTCAGTAGGACATTGATATTTCTTAACCACAAAAACCACAAAGGGGTACGATACTTTATGTAAAATAATCAAAGAGTCTTATTTAAAATTTGAAATGAAATGTTAATTGTTTCATTTTGAACCACACTCCTTAGGTAGGCTTGATATACATGATTCCGCGTTAGACCTTACCAATACGAACTGATAAAACATATATTTATTAAACAGAGGTCGTAGACATTTATATCTAAGATTCGTTCAGTCACACTCACTAAGTATCATCACGAGACACATCTTACACAGTATCATCACCAGGCACATCTCACACAGTACCATCACCAGGCACATTTCACACATTATCATCACCAGCCACCTCTCACACAGTACCATCTCCGGACACATATCACACAGTATCATCACCAGACACATCTCACACAGTATCATCACCAGGCACATCTCACACAGTACCATCACCAGGTACATCTTATACAATATCATCACCAGGCTCTTCTTACACAGTATCATCACCAAACATCTCTCATACAGTATCATCACCAGGCACATGTCACACAGTATTATCATCAGGCACATCTCACACAATACCATCACCAGGCACCTCACACACAGTATCATCAAATTACACATCTCACACAGTATCATCACCAGGCACCTCACACACAGTATCATCAAATTACACATCTCACACAGTATCATCACCAGGCACATGTCACACAGTATCATCAGCGGGCACCTCTCACACAGTATCATCACCATTCACATCTCACACAGTATCATCACCAGGCACATCTCACACAGTATCATCACCAGGCAGTATCATCACCAGGCACATGTCACACAGTATCATCATCAGACAAATCTTACACAGTACCATCACCAGGCACCTCTCACACAGTATCATCAACCGGCACATCTCACATAGTATCATCACCAGGTATATATCACATATTATTATCACAAGGCACATCTCACACAGTACCATCACCAGGCACCTCTCACACAGTATCATCAACCGGCACATCCCACATAGTATTATCAAGAGGCACATCTCACACAGTATCATCACTAGTAACATCTCGCACACTATCATCACCAGGTACATCTCACACAGTATCATCACCAGACACATCTCACACAGTATCATCACCAGGCACATCTCACACAGTACCATCACCAGGCACATCTCACACAGTATCATCACCAGGCACATCTCACACAGTATCATCACCAGGCACATGTCACACAGTATCATCACCAGGCACATCTCACACAGTATCATCACCAGGCACATCTCACACAGTATCATCACCAGGCACATCTCACACAGTATCATCACCAGGCACATCTCACACAGTATCATCACCAGGCACATCTCACACAGTATCATCACCAGGCACATCTCATACAGTATCATCACCAGGCACATCTCACACAGTATCATCACCAGGCATCCCTCACACATTATCATCACCAGGCATCCCTCACACAGTATCATCACCAGGCAGATGTCACACAGTATCATCACCAGGCACATCTCACACAGTATCATCACCAGGCACATGTCACACAATATCATCATCAGACAAATCTTACACAGTATCATCACCAGGCAGATGTCACTCAGTATCATCACCAGGCACATCTCACACAGTATTATCACCAGGCACATTTCACAGAGTATCAACAACAAGCACATTTCACACAGTGCCATCACGAGGCACATCTCACACAGTATCATCACCAGGCACATATCACACAGTATCATCACCAACCATATCACACAAAGTAACATCACCCGGCACATCCCACACAGTATCATCACCAGGCACATCTCACAGTATCATCACCAGGCACATGTCACACAGTATCATCATCATGCAAATCTCACCAGGCAGTCATCACCAGGTATATCTCACATATTATTTTCACCAGGCACCTCTCACACAGTACCATCACCAGGCACATATCACACAGTATCATCACCAGGCACATGTCACACATTACCATCACCGGACCCATCTCACACAGTATCATCACCAGGCACATGTCACACAGTATCATCACCAGGCACATCCAAAACAGTATCATCACCAGGTATTTCTCACAGAGTATTAACACTAGGCACCTCTCACACAGTATCCTCCTCATGCACATCTCACATAGTATTATCACCAGGCACATTTCACAATTTCCGTTCACCTGAGACATCTCATACAGTATCATCACCAGGCACATGTCACACAGTATTATCATCAGGCACATCTCACACAATACCATCACCAGGCACCTCACACACAGTATCATCAACCGGCACATCCCACATAGTATTATCACCAGGCACATCTCACATAGTATCATCACCAGGCACAGGTCACACAGTATCATCAAATTACACATCTCACACAGTATCATCACCATTCACATCGCATACAGTATCATCACCAGGCACATGTCACACAGTATTATCATCAGGCACATCTCACACAATACCATCACCAGGCACCTCACACACAGTATCATCACCAGGCACATCTCACACAGTACCATCACTAGTAACATTTCACAAAGCATCATCACCAGGCATATCCCACACAGTATCATCACCAGGCAGATCTCACACAGTATCATCACACAGTATCATCTTCAGGCACATCATACATAGTATTACCACAAGGCACATCTCACATAGTATTATCACCAGGCACATTTCACACAATTCCATGTCCAGGCACATCTAACACAGTACCATCACCAGGTACAACCACACAATATCATCACCAGGCACATCTTACACAGTATTATCACCAGGCATATGTCTCAAAATATTATCACCAGATTCATCTCACACAGTACCATCAACAGGCACATCTCACACAGTATCATCACCAGGCACATCTCACATGGTATCATCACCAGGCACATCTCACACGGTATCATCACCAGGCACATCTCACACAGTATCATCACCAGGTACATCTCACACAGTATCATCACCAGGTTTATCTCACACAGTATCATCACCAGGCATATCACACAGTATCATCACCAGGCACATCTCACACAGTATCATCACCAGGCATATCTCACACAGTATCATCACCAGGCACATCTCACACAGTATCATCACCAGGTACATCTCACACAGTATCATCACCAGGCACATCTCACACAGTATCATCACCAGGCACATCTCACATGGTATCATCACCAGGCACATCTCACACAGTACCATCACCAGGCACCTCTCACATAGTATCATTAACCGGCACATCCCATATAGTATTATCAAAGCAGATCTCACACAGTATCATCACCAGGCACATGTCACACAGTATCATCACCGGGGACATTTCACACATGTCACACAGTATCATCAGCGGGCACCTCTCACACAGTACCATCACCATTCACATCTCACACAGTATCATCACCAGGCACATGTCACACAGTATCATCATCAGGTACAACCCACACAGTATCATCACCAGGTATATCTCACATATTATTATCACCAGGCACCTCTCACACAGTACCATCACCAGGCACATGTCACACAGTATCATCACCAGGCACCTCTCACACAGTACCATCTCCGGACACATCTCACACAGTATCATCACCAGACACATCTCACACAGTATCATCACCAGGCACATCTCACACAGTACCATCACCAGGTACATCTTATACAATATCATCACCAGGCTCTTCTTACACAGTATCATCACCAGGCATCCCTTACACAGTATCATCACCAGGCAGATGTCACACAGTATCATCACCAGGCAGATGTCACACAGTATCATCACCAGGCACATATCACACAGTATCAGCACCAGGCACATGTCACACAGTATCATCAAATTACACATCTCACAGAGTATCATCACCAGGCACATATCACACAGTATCATCACCAGGCACATATCACACGGTATCATCACCAGGCACATCTCACACAGTATCATCACCAGGCACATCTCACAGTATTATCACAAGGTACAACCCACACAATATCATCACCAGGCTCTTCTTACACAGTATCATCACCAGGCACATGTCACAGGTATATATCACATATTATTATCACAAGGCACCTCTCACACAGTACCAACACCAGGCACATATCACACAGTATCATCACCAGGCACATGTCACACAGTATCATCACCGGACACATCTCACACATTATCTTCACCAGGCACATCTCACACAGTACCATCATCAGGCACATCTTATACAATATCATCACCAGTCTCTTCTTACACAGTATCATCACCAGGCACATGTCACACAGTATCATCAGCGGGCACCTCTCACACAGTACCATCACCGGACACATGTCACACAGTATCATCACCATTCACATCGCACACAGTATCATCACCAGGCAGATGTCACACAGTATCATCACCAGGCACATATCACACAGTATCAGCACCAGACACATGTCACACAGTATCAACACTAGGTACAACCCACACAGTATCATCACCAGGTATATCTCACATATTATTATCACCAGGTTTATCTCAGACATTATCATCACCAGGCAGTATCATCACCAGACACACAAAGTATTATCACCAGGCACATCTCACACAGTATCATCACCATTCACATTTCATACAGTATTATCACCTGGAATCCCTCACACAGTATCATCACCAGGCTTCCCTTACACAGTATCATCATCAGGCACATGTAACACAGTATCACACCAGGTATCACACAGTATCATCACCAGGTATATCACACAGTATCATCACCAGGCACATCTCACACAGTATCATCACCAGGCACATCTCACACAGTATCATCACCAGGCATCCCTCACACAGTATCATCACCAGGCATTCCTCACACAGTATCATCACCAGGCAGATGTCACACAGTATCATTACCAGGCACATATTACACAGTATCATCACCAGGTACAACCCACACAGTATCATCACCAGGCACATGTCACAAAGTATCATCAACAGGTACAACCCACACAGTATCATCACCAGGCATCCCTCAATCAGTATCATCACCAGGCCTCCCTCAACAGTATTATCACCAGGCACATAGTATCATCATCAGGCACATCTCACCTAGTATCATCACCAGGCACATGTCACACACTATCATCACCAGGCACATCTATCATCACACAGTATCATCACATTTCACATATCAACCAGGCACCTTTCACACAGTACCATCACCGGACACATCTCACACAGTATCATCACCAGGCAAATGTCACACAATATCATCATCAGACAAATCTTACACAGTACCATCACCAGGCACCTCTCACACAGTATCATCTTCAGGCACATCATACATAGTATTACCACAAGGTACATCTAACATAGTATTATCACCAGGCACATTTCACACAATATCATCACCAGGCACATGTCACACTGTATCATCACCGGGCACCTTTCACACAGTACCATCACCGGACACATGTCACACAGTACCATCACCAGGCACATGTCACACAGTACCATCACCAGGCACCTCTCACATAGTATCATCACCAGGCACATCTCACACAGTATCATCACCAGGCACATCTCATACAGTATCATCACCAGGCACATCTCTTCTTCTCACACAGTATCATCACCAGGCACATGTCACACAGTATCATCACCAGGCACATGTCACACAGTACCATCAACAGGCACATCACACACAGTATCATTACCAGGCACATCTCACACAGTATCATCAACAGGCACATCACACACAGTATCATTACCAGGCACATCTCACACAGTATCATGACCAGGCACATCTCACACAATATCAAAACCATTTACATCTCATACAGTATCATTACCAAGCACATTTTATACTGTATCATCACCAGGCACATCATACACTGTATTATCACCAGGCACATCTCACACAGTATCATCACCAGGCACATCATACACTGTGTTATCACCAGGCACATCTCACACAGTATCATTACCAAGCACATATCACACAGTATCATTACTAGTTACATTTCACACAGTATCATCATCCGCACATCCCACACATTATCATCCCCAGGCACATCTCATATAGTATCATCAGCAGGCACAGGTCACACAGTATCATCACCAGGTACAATCCACACAGTGTCATCACCAGGTATATATCACATTATTATCACAAGGCACCTCTCACACAGTACCAACACCAGGCACATCTCACACAGTATCATCACCAGGCAAATGTCACACAATATCATCATCAGGCACATCTCACACAGTACCATCACCAGGCTGATGTCACACAGTATCATCACCAGGCACATGTCACACAGTACCATCACCAGGCACATCTCACACAGTAACATCACCGGACACATCTCATACAGTATCATCACCAGGCACACATACCACACAGTATCATCATCAGGCACATCTGACATAGAATTCTCACCAAGCACATGTCACAGAGTATCATCAAATTACACATCTCACACAGTATCATCACCATTCACATCTCATAGAGTATCATCACCAGGCTGATCTCACACATTATCTTCACCAGGCACATCTCACACAGTACCATCACCAGGCACATCTTATACAATATCATCACCAGGCTCTTCTTACACAGTATCATCACCAGGCACCTCTCACACAGTACCATCACCAGGCACATCTTGTTCAGTACCATCACCAGGCACATCATACACTGTATTATCACCAGGTATATCTCACATATTATTATCACCAGGCACATCTCACACAGTATCATCACCAGGCACATGTCACACAGTATCATCATCCGGCACATACCACATAGTATTATCACCAGGTATATCTCACATATTATTATCATCAGGCACATCTCACATAGTATCATCACCAGGCACATGTCACACAGTATCATCAAATTACACATCTCACACAGTATCATCACCATTCACATCTCATACAGTATCATCACCAGGCTGATCTCACACAGTATCATCACCAGGCAGATGTCACACGGTATCATCACCAGGCACATGTCACACAGTATTATCACAAGGCACATCTCACACAGTATCATCACCAGGCACATATCACACAGTATCATCACCAAGCAGATGTCACACAGTATCATCACCAGGCACATATCACACAGTATCATCACCAGACACATATCACACAGTATCATCTCCAGGTAAATGACATTCGCTATCACAAACAGACAGAGCTTACACATTACCACCACTCTTCACAGCTCAGGACCGGATCATACAGTAATAAAAAAAGTTATCAGGTTACAACATACAGATTATATCCACCAGTCGAGCTCATACCGTATCATCACAAGGTACAACACATATATATCTCCACCGGGAGCAGTATCACCGTGTCTGACGTCTGTATATTCTTGTAGGCACAAAGCACGTGATATGATGCATATGGTAAATGGAATGTAGGAATGGTAACTAAACAAAGTATTATTAGGCAGCTATTCGTTACTTAAAATGCTATCGACAATCTCAGGCATGCCTCAGATGTAATTGTATTGTTATTGTCGTCGAAAACATTTTAATAGTGATGATTATAAGTATCATGATATTACCAACTTACATAACCATTACAAATAAGATGATTAATGGAGGAAATGGTGACAAGCTAACCAGTTTCCCATTTTCCTTGACGTCATTATCATATGAATTTGGTGACGTCACACCAGTTGTGTAAAATATACTTCATTCAATAATATATCATTTCTTTCAGATATTTTTTTTTCATTTGAATGTTTTTAAGTCTAAATAAATTACTTAGAATAACGAATAACTCTAATTTGTCCGTAAATGTAAAGTTATATGGTAGTTATATGGTATAAATTATTGTGCTTAAAAACTGGAAAGTATTTTGATATTGATTGATTTCTATTTTATTTCTTTATTATGTAGATCATATGTTTATTTTTGGAGTAAAATAACACATTTAATTTTAGATATCTTCACTGCACAAGGTCTGTGATTTATTTTCGGGAGTTTGACTACGTCATCAACGACCCCCAGTGGCTTGCCGATTTCTTCAGTATCCTGATTACCGATGACAAGTTTCTCCCAAAAGACGACCTTTCAATGATCAGGCACCAGGAGCTGTACCAAACAAAGGGCGAGTTGACACAGGAACTGATTAACGGTCTCTTACGTCTGGAGAAGAATAAAGCTTTCCTTCCACATAAATCCATTCTTTTGGCGCTGATGGAAAAATTTGGGTTGATAGTGAAAATGCTGATCTCAGGACCCGAAACTGAACATCCACAGTTCAGTGAGACGTTCACCATTCCAAGTAAACTGGTGGAGCTTCAAGACATCGACGTAATAACCAGAGAAATCACCAGCCTGAAGAGTAGATCGCTTGGTGTTTCTAAAGCATTATGCTTCGTATTCAACGATGTTTATGTACCTGATGAGTTGTTTCATAGAATCTTTGCCCACATCCTGAGGACGTACAAGCCGACATCATTGTCAACAAGAAGCCTCCAAACAACAACTGAAATAGACCAGACGGGGTCGAGCAGTGGTAACGTTTGTCTTTATAGAGGTTTTGGATGTTTCGAGATCAACGACCTCTGTAGAATGATCCTATCCATGCAGCCTGAGAGGTCCACTATTGTCGTGACTGTATTCAGTCCAACGGAAACGCATCTTCCCGCAGATTGTGGAAAAGACGTCAGGCTCTCAATCGAAGGGATTATTCGTGACGCATTGGAAATGAGTGACCAGCAGCACTTTCAACATACACACAAACTACACTGTAGTTTTTCCCTGAATCCATACGACACCCCTGTAGACCTGTACGGCATCAACCGCTCAGAGAAGGGTGTGCCTTGTAAAGGGGGAGATTGTCACGGACAACACCTACTGGTAAAAACGGACACCGCGTTTTGGCACATTACAGAGGTAAATCAAATGTTTTTTCTTCTCCTGATACTATATAACCAGGTATATTAATTCCTTGTCGGCCCGACTGACTGGCTGGCTGGTTGGCTGGCTAGCTGGCTGGCTGAATGACTGACTGGCTGACTGGCTGGTTGACTGTTTCTCTGTTCGATCCACCTGACGTTTTCTGTTACATCTGGCCTCCCCACTTCCGAGGAATATTTTCGTAAATGTAAAATATATTCTTAACTGCTGCGTTTGCAATTTCTATGTAATACCTTAGAGATTAGTCTTGTCAGAGTTCCAGAAAATTTGGCATAAAAAATTTGTGTAGTTCTATGGTGGCAATTTGTGTCTTCTTAACCCTATCCCTACTAGAAACCAAAAATCGGTCATATACTTAAAACTTTCTTTGAATCGCTAACATTGAATTTTCCATTATAATGTGCGCATATGCGTTCAAATGTTATATCATTATCTATCATTACCTTAGGCTTTATTCACTGATACCTCTAATAATGACTCATCCTTTAGAAAATATGTATGTTTCATCAATTTCCGAACGATATACACAGATTTGAACTTTCCCACGTAGTATCGTAAGAGTTTTTATTAACATTCCATATGCTCCGCTCTGAGGTATTGTTTATACCAATTGCAATGTATTCCCACCTTTAGGTGCAAAAATATTCTACTTTCTGGCAAATTAAAAAAAATGAGATGTCTACATATTTACAGCGTGATCCAACAATTGTTCAATTATTGCAAAAGGCTTTCGATATTCTTCTTGAATTTTATCACCCAAAAAGCATCTAATCAATCTAATGATGCTCAGATCGTTTGCTAAGAGCGCATTTTAATATAAATTTCGAATAAGATAAAGCCAAGAGCTGGATTAAAATGCATCATACGGCTGTTTCGGTCTTGTATTTAATAAACATCCTGTCCAGGTAGCTGGTTTTCCAAGATTTTGATAAAGGGCAGGAAATAATACTTAACGCTCCTAGAAAAAGGTTTCCATGTGACTCCGTATTTTCTCGGTAGCTTTCCATGTTTCCCAATTCAGATTTTGACACTGAAGGAGTCAATAACAAGAATATTGGAATATATTTTGTCAAAAGTTCGAACATAAGAGATCGCAAGTGCTCATTATTATTTCGGGTTCCACTCTGTGATTTTAATGACGAATGCATCTTTATTATCTAGTGTCATTTCTGTCGATATTTCATTTCCACACGACGTCTTCTTTAAATGTGTTAGCCATAATTTAATAAAATATCAAAATAAAATTTTGTTTACGTTTAAGATTAAATGGTAGTTTCAATCCCGTGTATTTTTGTCTTACTCCTACTTGTGACTTCGTGGGTTTCAGTTCAGATTTAAGTTGTTCTGTCAAAGTGCTGTACCTAAATTTGTTATATTTGTTTGCGAGAGTTCCAACGCGAAGGACGACATCTGGTGAGTGTATATCTATAAACCTGCGGTTAAACATTGGGAAATGCGTATACGGAAATCTAAACCGCGTAACAAAAAACCTAGTTGTTGATTTATTTTTCAATATATCTAACAAGATGATGTCTATGTTTTCATATCTTACGTCTTATATTGAATAACAGGTCTAGTTAATGGCTCGTTTTGAGTGTTGAATGGTTCTTTTTCGCCCATGCTAAAAAATCCGTTTTCGCCTAGTGTTAAATTATCTTTAAATAAATTTATCTCACAATTCAGTCCACATTTTATTTTCGTGGCAAGAGATTAAAACTTATTGTTGTAATATTTCAGAAGAGGACACAAATGCTGATACGACGTTTCCTCACGTGAGGCCAACGCCGCGGCAACTTAGTCGACTCTCCCGTCTGGTAACCGGGCCTACAATTGACCTGTTTATTAGGCTTGGTATTTCTTATGAGGAAATCCAAACCACTCAACGTTCCTTAATAGGATATGCGCCAGAATCAGTGACTACCAAGTTGTTTCTAAAATGGACGGTGACCTACCCGAATCAGACGTTCCAAAACATTAAACGGGCTATGGAGGATGCTGGCATAGCCACTGATCGAATTGATGAAATGATAAATACAGAGGAGGAACTCCAATGTGAAGGTATGCAGAAAATTACATCATTTGTTGTTCACATGATTGGTTATTTGATAATCCGTAAAAATAAGCTTGAAAATAAAACAATAAAACAAAACAAACTAAACACAACATTATATTATTTTACTTTACATAAAATCTTTGATTGATATGTAGGAAACACAGAGAAGGTATGGGTTAAGGCAAACTCAGCAATTTAAGGAAGATTACGTTGATTGATATATAAAGATAAATATATATTGCGCAATACCCATGTAGGAGTAAGTGTGCCTACGTGCCGCCGTGCGGAAAGACATGCCACGGTGCTAACGAGGAGTCACAGACACTGACTGTGCCACCACCAGGAATACAGGCCTTCAGAGTGGGAAGCTGGGGATGGCAGATAAAAATCTGTGAAGCTATCCCTGCCCCGCCAGAAGGCTGCAGACATGACCTCCTGAAAGGAGGACCCAATGAGAAGGGCCAAGAACGCAGCGAGGGCCCTGACCTCATGAGCCTGCATTTTCACCCTCACCCGAGCCTGATCATCAGATTGCTCGAAAGCGTACTGAATGACCTGGAAAACCCACCTGGAAACCGACTGGTAGGACATATATCGTTGTCCCTGTTTGCTGGGGAGAAATAGACGGGATCAAGTGTCCGTCCCCTGGTTTTATCGAGATAATCCAGGCCTCCCACTTCCTGGATGACGGAACCCAGTTGGACAGGAGGAACATCTGGAGAGGTCTGATGTGAAGCCTCCCTAGGGAGACCACATCTGCCAGGAAGTTGAGATACCCGAGAAAACTGAGGAACCAATGCGATGAAGGTCAGAGCCCGTGTCGAAACGGTTCCCCAGGAAAACGAACTCCTGAGATGGGGAAACCTCTGACTTCTCTCTGGAAGGAATGAAGCCGACTCTGAGCAAAACTTTCAGGACCAGACGGGTGTCCTTCACTAGCGATTTCCTCACCAAGTGAAGCATGAGGGAGTCGTTGAAATAGATGTGACGTCTATTCCGCAAGAATGAAGGAATCCCACGACCACCTACAGCAGCATGGTGAAAATCAAAGGAGCTGTCATGAGCCCAAAGGGCATGGCCCAGAATTGGAATACCTTGCCGTTGCACGTAGGAACTTCCGTGCCGACTTCTTGATGGGGATATGGAAGTAGGCATCCTTCAGATCTACTGAAGTTGCCCACAATCCGTCCCTCACAGAGGCCATTATGCCCCGTGGGGTCTCCATCTTGAAGTGAAGATAATCTACGTGCCTGTTGAAGGCACTGAGATCTATGATCTTCTTCCGAACCAGAAACATTCTGGAGTAGAAGCCGGGAGTGCATTCCGACATAGGAACCTCCTCTACTGCGCCCTTGGCAAGCATGGTCGCTTCTTCCTCCTGATGCGCCCGAGTCTTTTCCGCATCCCCCGGAGGAGGAAAGAAAATTGGTTGGGCGGCGAGGGGCGGATCCGGAAGAAGGGGAAATACCTAGACACTGCCTGACCACAGACAATTTCCAAGCCACTGCGGAAGAAAAGCGGAGAACCCTCCCCCCGCCCTCCCTCACCTCAGAGGAAGCTCCGGATGGGGCAGATCGAGACCCTGCCAGACCAGCGAATCGTCTGCCCATCTGAAGCCTAATCCTGCGGGACAGGGACAAAAGCTTGAGACGGGAGGACCGCCGTCCACCCGACCCGCCTCTTGGTATGCTGCGGCCAACGAGCTGAATGAGTCAGGTACCCTTCTTCTTGCCCCCAGGAGGGTTCTTACCCTTCCTACCCATCCGCTTGTTGACCTTGAAGCGAGGCTTGGACTTGAACTGCGCAGACGGCTGAGCAGCCGAGGACTTCGCCCTCTTCTTAGGAGGCGCTGACCCCTGCGAAGCACTGGCCTTCTTCGCCTGTATCCTCTTTACAAGAAGTGTTGAGACGACTGAGTCCTCCTTCATATCCTTCTGTACAGAGGCAAGCGCCCGAGAAGGGTGCAGAAAACAATCGAGAGAGGCAGGGTTCCTCAACCAGGCGATTATTTAAGACTCTCAGAAGGTACCACTCCCTGCTCGAGGGCGGAGCTCGGCGGAATGAGAGTACCCTCGGCAGGAACGCCTAAATCACCCCCCGGTTCAGAGTCGGAGGCGGAGCACTTACAGGGCGAATCCCTCTTCCGACTGGATGTTCGCCGAACAGGCAGGGGGGTCTTGACGGTTGACTCCGTGTGCGAACAAAGTTCACACGGCGAAGTCTCACTGCAAGGCCGGCTCAAAGGTCAAAGACTACCGTAACGTGGCAACACTGCAAGAAAAACGGCCGCACAAAAACAGCCGACAAAGCAGCAAAATAATAACAAACTTCACGTAATATCCGAAACAGCGAAACACGTGGTCACGCACTCAACACGTGGAGAACACGGCCGAAAAATAGGCAGAAATAAACATATAAGCAAGTCGTATAACGACAATATAAATTGGGATATGGGTAAAAACTTCAAAATTAGTAACAAATAATCCTCAGGCAATGAATGAAAGTACTACGAGAAGGAAAAGAAGACACTCAGCTTAAAACCATCCGGACTCGTAGCCATAAAGGAAAGAGGAAGGAAGATCACTCTATGTTTCTGCCGTGATGGTTCATGGATCGTAGGGAGGGCGGGATATTTTAATCTTTTGTTTTTAGGGTGGGTGTAGGTACCATATTTGCATACTAAAGTTATGGTAATTATTACTGAAATGTAATCAGCAATTTGAGGAAGACCACATTGATTGATATATACAGATAAATAAATAATGAGCAATACAATTTTTAATACAGAGTAAAAAATTTAACCTAAGGCGAACAAAAAGTTAAGACTCGGTTTTGGCTTAAAATATGTCACATTTTCAGCCTGTAAAATGGTCACTCTCTATGACATACAAAATACCCTTATATACTTCACTGTATCTCTGGCTGTGTTATAAGAACTTTTATTCTGTTGAGAAAACCAACTTGAAGAGAAATTGTTCCTGAAAGAGAAGATTTACTGGTATCTCTCTTTGACTTTCGGCTATTTCGTGATACCTGAAGAGTTTGTATTTACTACATCCAGTCTTAGTTTCAATCATTTAGTCTTAGTTTCAATCAGGAGTCTTGTATTTTCTTCATTCAATCTTAGTTTCAATTAGGGACATCTTTGATCGATTCACGCACTGAACAACAAGAAATTTAATAACATTAGCAGTTTGCTGAGCTTGATTTTTCATTTTTGTTGTTATGGCGAAACATAGAATTCAGCATGCACGCAGGGATATCTGCAAATAATACAAGTGTAGAAACAGTCATTTGTGAGAAAATAAGAAGCCACATTAATTACATGATGCAGCTGGCACCTATTGAGACGATTCCTTCCAAGAAAGGAAGTTTTATTCATCCCGTCTTGGATGTCCTTTTACTTTCTCTATCTAGAATAATGACATATCCGGGGGAAAATATCATATAAACCATATCAAGTGAATTCTGTCAATAAGTGAATCAAAGAATGAATAGGCAAGATATATGTATATAATATATATAATGCATTCAAACGGGCAGAACTACCACATCCTCCAGTCAGTATCCTGCACATCGCCCAATGTAATATACTTGATTACGTGTGCCAAGTGCCATTTGCAGTATGTGGGGGAGACTAAAACACCACTTAATCTCAGGATCAACAATCACCAACGTCAAACAGAAACGCCCGAATCTGCCTGTAGCAAGACATGTCAACATGCCAAGTCATCCGTGGCATGACATGCAGATGGTACCCATTAACCATGGCAGGAGTTGGGGTGACCAGCTACGCTTCAGTAAGGAACGACACTGGATCAACCAACTCCAAACTTGCCACCCACTCGGCATGAACGAGAGGCTACCAAGCTACCACTGAGGCAACTAGTGTATCACCCAACTATTATTGCACTTTATTTATTTAGTTACTACATCTGTTTTCCTTCCTATTTGAGATTGGTACCGTTGATTAACTCTGAAACGATTGATTCCATGTGATTTACAACAGTACACAATAAATGATTAGCAGTGTAGACTTGTAGTAGTTATTTCTATAGTTTGTAAAAGAAAAAGCACTTTTGATTGGTTGTTTGAAAGAAGGCATTTCATTAGATGGGTAGTCGTATAAATAGAGGTTCCACCAGACGAAAAGCTCTCTCTCTCTCTGATGCTGACAAACGAACGTAAAGGATCTCTAGCTGAAAATAAAAGGTAACAGTGACCAGGCTGTAAAAGTTTGGGCCTAGCTGAATAAGTTAGGGCTCCACTGTAATCCTTTAAAATCGGAACCAATAATTCTTACACGTCTTATACAAGTGTACAAAGTCACGGGAGATCACAGTACAGGGTGATGTGTAGTTGATCAGGTACATTGACAGGGTACCGAGGCACAGGTTTTGCCGTGACACAGTGTATAGCTGACTTGGTCAAAGTGGTTGAGGCAAAAGGTGACGCAGTCAATGCACGTGTGTCGCGGTGAAGGCTGACGTGGTCAAAGTGTGTCACGGTCAAGTTTGTACAGTCACGGATGTTGTGGTAAAAGGTTAATTATTTACTACCGACACAGGGTGGCGGGTATATATGTGATTTAGTGTTTTAGTTGGTATTGAGATTCTATACATGTCAGTGTTAAGGTGCAATAAATGTTAGTTATCTACCGTGTGTAGTTTAGAGTATAGTTATTGAATTCGTATAGTTTATATCATTATTTGAGAGGTAGACAGGCCAGTATTTTGTATATATATGGTGGGCATTTTACTGTTTGTTAAACAGTTACTGGGTCCAAGATAGAACTTGGTAACGAACTGACAGTACGCATCCGTTACAACTCTAATCTGGAAGGAGAAATTTTCAATTTATGGGACGACTTTTCTTTGGGCGAGTTGACGATTTTTGGAACGATTTAACCATATTAAAAATTATATTTTGAAAATAGATATATTTCTTGCATTTAACTGGAGGTTTTTTTTAAATCAAATTACTTTTTACATTTTTCTTATTTTTAATCAAAGAATTCATTGCGAATATGGCCGAGATGTACCGGTAGACTACTTTCCTCGGAGTGTGACGTGCAATTGTTTTTGTTGCGCTCAGTGTCTAGAGTGAAGAACATACCTAGATTCATGTAAAACATTTTTGATATTTTAAGCACCATCTTACATACAACTATTTGGGGTGGTTTTTTGTCCGCTATAAAGGGCCTTCGGATTATCGAAAACCCACAAGGACAAAGACCTACTAGGACATAATCCCACTGTTGATGTTAATTAAGTAATTTTTGAGTACTAAAAGATATTGCCTCAGCCAAGATCAGATGCAAATTTTGTAACATTTTACTCAAAATTTCAAAAGTCCTTATATGGCCATATTCTTTTTATTTTTCACTTATATATAGTTCAAGGTATCAGAATTTACACACTTGATACATATACTATGATTTATTGACAAATAATCTTCAAAAATAATTAATTATTAAAATTGTAATTCATGCACCCTAATTGCCTTTGATAATGAAATAGCTGCAAGATAAAAGTAAATGTGTACAAACATTTTCCTTTTATAACGTCCACACCATGGGAACACAGTCCGTCTGCCTTGAGACTGTAATCAAAATAGCATATATAAGTACATGACTTTCATCGAATTGTGTGCAACACCTTTCACATACCATTACACACAAATGTTCCTTAAATGATGATGATACATTGTTGGCAAAATTATTATGTATATAGCGTTATAAATAGTAAAAAGACCTAATAACAATAGTAACCTTTTTAAGCATTACAATAGGCAAACTCACGTCGGTAAAATTATTATTCTCGTGTACGACAAAACTCCAGAATGGGTGCTGTATAATAGTATTGTTATCTAGTTATATTCATTATTGTGATTATTATTCAACCAAAAGATGGTACAGAACAAATACAACATACATATAATATTGCAGAACAAAAGCATGCCCTATCTGACATGTACAGTGGGATTCCTCGACCCGTTGGGATGTTGTGTCGACAGACAACACCGGCATATGAGGCTTGTCATTCTTCCGCTGACTGTATTTGTTTTATGTTCTATGTATGTGATGTAATGAATGTAATATTTGTGTCTTGATAAAGAGGAAAGTTGCCTAAAAAAATTGACAATTCGCTTGTCCGTACTGTTACTATTACTTCAATGTATATATATATACTAAAACGAAAAAGAAACGCCGTGTAACCTAAAAAGATTCTTTTAAATGATATAATGTAATGTTACATTATTTCATTCATTTTTGTATACAATTTCATCTGTTTGGAACCATTTGTTGAAGGTTCTATCGATTATCAATGCTAATTATGCCAAAAATAGCCCCCTTTTAGCGATGACCCTACTTGTATTGCGCAACACGGCCGGACATTTCAGTATCTTGTGTGTCCTCCATGCGCAACTGTCGCAGCCCTGATTCTTCTATGCATGGAATTCATCAGGGTGTTAACCCTTGCAATGGCGATGTTATTCCATTCTTCATGCAAGACACGTGTGAGCTGGACCAGATTAGTGGGGGCATTTGGACGTCTCCTAACTTTCCTATCCAATTCGTCCCACAAATGCTCAATTGGAGACAAATCTGGACTGAATGCTGGCCAATCGATTGGGATTACGTTATTGTTGGCAAGAAATTGCTGACAAACTCTAGCGACATGGGGCCGGGCATTGTCTTGCTGGAATATCAGGTTCCGTGCTTGCACACACGGCACGGCAACTGGGCTAAGGATTTCGTCTCTATACCTTACGCCGGTTAAATTACCGTCAATCACGATCAGGAGTGATTTAAACCCATAGGAGATACCGCCCCAAACACATACTGAACCACCGCCAAACCTATCCCGCTCAGCGACGCACGCGTCGGTGTAACGTTCCCCTTGACGTCGATATACACGACGTCGCCCGTCCGAACGGTAGAGAGTGAACCGGGATTCGTCAGTGAAGAATACCCGTCTCCATTGCCTCATAGGAAAATTTCTGGGCGAGTGTACTTGTAACCAAGCGAACATAGGGACGTCGGGCTCTTAGGCTATTGACGCGTAATCGGTTTCGAACCGTATCAGGATGAATATGGCGGTTATGACTGCCTATAGTGTTATTTGCAGTTTCGGTAGCTGTGAGATGGCGATTACGTAAGTGAGAAAGTCTTATAAACCGATCCTGATGTGGCGTCGTGACGCGCGGACGTCCGCTTCGCAGTCGGTCGATGACCCTCCCCGTCACTCGCACACGTTGGACAAGACGTTGAATTGTCCGAATATGCACACCAAAATGTGCAGCAAACTGAAGTTGGCCCTGACCCTGCAAAAGCATTCTTATAGCCTGTCCCCGCTGGACTTCCGTCAATCGTGGCATGGATGTAAATTTGATTCGAATCAAACTTTGAAAAATCAATCCGAATACATGAAAGTATCAAATAGACTGAAAACTTCCATTGGCGAACTCAATGACCTTCCCCTGCACGGGATTCTTGTATTTTAGCACGTGCCTCGCACGGAGCGCGGAGGTCAGGTATTGTGTGATTTTAAACACGTGTACCTAGTGACCGCGAACAACACATCAACCTGACCGAGTGTCATTATTCTAGGCCAAGCAATAAATCATTTGTAGTATATTTAGTGTACCCGGCGTTTCTTTTTCGTGTTAGTATATATATTGATGCAAATCAAAATAATGATGGAAAAACTTAAGAATATGAGAGCTTTAACTTTGAGAAAATATTTCTAAAACCCCTCATTTTCCGCAATAGTATGCAATCAATATAACATTTTCTGACTAGATAGGTCTTATTTAATTCCCAGACGTATTATATTTAGCGTATATATTCGAATTTTAGTTAATTTTCATTATGTCGGAATTTTCAGTAACAGTTTCTGATTCTGCTTTTAACCTGTTTTTTTATGTTTTTTTTTTTTCCTTTTTTTTAATAGTACCAACAGAGATCTTGGGCAGAGCTCCATCTGATTCTGAAATCCAACTCATCATCAAAAACATCGGCGAAGCTTTCTTCACCTTCTGCTTAGAGATCGGATTATCACCTCCAGACATAGAGCAGCAAATAATTTGCCATCCTGATAACTTTGGGGAAAGGATGACAGCTCTCCTTCGGCGTTGGAAAAATGGCTTCCCGAAGGAGGCAACAATAGGCAGATTGTTGAAAGCGATGAAAATGTGTCGTATGGACTGGTATACAACGACACAAATCTGGTCAACTTGTTCGGGGGATGAGGCTACTGGACCAAGAAGAAGAAAACTGTTCAATTAAATATTTAATCGTGTCACACATATATATACTCAAGATATAGAAACGCAAGGTAAACTTTGAAGATGATTCTAGACAAGACGTCGAGTATAATTTTCAATCTTAGAATGAAGATTAATCCATATAGAATAAACTGCAAATTCAATGATTTGTATCTGGTAAGTGATTTAGGTGTAGTTAAAGGGAACGGAAAGAGAACTCTGTAATCTGAAATCGAAATGGACTGATTATGGGAGCTGGCTAGGCAATACCAGGTATGTCCCCCATTCGCTCTCTCCACAGCCCTGATCCTCATCGGCATGGAGTTCATGAGTGAGTTTATCCTCCTCATTGGGATGTTGGCCTATTCTTCCAAGAGGGCTGTTTTCAGTTGGGCCAGAGTAACAGGGGAGGTTGGCGTCGTTGAACCTGTCAATCCAGCTCGTCCAACAAGTGTCCAATAGAGGATAGGTCAGTGCTGTATTGGGGTCAGTCCAGTGGGTGGATATTGTTGTTAGTGAGAAAGTCGCTGGAGAGATACTTTATAAGGGGAGGCAACAATAGGCAGATTGTTGAAAGCGATGAAATTGTGTCAGATGAACTGGTCCGCAACAGCTGAAATCTGGCCAAGGTGTCATGGTGATGAGGGTACTATACCAAAAACGTGCAATTAAATGTTATCTATTCTTGACTAAAATCCTAAAGGAATAATAAACAAAAAAAAAACATCATAAAATGAACATATCTTTTAGACAATGTGTGTTTAAAACTCTCATTCTGAGGTCAACTGCCCTAAGGACAGGCGAGCTTATGTCGGTGCTCGGCATCCTTCGTCTGTACGACCGGCGTCAACTTTACCGTTCAAACGACTTCCCAATTACCATGTCCAAGGGTACTGATGATGGACCTGTAGAATGCTGTGATGAAGAGCTACTATCGAAAAACCTTGACCTACTCTCTAGGTCTTAGAGTCAAATATGTTAAGATATTCAAAGGCTTTCTTCACAGTAACCAAAAAGAATCACATGAGTTGAAACCTTCAAGTAATCACCGTTGAAATCTTCACCTTTTTCTCCGACACAAAAACAAAAGTCTTTGGAACTGATATTGATCATGTGTTTGTTTATAAGCTTGCTTAGGGAATGAACTTTCAAGTTTGTTCTAACCGATCTTTTTCCCAACCAAGTTTTCTTTGAAAGTCCTGTGAAAAATTGCCTTTGTTTTACTGTAAATATTATCAGAACTCTTCCCCGTATCGAAAGTAAATGGTCACATGAATATGTTGTAAAAAGAAATGCTTTTTACCATTGCTAATAGCTGAACAAAATCATGTGTCTTTTATTACAATTCACGTATATACGATATATCATTGGCTTATCACTATAGATTACTTACTTGTCCGTATTCGATTATACCTACATTTAGATGTTAGGATTTACGAAAACGTATTGTTACATATAGAATGTGATCTCAAACGATTTCAAACGAAAAGGCCCTAACTTCCGTATTTTAATCGTTTTAGCTGTTAGGAAGGGATAGACATATTAATCATTAATGTGTATGAAATGTTAAAAACAAAACAAGCACACTTTGATTACACTTGTTTGATTACACTTGTTTGATTACACTTGTATGATTACACGTGTTTGATTACATGTGTTTGATAACACTTGTTTGATTACACTTGTTTGGTTACACGTGTTTGATTACACTTGTTTGATTACATTTGTATGATTACACTTGTTTGATTAAACGTGTTTGATTACATTTGTTTGATTACACTTGTTTGATTACACGAGTTTAATTACACTTGTTTAATTACAATTGTTTGATTAAACTTGCTTATTACACTTTTTTGATTACACTTCTTTGATAACACTTGTTTGATTACACGAGTTTAATTACACTTGTTTAATTACAATTGTTTGATTAAACTTGCTTATTACACTTGTATGATTACACTTCTTTGATAACACTTGTTTGATTAAACGTGTAATCATACAATTGTATGGTTACACGTGTTTAATTACACTTGTATGATTACACTTGTTTGATTACACGTGTTTAATTACAATTGTATGATTACACGTGTTTGATTACACTTGTTTCATTACACTTGCTTATTACACTTGTTTGATTACACGTGTTTGATTACACTTGTTTGATAAAACTCGTATGATTACACTTGTTTGATTACACTTGTTTGATTACACTTGTTTGATTACACGTGTTTGATTACACGTGTTTGATTACACTTGTTTGATTACACTTGTTTGATTACACGTGTTTAATTACACTTGTATGATTACACGTGTTTGATTACACTTGTTTCATTACACTTGCTTATTACACTTGTTTGATTACACGTGTTTGATTACACTTGTTTGATAAAACTCGTATGATTACACTTGTTTGATTACACTTGTTTGATTACACTTGTTTGATTACACTTGTTTGATTACACGTGTTTGATTACACTTGTTTGATTACACTTGTTTGATTACACTTTTTTATTACACTTGCTTATTACACTTGTTTGATTACACTTGTATCATTACACTTGTTTAATTACACGAGTTTAATTACACTTGTATGATTACACTTGCATGATTGAATTTGTTTCATAAGACGTGTTTGAATACACTTGTATGGTTACACTTGTTTGATTACACTTGTATGATTACACGTGTTTGAATACACTTGTTTAATTACACGTTGTTTGATTACACTTGTATGATTACACGTTTTTGATTACATTTGTTTATCACACGTGTTTGATTACACTTGTTTGATTACACTTGTTTGATTACACTTGTATAATTACACTTGTTTGATTACACTTGCTTATTACACTTGTATGATTACACTTGTATGATTACACTTGTTTGATTACACTTGTATCATTACATTTGTTTGATTAAACGTGTTTGTTTACACTTGTATGATTACACTTCTTTGATTACACTTTTTATTACACTTGCTTATTACACTTGTTTGATTACACTTGTATCATTACACTTGTTTGATTACACGTGTTTAATTACACCTGTATGATTACACTTGTACGATTCCATTTGTTTCATTACACGTGTTTGATTACACTTGTATGGTTACACTTGCTTGATTACACTTGTATGATTACACGTGTTTGAATACACTTGTTTGATTACACGTTGTTAGATAACACTTGTTTATTAAACGTGTTTGATTACATTTGTTTGATTACACTTGTTTGATTACACGAGTTTAATTACACTTGTTTAATTACAATTGTTTGATTAAACTTGCTTATTACACTTTTTTGATTACACTTCTTTGATAACACTTGTTTGATTACACGATTTTAATTACAATTGTATGATTACACGTGTTTGATTAAACTTGCTTATTACACTTGTTTGATTACACTTCTTTGATATTGTTTGATTACACGTGTTTAATTACATTATGATTACACGTGTTTGATTACACGTTTTTGATTACACTTGTTTGATTACACTTGCTTAATACACTTGTATGATTACACTTGTTTGATTACACTTGTACACTTGTTTGATTACACTTGTATGATTACACTTGTTTGATTACACTTGTTTGATTACACTTGTATGATTACACTTGTTTGATTACACTTGTTTGATTACACGTTTTGTATTACACTTGATTACACTTGTTTGATTACACTTGTATCATTACACTTGTTTGATTTAATTACACTTGTTGATTACACTTGCATTGTTTGATTTTGAATACACTTGTATGGTTACACTTGTGTTGATTAAACGTTGATGATTACACGTGTTTGATTACATGTGTTTAATTACACTTGTATGATTACACTTGTTTCATTACACGTGTTTGATTACATTTGTTTGTTTACACTTGTTTGATTACACTTGTATTACACTTGTTTGATTACACGTGTTTGATTACACTTGTTTGATTACACTTGTATGATTACACTTGTTTCTTTACATGTGTTTGATTACACTTGTTTGATAACACTTGTATGATTACATTTGTTTGATTACACTTGTTTGATTACACACGTGTTTGATTACACTTGTTTGATTACACTTGTATAATTACACTTGTTTGATTACACGTGTTTAATTACACTTGTATGATTACACTTGTATGATTACACTTGTTTGATTACACTTGTTTGATTAAACGTGTTTGATTACACTTGTATGATTACACTTGTTTGATTACACTTGTTTGATTACACGTGTTTGATTACACGTGTTTGATTACACTTGTATGATTACACTTGTTTGATTACACGTGTTTAATTACACTTGTATGATTACACTTCTTTGATAACACTTGTTTGATTACACTTGTTTGATTACACTTGCGTATTACACTTGTTTGATTACACTTGTATAATTACACTTGTCTGATTACACGTGTTTAATTTCACTTGTATGATTACACTTGTTTGATTACACTTGTTTAATTACACTTGTATGATTACACTTGTATGATTACACATGTTTAATTTCACTTGTATGATTACACTTGTTTGATTACACTTGTTTGATTACACTTGTATGATTACACTTGTATGATTACACGTGTTTAATTACACTTGTATGATTACACTTGTATGATTACACGTGTTTAATTTCACTTGTATGATTACACTTGTTTGATTACACTTGTTTGATTAAACTTGTATGATTACACTTGTATGATTACACGTGTTTAATTACACTTGTATGATTACACGTGTTTTATTACACTTGTTTGATTACACTTGTATAATTACACTTGTCTGATTACACGTGTTTAATTACACTTGTATGATTATACTTGTATGATTACACGTGTTTAATTTCACTTGTATGATTACACTTGTTTGATTACACTTGTTTAATTACACTTGTTTGATTACACTTGTTTGATTACACTTGTATGATTACACTTTGTTGATTAAACGTGTATGATTACACGTGTTTGATTACACGTGTTTGATTACACTTGTATGATTACACTTATTTGATTAAACGTGCTTGATTACACTTGTATAATTACACTTGTTTGATTACACTTGTTTGATTACACTTGTTTGATTACACTTGTATAATTACACTTGTTTGATTACACGTGTTTAATTACACTTGTATGATTACACTTGTATGATTACACGTGTTTGATTACACTTGTTTAATTACACTTGTATGATTACACTTGTTTGATTACACTTATATGATTACACGTGTTTGATTATACTTGTTTGATTAAAATTGTTTGATTACACTTTGTTGATTAAACGTGTATGATTACACGTGTTTGATTACACGTGTTTGATTACACTTGTTTGATTACACTTGTATCATTACACTTGTTTGATTTCACTTGTTTAATTACACTTGTATGATAACACTTGTTTGATTACACTTGTTTGACTTCAAGAAACTATTTACATATAGATGTGATGTCCCAAGCACATATGAACACACACCACTAACAAGAGTTAAACAATTGAACCTCTTGCAAGTAATGTATGACAGTGTGAGGAATCTCATTATAGGACTATAGTAATGGTAAGGTCTTACTCATCAGTGGAGGTGGTGAGTTCTGCAGGATCATATACAAAAACACAATAATGTTCTTATTTCATTACTTCAGCAAAAATCATGGCTTCATCAATTCCAGGAAAAGCACCCAGGAGTTCCCCAACCATGGCTTTCCCCATGTGCATAGCATCAGGAATAGTAACCAACCGTTGAGTCCCTATACCAGTATATTCAACTTACTATTCAGAATACGGAAATTAAAACGACTTATATACATATTAGTATGGCGGATATGTGAAATGGGCGTGTACTTCCGCAAAGAAGCATGATAATTTGTCCTAGCGGGGTTTTGGGTATGCTGATTTCAAAAATTGCGGGAACCACGACCTCACTCCAGCCGTTCCCGCCAAAAATCTGGAAATTCAAAATGGCCGCCACAAAACATGATTTCGTCCATGAAATTCCTCTCAGTGCCCCGATTTCAATGATCTTGATGTTTATACCTATATTTTTGAGGTCAAGGAATGTAATAAAATGCAATTCAAGACTTATACAGTTTTCCTTCATATGTTTATTTTTTTTAAATGTCATAATCCGAATCAATTAGGTGACAAAATGTCTTTACCATTGTTTGAACAATCCGAACCTGATAATTTAGTTATAGATTGTTTGGCAAAGTATGGAAGAATCTCGCTTAATACAAGAGTTCCTGTCATTAAAAGTAATGTCATTTAATAAAAAAAACTGTCCTGAGCAGAAGCACAGCTGTGCACACGGCAGATTTGCTTTGACACACTTGCATCGCCGAGAACATTCCTTCTTGCACCCACATTTCAACAGTTCCTGACAAGCTTTGGCTGCCTCTGGAAGGGTTGTCCAGCATGGAGTCCATGGGGAATCATCTTTCACTCTCTTCCACCCCCATAATACTGGTGAAGGAACATCCGGCTCGCCAGTAAGTGTCTGTCCCCTGATATAGCCTGCCTGGTAAACAGCCCTTTTCACATGCTGTTCAAGAGCATTCAACGTCCGAGGAATGTTTTCCATCTTATGGCTGTGAGTGAACAAGTATTTCCTGGTTTCATTCACATGACTAAGTCCCGATGTTCGCTGGTGCAGTAGAACCACGTATCTTTCTATTTGGTCCATGTCGTTGGGTGTTACTTGAGTTGGAGCATAAATGTAGCTGTGAGCTTAGGCATACTGCGCCATACAACCCAAGCTGTTTTCTTTCTAATTCCGAAGAATGCAGAAACAGTATCACATCCTGATATCGCGTGCATAAACAGAAGACCCCATGATGTATCATTGCCTAGTTCAGCTGAAATTAGGTCACAGGGGATGTATCTCAGTTTAGAACCATGACCGAATGCTACCCACATTTCACAATCTTTTAAGACGCCTGATACAGCAACTGCGAGAACCACCACATCCGTATCAGTAGCATGTATCATCACTTTGGTGAATCCTTGATGGAATGCATGGGAGGCATGAAACAGGAGCCGGGTGTCCGCTTCTTCATGAGTGCAGGACAAGTCTGAGAAGTCAGCATGAAACAGCGCTCTGGACTTTTGTTGAGATGATTTGTTTTCCTTGGGGGGATTGGAACTCTTGTACAGCATCGGCAAGAAGTTGGAACAGGCTCTCTCTGTTTGAATCACACTAAAGAAAGTTCTTCCAGTTAGCAGGAATTTTAGTGTTGTTGTGAATAGTTCCACAATTCTGTCGTGTTTGTGACTTTAGGCTGTTTCCTTATAGATATTCACAATTTTCTGTTGCGTTCTAAAGAGGGCTTGTGAATAGTTCAGGAATGTTTTCACAATTTTCTTTGGGATCAAGTGTCTGAACAAGGGCAGCGCCATCAACAATTTTAACATGAACATGTGGTGTAGATTCTTATTTTGGTGCCAACGATTCCAAACATTCCATCAAATCAGACTTCTTCGATTGGTGCATGATGCGATTTGATGCTAGTGATGGAGGCCAGGCATGATTTGCATGCATGAAGAAGGCATCCATATCACTGTCTCGAGCTTGGCATGATATGTACATCCGTGAGAAGAGATTAGCATCATCACACATGTTAGAGATTTGGGTGGCGGACTTGGTAGGCTTCTTTCCCAAACTAGCATTGAACAGAGGCAGTTTGTTTTTGTGAATTGTGTCATTGAATGATGTGCAATCAGCATCAATACCCTCTGCAACGAACTTTTGGTATTGGGTTTTGCGAATATTTTCTGCCGACTTTATTTCATTTACAACGATATCAGGCATTATCCGTTTGGTGTCAAGCGTATACAAATCTGTGCCAGTATCTGCAAAGGGGTTTCCTAGTTCCTTCATCATATCAGTGACGTTCTTGACTTGTGATATGAACGCCTTCTGTACACTTTGTATCTGTTCATGGTGGCAATCCGTGTCTTTTTTCATGTAGTGTTTTTCATAGTACCCAATCAAAAGCCTAGCTGTTTCTTGGCCCGTCACCATCCATCGTGTCAATGCGGCTTCATTCTCTGTGATACCTATAGCACCACCATGTCCTTTCACCATTGCATTCAGCTGTTCATGCACCTGGTCGTGGGCTAGTGCTGAGAACTTGAGTGTAGATTTCTGAGTGACGAAGTTGCTTTCAAGGAACTCTGCATAGGTGTCTGCACTGTTAATCTCCAGGCCAAGAAGATCTTTGACATAAATTAGCATCCATCGTGAATAGTGGAAGTGGTCAAGGGTAAACATCCATGGAATAATTTTTCCAAGAGAATCCAAGTAGGACATAAAATTTGGTTGACGCTGTGATCTAAGGAACTGTAGGAGTAGGCATTCCAACTGCCAGACTTTAAACCAGTAATCAAACATCATAGTGTCAGAGGTCATTTTTCATCTCAATATCTCATCATAGTTGTTCATCTTCTGGTGTGTTCTTTTGATATTCACCATATGAACTCTGAAGCAGGATGAACAGAGCTGCTGCTGTCATTTGATGAGCCCACTGACCTCTGGAAGTGTATGAACCTTTCTGCAGACTAACGGCACGCCCCTCAGTTGTAACATTGGCTGAAGTCATCACATAAATCCAGCCACTTCCGCCAAGCCAGTCGCCAATGACTTTCAACAGAGTCATTTCAATGTGAAGATCCCCCCATCATCACAACATATAGTCTTTTCCCATACTTTTCAGGCAATTTCCATTGAATTCTTTTGGCAATTGAACTACGGAGGTGTTTTTTATGCAGTGATTCGGTCATGTCCATACAAGCTTTTTCTTGCAGCATCCTGGCTCTCTCGACTTTTGCAACATTACACAGGACGTAACAATGTTGATGCTATCGTGCTTTATGCTTTACCATAGTCTTTTCCATGCCATCACCATCATCAAGTCGGGATACGTTTATATTCAAGGGCACCATTTTCAATCCATAAAAGGCAGATAAATTAGTTGCCAGAGACGAGTAACCTGTTGCTGATTGGATTATGAGTTTTCCACCATGTTCTTGACACAGAGCACAAATGTCCCAGTTAGTCGGTTGAACAAATGAAGCACATTCCCGAGGAGTGAGTTTAAGTTTTTTAGACATGGTAGATGATTGACTAGATGGCCATGACTTCATGGACGCTTTCCTGTGTTTAAAAAACGTAAATAGACATTATTAAATGTATTTTTATTGGATACATGAAGTCATATTATCGACACTTCATGCACGCTTCCTGTTTCTGAAAAATAGAAATATACATTGTTAAATGTATTTCTATTGAATACATAGTCATTTTACTACCTGGTCGATTCGAATTATGCCATTTGTTTTGATTTTAAAGGAAAACTGTATAAGTCTTGACATGTGTTTTATTAGATTCCTCGACCTCAAAAACATAGGTATAGACATCAAGATCATTGAAATCGGGGCACTGAGAGGAATTTCATGGACGAAATAATGTTTTATGGCGGCCATTTTGAATTTCTCAATTTTTGGCGGGAACGGCTGGAGTAAGGTCGTGGTTCCCGCAATTTTTGAAATCAGCATACCCAAAATTCCCCTAGGCTAATTTATCATGCTTCTTTCCGGAAGTGCACAACTCAACAAAAAAATGTTATATATCCGCCCCACTATATATCTTGGGACAAGAATGTAAGAAATACAACACAATTATGAAGAGAGATTTTGTGTGAAAATTTAGCTTTTTAGGGCCCAATGACTAGTATTATTTCACCTGGAGGACTAGGCATTGGAGTTCAATTTCAACAGTTTAGTATTGTAACGTGTACGGGGTCTGCCCTAGTTGGTAGCGCTGGCAGAACGGGCCCCGAAACACGCCACGTTTCCGTGCCCCACTATGGACACTAGTGGGTGGGATCTTTTAGGACTGATGGCCCGGCCAAGCCAAAGATGACCAGGAGACAGTTATCAAGTTAACAGTTTATTGAGCAAGGAACAGCACCCCAGGTACAATTGGCTCTACCGGCGGCGATACGCTAAGTTTGGAAAAGGCTATTGGCTGACAGTCACACCCCTCTATAGATACCGGCAGGGTATGGCGGTCAAAGGCTCCAGCTTACAGCTGTGTAAAGTGGATCGGCCGATCCACGTACTACACAGAGTAGCCGTGCTTCCAACACGTGACCTGGTTGCCAGAGTTGAAGCCAACAGACCACCATACGGCCGTCGTCTTATACAGCAATACGTCGATTACTCTAACTTTATTAACTTTACAGCCCTGTCCAAACTTGTACAGAAAGACCTAACACTAACCTAATGCTTAATTATGTAAGAGGTGCATACGCTTATAATTCTGAAATAACTACACCTAAATTATACCTAAAGATTATCCAGTAATTAACAATGAACTATCTAAAAGACAACATAACAAGGGAAATAACTCTTACCTATTATTAAAACATCAGAGACAAGGTGTACAGAGGCTTAACGTTACAGTATCTTATTCCTCAGAAGACCAAAAACTGTTGAAATATCGATTCATGTTGATTAATGCTAACTGTCATATCTGTCAACTTACAAATTAATGTTTGATTGAATGTACCGTATTTATTCCAATAAACGCCCGTCTCTAATAAACGCCACCCCTCCCCCCCCCCCCCCTGTTTTCTCAGTAAATTTCAACAACTCAGGAGTCAGGTTACAAAGCTTACCTTTTAATAAATTTTAAATTCCTGGTATCCATGAACATGAACAAATGAATTTTGGCACAAGAAAATTACACTGTCACGACATGTACACAAGTAATATCAATTTAATCCACGGTTCATTTCAATATACTGCAGGCCTAACGGCCGGGACTGCCGTACGAACTACTGTCTTCACTTTCACTTTCGCCAGTCTCGCTTTCACTCAGTTCTATTTGTGGAATAGAAGGCGCGTTCACATCACCCATTAAATTTTGCAAAACGTTATCTGCAGCTTGGACATCCTTTTCACTAAACCCCTGGAATTCCTCGTCGTCAGAATCATGCTGGAAAATATGATCCTCGCTACCGTCCAGCGAATTTGTGATACCGCATTTTTTTAACGATCTTCTGACTGTGTCCGGGCTAATGCTATCCCATGCTGTCTTGACCCAAGACAACATTACAGCTTTAGATGGGGCTTTACGATTCCCTGCTTTGGTTTTCTCAATGGGACCACTGAAACACCATTCGCCATACAACTCTCCAAGTTTTTGTTTGAAGGGTTTATTCCACGACACATCAATTAATGAAACTTCATGTTGTGCCATATGCGTAGATCGCCTGAACGAAATGTTATGTCTCTTTTTGAATTTTGAAAGCCATCCATATGAGGCTTTGAACGATTGACTACCATTTGCCTTATGCATTCGCAGGGCCTCAAACCGCAATGCTTTCCCAGTCACTCGTATTCCGGCCTCCCGTCTGTCCTGTAGCCATCTCATCAGATTTTTGCCAATATCTCCATATCTGACATGCCTTCCGCCTCCTTTACAGCGTTTAGATGTTTTAGAAAGTATTTTTAATTTTTCTTTGTTTTGACACCAGTCCCGCACTCGTTTTCTGGCATATTTACCCTTCTCCTCTGCGAAGGCGATTACTTTAAGCTTGAAAGCAGTGTCGTAATTTCGTTTTGTCCCAGACATTGTTATCAGGTATGTGGGATTTATTAAGAAACAGACTGGCTTATATACCGCTGTGTTTTTTTTTATTTTGTTATGCAAACTAGGCCTACAAGCAATGATGAACATTGTACGTTTTTGACTGAAGCTGATACGATTGACATCGTGTCATTTCATACAAGAATTCAGGTTATCAGAATGCAATTGACAACAATGTTTAAAGCTACAACGATGTTGGAATTACTGCAATTTTCAAATGCATTCTTTGCTGAGTAATTCCTTAGTTTGTTAAACAATGTTTTTAAGTTGCAGCCATGGCATGTCACGACCAACAAATTATGAAATTTTGTGTTCTATTAATCGCCCCTTTTCTGAAAAATTTCACGTCCCCGGGGCGTTTATTGGAGTAAATACGGTATACAACGTTTGATAGAATATATACAATGTTTGATTGTTTACAATGTATAAACATATATGTATATGTGTGTTTATATATCAACTAGTATAAACATATATGTATATGTGTTTATATATATAAACTAGTATAAATATATATGTATATGTTTGTATATATATAAACTAGTATAAACATATATGTATATGTGTGTATATATCATCATCATCATCATCATCATCATCATCATCATCATCATCATCATTCTTTATTCCTCAAAGCTGAGAGTACAGAAAAAGAAAGTTTAAAGCGAAATGGATAAATTTACATGAAGAAAATGAGTGCTAAAAGCACATTGCGATCAAGGATCACTTTTGACCAATTTTCTGAGCTCAAAATACATTTATATTTCACAGTTCACCAGCATGGAAATATATTTCCGCTGTTTTATGCAGTAGATAGGCACAGTCCTTTGTAAATTCCTCTGTTATAGAATTACTTTCAAATTCAAATCCCGAAATGTTCCCTCTAAATATTGTCTGGAGCAGGAGTTCTTTTGCAAGGCTGGACATGATCAAATATGGTTGTACACCGTAATAATCCACGACTTTTGTCATGAATGTGTCTCTCAAAATAAATGTACTTGTACATTCTATGACAAAATGTCTTATTGTGTCGTAAAACGGATTGTTACACAACCTACATGTATTGTACTGTTCTACAGGAACACACGTTAGCATTTTACAAATATAAAGGAGTGTCCTTTTGTCGATGTCCGGTGTTTTGAGCATGACATACGGCTTATTATAGGTAGAGTGGACAGATCGAAATCGAACGAATTCGTCATCACTGTTCATTCTCTCGTCAATAAGCGATCTTCGCGTATTTGAATAGCTCCTTTAACTAAAAGTTTCCATTGAGCCTTGGACGGGAATTCTGCGCATAGGATATAATACTGTATCCATTCTAATAATTCATATTTGGTTAAGAT
This sequence comes from Ylistrum balloti, assembly GCF_031769215.1. Classification (NCBI taxonomy): domain Eukaryota; kingdom Metazoa; phylum Mollusca; class Bivalvia; order Pectinida; family Pectinidae; genus Ylistrum; species Ylistrum balloti. The sequence continues at coordinate 424,224 of NW_026782342.1, read as the reverse complement.
TGCTAGGATATCAGGGATAAACCCATTTGCTTTGATTTCGGTCCATCTATATATTTAAGAACTCTACGAATAAAAATACTTTTTGGAATGCTGTTTGGTGAACAATCAACAATACAACGTAAGAAGTACATTTTTCTTTTCTCAATTTCACACTGAATCCTGTGTAGTCCGACTATACTTTCACACATATCCGATCGAGTGGATGTCCGTAGATTAAGTATATGCTTTACTGCATAGTGTTGGAAAGTTTCGAGCTTTCGGATATCGCATTTAGTTAGATTATTCCATAATTCGCATCCATATAACATCGACGGAAGTATAACTTTCCTGTAGATGCTAATAAGAGTAAGCGGTTTCGTATAAGTACAGTCAGTTCCCATGCGCGTGATCGAGTGTAACATGTTACGGCCTTTCTTACAAGCGTTGTCAACGGCGTCGGCGTTTTTCAGGTTGGAGGACAGAAGTACTCCTAAGTGTACCTCCTTATCGACTATACGAAGTGGGTTGCTATTAATCATCCAGTTCAGATTTCTGCATGTACTTCGAAAAGCTACTATGTTGCATTTTGATGCATTAAACTGAAATTTCCATTTTTCAGCATACCTTTGTGTGACATCTAGCAGAGTTTGTAAGGCCCTAGGGCTAGTAGTAACAAGGGCAACGTCATCAGCTAAACATGGATTGCCACATTCAATGGATTGTACTTTCGTGCCAACGTTAGTAGTCTCCAATTCAATTAGCATATCATTAATATGCAGCAAGTATAGAAATGTCGAGATGATTCCAACTGATCTTTGGACCTTGAACCAACGAGATCGGGCACGATTGTAAACTACCGCACTGTATATGTCCTGATATGCGTTACGCAATATTCTGTACAAATTTCCAGTGACTCCAATCTTGTAAAGTTTACTGAATATATTGTTGTGTTGCACCGTGTCAAAAGCTTTATATGTATCTAAGAATGCTACATAGACTTTGCTGTTCTGTTCTAAATTCTCATATATACACTCACGCAGACTAAATGCTGTAGTTATACAGCTTAAACCTTTCTGAAAACCCTGTTGTTGAGCAGAAGGAAATTCAACGTGGGAATCATGAAGCCAGCGTGATACTCGTTTGCAAATCACTCTTTCCATAAGTTTGTAGAGTACCGGTAGCAAGGAAATCGGTCTATAGTTGTTAGGGTCATTCTTTTTCTTAAAGCCTCCTTTATGAATAGGAACAAGGATTCCTCGTTTCCACGTTTTTGGAATATATCCTGTGGTTCGGATGGAGTTCATTAGTTTTTGGATAACTTCGATGAGGGCTTTTCCTCCAAAGCGGACGTGTTCGTTTGATATCATATCTGCTCCAGGAGCTTTTCCAAGTTTCATCTGCCCGACAGCTGATACGATTTCATCAAAAGTGAACTTGCTATCAAGATCGTCCTTTACTGCGAATTGCAAATTACAGTCATCGATGATCGTGTTATCTGCATATAATTTTTCGTAAAAGTCCGCAAACGTTTCGACTATGCTTTGGGGATCACGGGCAAGTGTTCCCTCGTAGACTAGTTCCGTGCAAGCATCGAGTGTTTTGGTTTTACGCTTCCGCACAATTCTCCAGAATAATCTAGCATCCACATCCGCTGTCTCGTCTAGCTCGCTATTAACTTGATCTAAATATTTATCGTGTGTTTCTCTATGTAGGTTCCGAAAGACGTTCTTTGCGTTTTTATAGTTCCTGTGTGAATCATATTGTAGCCCACGAGGTCTGTTTTCATTAATCCATACCTGTCGGTACCTCAGTGCTGCATTGTGAGCACTTTCCAGCTCTCCTGTCCAATACGGTTTAAGATACTTCCTAAACCGTCGTTTAGGGATAGTTTCATCAGCTGATATTGCCATGCATAAGGTTAACTGTTCATATAATGCATCGATACCAAACTGTGTCGACATGTCATATTCATGAATATAACGTAGCTTATATGCCAAGGTTAGTTGATATGAAATCAGATGATCAACGGTAGCTTTGCTCCACGCAATATGGTCCACGTTATCTTTCGGTTGTATTTTGTGATTTGGAGCGCTGAAATCAAACACACAAACGATTGGAAGGTGATCCGAAGCGATCTCAATATCGGCACTGTCTGTGATATTACTATGGGATATATTGCTAAGTGTACTATCATCAACAAGAATATAATCTAAAGTAGTTTTGCAAGGTCTAAACGTATACTTTGGCCCTTTGCAAATCGGCAGTGTATTTACGACACACAAGTTCAAATCGTTTATAAGGTCGTTCAATGCACTGACTTTCTGTTTCGCCGCGTAATATTGGGGATTATCTAAAATACGCGCATGAAAGTCACCAGCTATTACAACTTTTCCTCTTAGTGAGTAGAAAGTAAGTATGTCATATAGATACTGCAGAGTGTCTCTATACTCTTTAATGTCATTATCACTTTGCATATATACTCCTAAAAAGTAAACGGATTGCTCGGAAACTGTTGTCATTTTTATAGCAGCAATACGATTGTTAGTAACTTCTTCTAAGGAAGAAATGCAATATCGTAGCGACTTTTTCACCAAAAGCGAAACACCAGTACCATTACTAGAACATTCGACAGTATTGGCGTTAATTGCGTAATAATCAGAGTTTATCGTGTCCAAGAAAGGTAGTGATTTATGACTCAGTTTATGTTCGGTTATAACGGCGATGTCACAGTTCGATTGCTTTAATAGCGTAGACAAACCTTTTGCTGATGAAAACGCTCCTCGAACATTCCATGTAAGTATGGAGAATGCCAGTAGGTATAAATATAACGCTGTTTGTAACATTCTATTTTATCAATATGGATGTGTTTCACTAATGACGGTCGTTGTAGCGCCAGTAATTTTCGGAATCACGGTCGTAATTGCTGTAATAGTCTCTATTGTCATTACGCCATTCGTAATCATCTGTGTTCGGATTACTGAAGTCATTACGTGATTTCCAAGACGAATCGCGATCGGAGTTTTTACGCTCGTCTAGCTTTTCTTGCCATTCTTTGCTGCTGAGCCAAGGTCTGCAAGTTACACTGTTGGGCCAGAAATCTGGAATCTCTACCAAGTACGCATGGGCTGCGGAAACATTGACCTTTGCTGTAAAGGAACCGTTACGCTGTTCGAACATTCGTAAGTCAGTAACTTTTGCTCCTTTGTTTCGAATGAGAATACCGTTTTTGGTACTTTCAGATCCGATTCCACTTAAATAGTAACGCGCTGTTTGTTTACGATGAACACCAATAAACACGTCATTGTCCTCTTTGGCGTCGTGATCTAATTTCACTGTCGATGCATTGTTTCTATTTGTTTTTGTTGACCTTGTCGTACCTGGTTGATTAGCGCTTATAAGTTGCCCATCGTTACCAACTGGCGTAGGTTTAATCCTCGACGGTGGTGTTGTCGGTTCGGAGGGCGTAGACACTTCCTTATCGACATGGTCTTCACTGGCTTCCGTAGGGTCACTCACGTGTCCTTGTTGACTGGTGACAGGTAAGGTGTGCGTTTATATATATCAACTAGTATAAATATATGTGTGTATATGTGTTTATTTATATAAACTAGTATAAACATATATGTATATGTGTGTTTATATATCAACTAGTATATACATATGTGTATGTATATATATCAACTAGTATAAACATATATGTATATGTGTTTATATATATAAACTAGTATAAACATATGTGTGTATATATCTAAACTAGTATAAACATATATGTGTGTGTATTTATAAACTAGTATAAACATATATGTATATGTGTGTATATATATAAATTAGTATATACATATATATATATATGTGTGTGTATATATCCACTAGTATAAATAAACATATATGTATATGTGTGTTTATATAAACTAATATAAACATATATGCATATGTTTGTATACATATAAACTAGTATAAACATATATGTATATGTGTGTATATATATCAACTAGTATAAACATATATGCGTGTATATATATCAACTGGTATAAACATAGGTTTTCTATGTATATAGTTAGCCTATTACTACAGTTTTCTATATATAGCCTATTACTACAGTTTTCTATGTATATAGTTAGCCTATTACTACAGTTTTCTATGTATATAGTTAGCCTATTACTACAGTTTTCTATGTATAAGTTAGCCGATTACTACAGTTTTCTATGTATATAGTTAGCCTATTACTACAGTTTTCTATGTATATAGTTAGCCTATAACTACAGTTTTCTATGTATAAGTTCGCCTATTACCACAGTTTTCTATGTATATAGTTAGCCTATTACTACTATTACTACAGTTTTCTATGTATAAGTTAGCCTATAGTTTTCCTATTACTACAATTTTCTATGTATAAGTTAGCCTATTACTACAGTTTTCTATGTATAAGTTAGCCTATTACTACAGTTTTCTATGTATAAGTTAGCCTATTACTACAGTTTTCTATGTATAAGTTAGCCTATTACTACAGTTTTCTATGTATAAGTTAGCCTATTACTACAGTTTTCTATGTATATAGTTAGCCTATTACTACAGTTTTCTATGTATATAGTTAGCCTATTACTACAGTTTTCTATGTATAAGTTAGCCTATTACTACAGTTTTCTATGTATATAGTTAGCCTATTACTACAGTTTTCTATGTATATAGTTAGCCTATTACTACAGTTTTCTATGTATAAGTTAGCCTATTTTCTATGTATAAGTTATCCTATTACTACATTTTTCTATTTATAAGTTAGCCTATTACTACAGTTTTCTATGTATAATTTAGCCTATTACTACAGTTTTCTATGTATATAGTTAGCCTATTACTACAGTTTTCTATGTATATAGTTAGCCTATTACTACAGTTTTCTATGTATAAGTTAGCCTATTACTACAGTTTTCTATGTATAAGTTAGCCTATTACTACAGTTTTCTATGTATAAGTTAGCCTATTACTACAGTTTTCTATGTATAAGTTAGCCGATTACTACAGTTTTCTATGTATATAGTTAGCCTATTACTACAGTTTTCTATGTATAAGTTAGCCTATTACTACAGTTTTCTATGTATATAGTTAGCCTATTACTACAGTTTTCTATGTATAAGTTATCCTATTACTACAGTTTTCTATGTATATAGTTAGCCTATTACTACAGTTTTCTATGTATAAGTTCGCCTATTACCACAGTTTTCTATGTATATAGTTAGCCTATTACTACAGTTTTCTATGTATATAGTTGGCCTATTACTACAGTTTTCTATGTATAAGTTAGCCTATTACTACAGTTTTCTGTATATAGTATTTAGCCTATTACTACAGTTTTCTATGTATATAGTTAGCCTATTACTACAGTTTTCTATGCCTATTATACAGTTTTCTATGTATAAGTTAGCCTATTACTTTTTCCTATTACTACAGTTTTCTATGTATAAGTTAGCCTATTACTACAGTTTTCTATGTATAAGTTAGCCTATTACTACAGTTTTTATGTATATAGATAGCCTATTACTACAGTTTTCTATGTATAAGTTAGCCTATTACTACAGTTTTTATGTATATAGTTAGCCTATTACTGCAGTTTTCTATGTATAAGTTAGCCTTTTACTGCAGTTTTCAGTTTTCTATGTATAAGTTAGCCTATTACTACAGTTTTCTATGTATAAGTTAGCCTATTACTACAGTTTTCTATGTATAAGTTAGCCTATTACTACAGTTTTCTATGTATATAGTTAGCCTATTACTACAGTTTTCTATGTATATAGTTAGCCTATTACTACAGTTTTCTATGTATATAGTTAGCCTATTACTACAGTTTTCTATGTATATAGTTAGCCTATTACTACAGTTTTCTATGTATAAGTTAGCCTATTACTACAGTTTTCTATTTATATAGTTAGCCTATTACTACAGTTTTCTATGTATATAGTTAGCCTATTATAAGTTAGCCTATTACTACAGTTTTCTATGTATAAGTTAGCCTATTACTACAGTTTTCTATGTATATAGTTAGCCTATTACTACAGTTTTCTATGTATAAGTTAGCCTATTACTACAGTTTTCTATGTATATAGTTAGCCTATTACTACAGTTTTCTATGTATATAGTTAGCCTATTACTACAGTTTTCTATGTATCTAGTTAGCCTATTACTACAGTTTTCTATGTATAAGTTAGCCTATTACTACAGTTTTCTATGTATATAGTTAGCCTATTACTACAGTTATGTATAAGTTAGCCTATTACTACTATTATAGTTAGCCTACTACAGTTTTCTATGTATAAGTTAGCCTATTACTACAGTTTTCTATGTATATAGTTAGCCTATTACTACAGTTTTCTATGTATAAGTTAGCCTATTACTACAGTTTTCTATGTATAAGTTAGCCTATTACTACAGTTTTCTATGTATATAGTTAGCCTATTACTACAATTTTCTATGTATAAGTTAGCCTATTACTACAGTTTTCTATGTATATAGTTAGCCTATTACTACAGTTTTCTATGTATAAGTTAGCCTATTACTACAGTTTTCTATGTATAAGTTAGCCTATTTAGCTATTACTAGTTTTCTATGTATATAGTTAGCCTATTACTACAGTTTTCTATGTATATAGTTAGCCTATTACTACAGTTTTCTATGTATAAGTTAGCCTATTACTACAGTTTTCTATGTATATAGTTAGCCTATTACTACAGTTTTCTCTATTTTCTATATAGTTAGCCTATTACTACAGTTTTCTATGTATATAGTTAGCCTATTACTACAGCTTTCTATGTATAAGTTAGCCTATTACTACAGTTTTCTATGTATATAGTTAGCCTATTACTACAATTTTCTATGTATAAGTTAGCCTATTACTACAGTTTTCTATGTATAAGTTAGCCTATTACTACAGTTTTCTATGTATATAGTTAGCCTATTACTACAGTTTTCTATGTATAAGTTAGCCTATTACTACAGTTTTCTATGTATAAGTTAGCCTATTACTACAGTTTTCTATGTATATAGTTAGCCTATTACTACAGTTTTCTATGTATATAGTTAGCCTATTACTACAGTTTTCTATGTATAAGTTAGCCTATTACTACAGTTTTCTATGTATATAGTTAGCCTATTACTACAGTTTTCTATGTATATAGTTATAGTTAGCCTATTACTACAGTTTTCTATGTATAATGTATATAGTTAGCCTATTACTACAGTTTTCTATGTATATAGTTAGCCTATTACTACAGTTTTCTATGTATAAGTTAGCCTATTACTACAGTTTTCTATGTATAAGTTAGCCTATTACTACAGTTTTCTATGTATATAGTTAGCCTATTACTACAGTTTTCTATGTATAAGTTAGCCTATTACTACAGTTTTCTATGTATAAGTTAGCCTATTACTACAGTTTTCTATGTATAAGTTAGCCTATTACTACAGTTTTCTATTATACAGCCTATTTCTATTTATATATAGATAGCCTATTACTACAGTTTTCTATGTATAAGTTAGCCTATTACTACAGTTTTCTATGTATAAGTTAGCCTATTACTACAGTTTTCTATGTATAAGTTAGCCTATTACTACAGTTTTCTATGTATATAGTTAGCCTATTACTACAGTTTTCTATGTATATAGTTAGCCTATTACTACAGTTTTCTATTAGTATACTACAGTTTTCTAGCCTATTACTACAGTTTTCTATGTATATAGTTAGCCTATTACTACAGTTTTCTATGTATAAGTTAGCCTATTACTACAGTTTTCTATGTATAAGTTAGCCTATTACTACAGTTAGCCTATTACTACAGTTTTCTATGTATATAGTTAGCCTATTACTACAGTTTTCTATGTATAAGTTAGCCTATTACTACAGTTTTCTATGTATATAGTTAGCCTATTACTACAGTTTTCTATGTATAAGTTAGCCTATTACTACAGTTTTCTATGTATATAGTTAGCCTATTACTACAGTTTTCTATGTATAAGTTAGCCTATTACTACAGTTTTCTATGTATATAGTTAGCCTATTACTACAGTTTTCTATGTATAAGTTAGCCTATTACTACAGTTTTCTATGTATAAGTTAGCCTATTACTACAGTTTTCTATGTATAAGTTAGCCTATTACTACAGTTTTCTATGTATATAGTTAGCCTATTACTACAGTTTTCTTACTACAGTTTTCTATTATTTAGCCTATTACTACAGTTTTCTATGTATAAGTTAGCCTATTACTACAGTTTTCTATGTATAAGTTAGCCTATTACTACAGTTTTCTATGTATATAGTTAGCCTATTACTACAGTTTTCTTTCTATGTATATAGTTAGCCTATTACTACAGTTTTCTATGTATATAGTTAGCCTATTACTACAGTTTTCTATGTATATAGTTAGCCTATTACTACAGTTTTCTATGTATAAGTTAGCCTATTACTACAGTTTTCTATGTATATAGTTAGGTTTACTACCTCTGCGATGGTTTGCGTAACGGTTTTGACACGAAGGTTTCTCCGCTGCCCTTATCATCTTTCGAATGCAGAAACAATCGATCGGCTAGGGACAACCCCGATGTTGTCGGCGAGTTACTTACTAAAGAAGTGGATAAGGGTTTCGTTATCGGTCCTTTCCATGCTCCACCTTTCAAAATTGATCGTAGTAGTCCTTTGGGAGTAGCTGAACACAAATCCTCTAAAAAGAAACGTCTTATTTTAGATCTTTCAGCCCCACACAATACTACTGTTAACGACACCCACAGTATTAATGACTTGATAAATAAAGATGAATGTTCTCTACAATACGTTAGACTTGACGATGCCATTCATACCATTCAGCACCTGGGCAAAGGGGCTATCATGTGCAAAACAGATATATCCGATGCTTTTAAACAAATTCCCATACACCCATCCCAGTGGCATTTGTTTGGTTTCCGGTGGGACAATATGTATTATTTTTATCATCGTTTGGCTTTCGGATGTCGTTCCAGCCCTATTATCTTTGATCAGTTATCCACCGCAGTGAGTTGGATTGCCAAGAACAATTACGACATGACTCACATATTCCATTTACTAGATGACTTTCTTGTAATTGATCAACCGCATGCCATGGGGGAAAGGACCATGGCCCTTCTCTGTATGGTTTTCAGACGCTTGAAGATTCCTTTATCTGTCCATAAAACTATTGGGTCATCCACAACCATAGAATACCTAGGAATCACCTTGGATTCTGAGGAAATGCAGGCTCGCTTGCCACCGGATAAAGTTACCCGTATCTTACATTTTCTCCGTGCTATGCTTCTTAAGTCATCGTGTACTAAACGTGAACTTCAACAACTCCTCGGACATCTTAATTTCGCGATGCGAGTTATCTTAGCTGGTCGTACATTCGTATCTTATCTTCTCACACTTATGACTGCTATTAAAGAGCCACATCATCACGGAAGGCTTTCACGCGAATGTAAGAAAGACATTCGAATGTGGATAATTCTACTCCAGGATTGGAACGGAGTTTCCTTTTTCTATGATAGACATTTCACTAGTAACCCAAACTTTGAACTATTTACTGATGCAGCTTCCACTATAGGGTTTGGTGGATACTTCCAATCCCAATGGTTCGCTTCCTTATGGCCTAGGGAGTTGGTTACTGCTACTGGTGTCTCGGCTCCCTCGATGTCCTTCCTCGAACTTTACCCCATTGTGGTAGCAGCTTTAATCTGGGGCAAGTCATGGTCGACAAAACGTATCCTCTTTCACTGCGACAATAAGGGGACAGTGGACATTATCAACAAAGGGAGGTCAAAGTCTCCTAATATTATGTCTCTGATGAGACGTCTGACATGGTGTGCTGCTACGTACAATTTCACTGTGAATGCTAGACATGTGCCAGGTGTAAAAAACACCATTGCTGACGCTTTATCCCGTTTTAAGTTCCAGGATTTCCGGAGAGCAGCGCCCACGGCGGCAAGCCAACCATGTCCCTGTCCAGACCTTCACCATGTGATGTGGGATTGAGATCTACAATCGAAGAGCTCTGGGATTCTGCTGTTAGTGCCAATACACAGAGTACTTACCTAACCGGTTTTGACGCATACAAAACTTTTCTGCTCCAAAGTGGTATTAACTGGACTTCCGCCTTACCGCCAGTATCAGAAGATTTTCTGACGTCATTTGCAGCGTACTGTTTTAAAACCTTAGGTATTAAAGCCTCTACAATCAACTTGTACATGTGCGGTTTACGCTTTACCTACCTACGTCGTGGTCATTCGAATCCTCTGGTTTCCGAAAATTGTCAACCTTTCTTGCGACTCAACACTATCCTAACCGGCATTAAAAAACGTCAAGGTATCACGCTTAAACCGCGGTTGCCTATCACGAACAGCATTTTAGAAAGGATGTGTTTGCTTCTACGCAAAGGAGTTTTTTCTCCTTTCCTGGACGTCTTGTAAGAAGCTGTGTGTACTCTTGCCTTTTTCGGTTTCCTCAGATGTGGAGAAATCTGTATCTCTGGCTCATTTGGTCCAAGGGTCAACCTGTGTTATAGTGACGTAAGCTTAGATCATGTACAACACACTGTTGTTCTAACAATGAAAGCTTCCAAGTGTGACCCTTTCCGGAAAGGCATCTCCATTACTTTGTACAGTACAGGTAAAGCCATATGCCCTTACACTGCCGTAAACAAGTACTTATTACTAAGACTTGCGTCTAGTCCTGTGCCTGCACCATGTGACCCCTTGTTCATTATTCCTACAGGCGAACCTCTGACTCGCTCAATATTTATCTCCTATCTTAAAAGCCTTATTCATAGACTTGGCCTAGATGACAGTGTATACAGCGGACATTCCTTCCGCATTGGTGCCGCCACCTCTGCAGCCAACACACATGTAGAGGACCACTTGATTAAAACGCTTGGACGTTGGTCTTCTGATTGTTATCTGAGGTACATTCGTACTTCAAAAAGCACCATCAAAGCTGCTTTTTGCTCATTGACCAACGACTGCACAGACTCTCACTAAATTCCAGTGCGTTCTGTTTCTTATCAGACTCCAGTTTGTATATCATGTACTGTACTTGTACATCCAATCTCGTGTTATACATCAATGTCTGTAACAGATTTGTTCATGATCTGCCATATACTTATATATCACTATTAGCTTTTATCATGATCAATATATGGTCGTTTCCAAGTTTGTTTCATTATATATTATACATGTATGTATATAAGATTTATATGTACACCGACGTTCATTGCCACACTCATTCGTTTCAATTTTGGTATTTATCAATATACTTCATCTTGTCATAATTACCATATCATATTCATATCTTGAACTATCACCTACACCTATTATCGACTTTTGGGGCTGTCTCATGCTGCGCATATCAATTTGGTCCATTAGCCCTAAGTCGCGGGGTTTTCAATTCATTTTCTACTTACATAGTTTCGTATAGTACAGTTATAGCGCATCCGTACAGGACCATTTTCGCCTGGTTCTTCAGTAGAACTCAGGACCTCGCCCGGCGATGTTACCTAGACTGTGTACTATTTTAGCAGTCTTCGTTGTACAGGACTCCTTCGCCTGGCAACAAGCTGATTTTACTCATTTTCAAATTTGTCATATTTTATTTAATAGTTTAAATCGTCATTCTCGATCAACCAGTGTTCAAAATTTTCATTTATACTTCTCATTCCTACAACCAGGACCACCTTTTCCTATGTGGAAAGGTCGGTTTCTGCCGTGTGAGTCTTGTTGAGTAAAGGCTGTGTAGCGTTCGGTTGAGTGACCCGGTAGTGGGGTTTTTGGCTCTTACTAGGTGTACGTACCCTTAGTCGCGATGTTAGTAGTACTCTGGGGGGTTCAGCCTAGGGATTACGGAGGGACATTATGTCTGGATTGACTTCTGTCTGCTTCGGGTTGTTATGTCGGCCATCTTGTGAGATGGGCCGTAGTCATTAGTATCACGTAATGTGATTGGTCAGGGCTTCAGCGGCGGAGCCAGTCGCTGAGAGTCTGTTATTAGTTTCTACATCCACCGGATGTTTTTCCACTAGGGTCAAAGGGTATAAAACGGCGATACACGTGCAGTACCGGGACCTTTTCTGGCCGGAGTTAGGTGAGTTCAGTGGGTTTGCCGCAGTATTACTGATGTTTTGAAACCAGAGCACTGGGGAATTAGACTTAGGCCTTTACGTTTCGAAACCGAAGTGATAGTTAAATGTAATTAAGCCTTCTTAGACAGTTGACACTCTGAAAACAGAGGAATACCTTCACTGTTTATAGTAATGTCGTAAGGCTGTCACCTTAGTCAGTAAGCTGCGGGGCACGCTCCGAAACCGGAGTGAGGGCTGGAATTCACGTGGTATTAGACTAGTATACAGTTGAATTATGTAGACCGCTCTGAAATCAGAGTGAAAGGGTTTATTTGCTCTCCATTGGTGTAGTGTCAAATTCTGACCATTAGCTTATAGTTAGTAGCTATTATGTAGGTTTCTACGGGAGGGGGTTGGTTTTTAGCCCGTCTCGTAGGCAGACCAGTGTACTTTAAAAGTTTGGAGTTCAGTAGATAGGTTTAGGCTATTTAATGTAGCCAGTTTTGTTCTAAAAGCAGCAGTATCTGTGGGGGGCGCACTGGACCCCAGTTTATTTCACGTTGTCAGGTTTTGTTGTTTTGCTGCTTAGTTTATTTTTTTGTCGCTAATTTACATTTTTGTTAGATTTTCTGCTGGCTTTTTACACCTTGGTTGACTGATTTTTACTTATGTTAGATTGTTTTTGTTTATACTTTGTTATTGCTCCTGCACTATTCGCTGATATTCTCTTGACAATTAAATAGTGGAACTTCAATCTTGGCGTTGTTGTGGGTCTTTCCTAACACTTCGACTAATCAGGAGAAAAGAACCGGAAGGTGTGCCTGGGAGTTGACTGTTGGCCACTGTTTAGTAACTCAATTTTGGCCTTGTACATTTGTACACTTTAAAAATACACAACGCGAAGTCATTTGTGTGGCAAACTCTCATCTCCTGAGCCCGCCTACTACACCTATTTCGGACTAGGACTCGCCTGCATGTAGGAATCATACTCATCTTCATTCATACATCCGGTTATCACATAAAGCAGCGGAGACAGCCCTGAATGCAAATTTTTTATATGTTTTCATGTTGTCCAATGTTATGTATATATATATGTTTTGTTATGATCTTATTAGTATGGTTTTTATATTGGATGTGTTCATAACAATTTTCTAATCGTATATCCATCGTTTGTTGTTGTTTATAAATTATTGTTTAATAATTTAATGATTAAACTTGGTTTGTAAACTACTGATTTCTACCATTATGCTACCTTAATTAGTTATCTATGCCTAGAGGTATGTCATATACATGTGTTTACTAGCTAGCTCTATATATATAGTCAGTTCTGACCTTTAACCTCGTTTCTGTTTGTTTACATTGTATGCATACTAATGAGTATTACCATATTTAGTATCACTTCAAGATAACGAGCGGACATGTTGTAAATCTGTTGTGCTGACTTCATTTTTTTGTTGGCCACCACCATCCCCGTCCACACTACCATGGTACTTATTGGAGGTTTTGGTTGCTGTATGTGATGGGTCCGTTAGCCCCAAGTCGCAGGTTTTTCAATTCATTTTCTACTTACATAGTTTCATATAGTACAGTTATAGTGCATCCGTACAGGACCATTTTCGCCTGGTTCTTCAGTAGAACTCAGGACCTCGCCTGGCGATGTTACCTAGACTGTGTACTATTTTAGCAGTCTTCGTTGTACAGGACTCCTTCGCCTGGTAACAAGCTGATTTTACTCATTTTCAAATTTGTCATGTTTTATTTAATAGTTTAAACCTTCATTTTCGATCAACCAGTGTTCAAAATTTTCATTTATACTTCTCATTCCTACAACCAGGACCACCTTTTCCTATTTCGGACTAGGACTCGCCTGCATGTAGGAATCATACTCATCTTCATTCATACATCCGGTTATCACATAAAGCAGCGGAGACAGCCCTGAATGCAAATTTTTTATATGTTTTCATGTTTTGTTATGATCTTATTAGTATGGTTTTTATATTGGATGTGTTCATTACAATTTTCTAATCGTATATCCATCGTTTGTTGTTGTTTATAAATTATTGTTTTCTATGTATAAGTTAGCCTACTACTACACTTTTCTATGTATATAGTTAGCCTATTACTACAGTTTTCTATGTATATAGTTAGCCTATTACTACAGTTTTCTATGTATAAGTTAGCCTATTACTACAGTTTTCTATGTATAAGTTAGCCTATTACTACAGTTTTCTATGTATATAGTTAGCCTATTACTACAGTTTTCTATGTATAAGTTAGCCTATTACTACAATTTTTATGTATATAGTTAGCCTATTACTACAGTTTTCTATGTATAAGTTAGCCTATTACTACAGTTTTTATGTATAAGTTAGCCGATTACTACAGTTTTCTATGTATAAGTTAGCCTATTACTACAGTTTTCTATGTATAAGTTAGCCTATTACTACAGTTTTCTATGTATATAGTTAGCCTATTACTACAGTTTTCTATGTATAAGTTAGCCTATTACTACAGTTTTCTATGTATTAGTTAGCCTATTACTACAGTTTTCTATGTATATAGTTAGCCTATTACTACAGTTTTCTATGTATAAGTTAGCCTATTACTACAGTTGTCTATGTATAAGTTAGCCTATTACTACAGTTTTCTATGTATATAGTTAGCCTATTACTACAGTTTTCTATGTATAAGTTAGCCTATTACTACAGTTTTTTGTGTATAAGTTAGCCTTTTACTACAGTTTTCTATGTATATAGTTAGCCTATTACTACAGTTTTCTATGTATAAGTTAGCCTATTACTACAGTTTTCTATGTATATAGTTAGCCTATTACTACAGTTTTCTATGTATAAGTTAGCCTATTACTACAGTTTTCTATGTATAAGTTAGCCGATTACTACAGTTTTCTATGTATATAGTTAGCCTATTACTACAGTTTTCTATGTATATAGTTAGCCTATTACTACAGTTTTCTATGTATAAGTTAGCCTACTACTACACTTTTCTATGTATATAGTTAGCCTATTACTACAGTTTTCTACCTATTACTACAGTTTTCTATGTATAAGTTAGCCTATTACTACAGTTTTCTATGTATAAGTTAGCCTATTACTACAGTTTTCTATGTATATAGTTAGCCTATTACTACAGTTTTCTATGTATATAGTTAGCCTATTACTACAGTTGTCTATGTATAAGTTAGCCTATTACTACAGTTTTTTGTGTATAAGTTAGCCTATTACTACAGTTTTCTATGTATAAGTTAGCCTATTACTACAGTTTTCTATGTATAAGTTAGCCGATTACTACAGTTTTCTATGTATATAGTTAGCCTATTACTACAGTTTTCTATGTATATAGTTAGCCTATTACTACAGTTTTCTATGTATATAGTTAGCCTATTACTACAGTTTTCTATGTATAAGTTAGCCTATTACTACAGTTTTCTATGTATAAGTTAGCCTATTACTACAGTTTTCTATGTATATAGTTAGCCTATTACTACAGTTTTCTATGTATAAGTTAGCCTATTACTACAGTTTTCTATGTATATAGTTAGCCTATTACTACAGGTTTCTATGTATATAGTTAGCCTATTACTACAGTTTTCTATGTATATAGTTAGCCTATTACTACAGTTTTCTATGTATAAGTTAGCCTATTACTACAGTTTTCTATGTATATAGTTAGCCTATTACTACAGTTTTCTATGTATATAGTTAGCCTATTACTACAGTTTTCTATGTATAAGTTAGCCTATTACTACAGTTTTTATGTATATAGTTAGCCTATTACTACAGTTTTCTATGTATAAGTTAGCCTATTACTACAGTTTTCTATGTATATAGTTAGCCTATTACTACAGTTTTCTATGTATAAGTTAGCCTATTACTACAGTTTTCTATGTATATAGTTAGCCTATTACTACAGTTTTCTATGTATATAGTTAGCCTATTACTACAGTTTTCTATGTATAAGTTAGCCTATTACTACATTTTTCTATATATAAGTTAGCCTATTGCTACAGTTTTCTATGTATATAGTTAGCCTATTACTACAGTTTTCTATGTATAAGTTAGCCTATTACTACAGTTTTCTATGTATAAGTTAGCCTATTACTACAGTTTTCTATGTATATAGTTAGCCTATTACTACAGTTTTCTATGTATATAAGTTAGCCTATTACTACAGTTTTCTATGTATATAGTTAGCCTATTACTACAGTTTTCTATGTATAAGCTAGCCTATTACTACAAGTATAATCTGATGTTGTAGTATATATTTACAATCTGGTGTTGTAGTATATATTTACAATCTAGTGTTGTAGTATATATTTACAATCTAGTGTCATAGTATATATTTACAATCTAGTGTTGTAGTATATATTTACAATCTGATGTTGTTATATATATATATATATATACAATCTATGTTGTAGTATATATATATACAATCTGATGTTGTAGTATATATTTACAATCTAGTGTTGTAGTATATATTTACAATCTGATGTTGTAGTATATATTTACAATCTATGTTGTAGTATATATTTACAATCTGATGTTGTAGTATATATTTACAATATATACTACCAACATCAGATTGTAAATATATTTACAATCTAGTGTTGTAGTATATATTTACAATCTGATGTTGTAGTATATATTTACAATCTGATGTTGTAGTATATATTTACAATCTGATGTTGTAGTATATATTTACAATCTATGTTGTAGTATATATTTACAATCTTGTTGTAGTATATATTTACAATCTGATGTTGTAGTATATATTTACAATCTGATGTTGTAGTATATATTTACAATCTGATGTTGTAGTATATATTTACAATATGTTGTTGTAGTATATATTTACAATCTAGTGTTGTAGGTATATATTTACAATCTGATGTTGTAGTATATATTTACAATCTAGTGTTGTAGTATATATTTACAATCTGTTGTTGTATATATTTATATATGTTGTACATATTTACATCTGATGTTGTAGTATATATTTACAATCTGATGTTGTAGTATATATTTACATATGTTGTAGTATATATTTACAATCTGATGTTGTAGTATATATGTTGTACATTTACAATCTGTGTTGTAGTATATATTTACAATCTGATGTTGTAGTATATATTTACAATCTGATGTTGTAGTATATATTTACAATCTGATGTTGTAGTATATATTTACAATCTATGTTGTAGTATATATTTACAATCTGATGTTGTAGTATATATTTACAATCTGATGTTGTAGTATATATTTACAATCTGTGTTGTATATATATTTACAATCTGATGTTGTAGTATATATTTACAATCTGATGTTGTAGTATATATTTACAATCTATGTTGTAGTATATATTTACAATCTGTATATATATTTACAATCTAGTGTTGTAGTATATATTTACAATCTAGTGTAGTAGTATATATTTACAATCTGATGTTGTAGTATATATTTACAATCTATGTTGTAGTATATATATTACAATCTAGTGTTGTAGTATATATTTACAATCTGATGTTGTAGTATATATTTACAATCTGATGTTGTAGTATATATTACAATCTGATGTTGTAGTATATATATTTACAATCTGATGTTGTAGTATATATTTACAATCTCATGTTGTAGTATATATTTACAATCTGATGTTGTAGTATATATCTACAATCTAGTGTTGAAGTATATATATACAATCTGATATTGTAGTATATATTTACAATCTGATGTTGTAGTATATATGTACAATCTGATGTTGTAGTATATATCTACAATCTGATGTTGTAGCATATATTTACAATCTAGTGTTGTAGTATATATGTACAATCTGGTGCTGTAGTATATATCTACAATCTAGTGTTGTAGTATATCTGTACAATCTAGTGTTGTAGTATATATTTACAATCTAGTGTTGTAGTATATATTGATAATCTGATGTTGTAGTATATATGTACAATCTGATGTTGTAGTATATATTTACAATCTGATGTTGTAGTATATATATACAATCTGATGTTGTAGTATATATTTACAATCTGATGTTGTAGTGTATATTTACAATCTGATGTTGTAGTATATATTTACAATCTGGTGTTGTAGTATATATTTACAATCTAGTGTTGTAGTATATATATTTACAATCTATGTTGTAGTATATATTTACAATCTGATGTTGTAGTATATATTTACAATCTGATGTTGTAGTATATATTTACAATCTGATGTTGTAGTATATATACAATATGTTGTAGTATATATTTACAATCTGATGTTGTAGTATATATTTACAATCTGATGTTGTAGTATATATTTACAATCTGATGTTGTAGTATATATTTACAATCTGATGTTGTAGTATATATTTACAATCTGATGTTGTAGTATATATTTACAATCTGATGTTGTAGTATATATTTACAATCTGATGTTGTAGTATATATTTACAATCTGATGTTGTAGTATATATGTACAATCTGATGTTGTAGTATATATTTACAATCTGGTTTTGTAGAATATATTTACAATCTAGTGTTGTAGTATATATTTATAATCTGGTGTTGTAGTATATATTTACAATCTGATGTTGTAGTACATATTGACAATCTGATGTTGTAGTATATATTTACAATCTGATGTTGTAGTATATATTTACAATCTGATGTTGTAGTATATATGTACAATCTAGTGTTGTAGTATATATTTACAATCTAGTGTTGTAGTATATATTTACAATCTAGTGTTGTAGTATATATTACAATCTGATGTTGTAGTATATATTTACAATCTGATGTTGTAGTATATATTTACAATCTAGTGTTGAGGTATATATTTACAATCTGATGTTGTAGTATATATTAACAATCTGATGTTGTAGTATATATTTACAATCTGATGTTGTAGTATATATTTACAATCTGATGTTGTAGTATATATTTACAATCTGATGTTGTAGTATATATATTACAATCTGATGTTGTAGTATATATTTACAATCTGATGTTGTAGTATATATTTACAATCTGATGTTGTAGTATATATGCACAATCTAGTGTTGTAGTATATATTTACAATCTGATGTTGTAATATATATTTACAATCTGATGTTGTATATATGTACAATCTGGTGTTGTAGTATATATTTGCAAGCTGATGTTGTAGTATATATTTACAATCTGATGTTGTAGTATATATTTACAATCTAGTGTTGTAGTATATATTTACAATCTGATGTTGTAGTATATATTTACAATCTAGTGTTGTAGTATATATTTACAATCTGATGTTGTAGTATATATTTACAATCTGATGTTGTAGTATATATTTACAATCTATGTTGTAGTATATATTTACAATCTGATGTTGTAGTATATATTAACAATCTGATGTTGTAGTATATATTTACAATCTGATGTTGTAGTATATATTTACAATCTAGTGTTGTAGTATATATTAACAATCTGATGTTGTAGTATATATTGATTATCTGATGTTTTAGTATATATGTATAATCTGATGTTGTAGTATATATTTACAATCTGATGTTGTAGTATATATTTACAATCTGATGTTGTAGTATATATTTACAATCTGATGTTGTAGTATATATTTACATATTTATCTGATGTTGTAGTATATATTTACAATCTGATGTTGTAGTATATATTTACAATCTGATGTTGTAGTATATATTTACAATCTGATGTTGTAGTATATATTTACAATCTATATATATATTTACAATCTGATGTTGTAGTATATATTTACAATCTGATGTTGTAGTATATATTTACAATCTGATGTTGTAGTATATATTTACAATCTGATGTTGTAGTATATATTTACAATCTGATGTTGTAGTATATATTTACAATCTGATGTTGTAGTGTATATTTACAATCTGATGTTGCATGTATTTACAATCTGATGTTGTAGTATATATCTACAATCTGATGTTGTAGTATATATGTACAATCTAGTGTTGTAGTATATATTTACAATCTGAGTGTTGTAGTATATATTTACAATCTGATGTTGTAGTATATATGTACAATCTGATGTTGTAGTATATATTTACAATCTGGTGTTGTAGTATATATTTACAATCTAGTGTTGTAGTATATATTTACAATCTGATGTTGTAGTATATATTTACAATCTGATGTTGTAGTATATATTTACAATCTGATCTGGCAGTATATATTTACAATCTGATGTTGTAGTATATATGTACAATCTGATGTTGTAGTATATATTTACAATCTGATGTTGTAGTATATATTTACAATCTAGTGTTGTAGTATATATTTACAATCTAGTGTTGCAGTATATATTTACAATCTGATGTTGTAGTATATATTTACAATCTGATGTTGTAGTATATATTTACAATCTGATGTTGTAGTATATATTTACAATCTAGTGTTGCAGTATATATTTACAATCTAGTGTTGTAGTATATATCTACAATCTAATGTTGTAGTATATATTGACAATCTAGTGTTGTAGTATATATTTACAATCTAGTGTTGCAGTATATATTTACAATCTGATGTTGTAGTATATATTTACAATCTGATGTTGTAGTATATATCTACAATCTGATGTTGTAGTATATATCTACAATCTGATGTATATATTTACAATCTGATGTTGTAGTATATATCAACAATCTGATGTTGTAGTACATATTTACAATCTGATGTTATAGTATGTAACTACAATCTGATGTTGTAGTATATATTTACAATGTGATGTTGTAGTATATATTTACAATCTGATGTTGTAGTATATATTTACAATCTAGTGTTGTAGTATATATTTACAATCTAGTGTTGTAGTATATATTTACAATCTAGTGTTGTAGTATATATTTACAATCTGATGTTGTAGTATATATGTACAATCTGATGTTGTAGTATATATCTACAATCTGATGTTGTAGTATATATTTACAATCTGATGTTGTAGTATATATTTACAATCTAGTGTTGTAGTATATATTTACAATCTGGTGTTGTAGTATATATTTACAATCTAGTGTTGTAGTATATATTTACAATCTGGTGTTGTAGTATATATTTACAATCTGATGGTCTAGTATATATTTACAATCTGATGTTGTAGTATATATTTACAATCTGATGTTGTAGTATATATTTACAATCTGATGTTGTAGTATATATTTACAATCTGATGTTGTAGTATATATTTACAATCTGATGTTGTAGTATATATTTACAATCTGATGTTGTAGTATATATTTACAATCTGATGTTGTAGTATATATTTACAATCTGATGTTGTAGTATATATTTACAATCTGATGTTGTAGTATATATTTACAATCTGTGTTGTATATATTTACAATCTATGTTGTAGTATATATTTACAATCTGATGTTGTAGTATATATTTACAATCTGATGTTGTAGTATATATTTACAATCTGATGTTGTAGTATATATTTACAATCTGATGTTGTAGTATATATATACAATCTGATGTTGTAGTATATATTTACAATCTGATGTTGTACTATATATGTACAATCTAGTGTTGTAGTATACATTTACAATCTGATGTTGCAGTATATATTTACAATCTGATGTTGTAGTATATATGTACAATCTAGTGTTGTAGTATATATTTACAATCTGATGTAGTATATATGTACAATCTAGTGTTGTACTATATATTTACAATCTGATGTTGTAGTATATATTTACAATCTGATGTTGTAGTATATATATACAATCTAGTGTTGTAGTATATATTTACAATCTATATATATTACAATCTGATGTTGTAGTATATATTTACAATCTAGTGTTGTAGTATATATTTACAATCTGATGTTGTATATATTTACAATCTGATGTTGTAGTATATATTTACAATCTGATGTTGCATGTATTTACAATCTGATGTTGTAGTATATATCTACAATCTGTGTTGTAGTATATATTTACAATCTGATGTTGTAGTATATATTTACAATCTATGTTGTAGTATATATTGCCAATCTGATGTTGTAGTATATATTAACAATCTGATGTTGTAGTATATATCTACAATCTGATGTTGTAGTATATATTTACAATCTGATGTTGTAGTATATATTTACAATCTGATGTTGTAGTATATATTTACAATCTAGTGTTGTAGTATATATTTACAATCTGATGTGGTCGTATATATTTACAATCTGATGTTGTAGTATATATTTAAAATCTGATGTTGTAGTATATATTTACAATCTAGTGTTGTAGTATATATTTACAATCTAGTATATATTTACAATCTGGTGTTGTAGTATATATTTACAATCTGATATTGTAGTATATATTTACAATCTGGTGTTGTAGTATATATTTACAATCTGATGTTGTAGTATATATTTACGATCTGATGTTGTAGTATATATTTACAATCTGATGTTGTAGTATATATTTACAATCTGTTGTTGTAGTATATATTTACAATCTGATGTTGTAGTATATATTTACAATCTGATGTTGTAGTATATATTTACAATCTGATGTTGTAGTATATATGTACAATCTAGTGTTGTAGTATATATTTACAATCTAGTGTTGTAGTATATATTTACAATCTGGTGTTGTAGTATATATGTACAATCTAGTGTTGTAGTAAATATTTACAATCTGATGTTGTTGTATATGTATTTACTATCTGATGTTGTAGTATATATTTACAATCTGATGTTGTAGTATATATTTACAATCTAGAGTTGTAGTATATATTTACACTCTGATGTAGTATATATTTACAATCTGATGTTGTAGTATATATTTACAATCTGGTGTTGTAGTATATATTTACGATCTGATGTTGTAGTATATATTTACAATCTAGTGTTGTAGTATATATTTACAATCTAGTGTTGTAGTATATATTTACAATCTGATGTTGTAGTATATATTTACAATCTGATGTTGTAGTATATATTTACGATCTGATGTTGTAGTATATATTTACAATCTGATTTTGTAGTATATATTTACAATCTGATGTAGTATATATTGACAATCTGATGTTGTAGTATATATCTACAATCTGATGTTGTAGTATATATTTGCAATCTGATGTTGTAGTATATATTTTACAATCTGATGTTGTAGTATATATTTACAATCTAGTGTAGTAGTATATATCTACAATCTAATGTTGTAGTATATATGTACAATCTAGTGTTGTAGTATATATTTACAATCTAGTGTTGTAGTATATATTTACAATCTGATGTTGTAGTATATATGTACAACCTGATGTTGTAGTATATATTTACAATCTGATGTTGTAGTATATATTTACAATCTGATGTTGTAGTATATATTTACAATCTGATGTTGTAGTATATATTTACAATCTGATGTTGTAGTATATATTTACAATCTGATGTTGTAGTATATATTTACAATCTGATGTTGTAGTATATATTTACAATCTGATGTTGTAGTATATATTTACAATCTAGTGTTGTAGTATATATTTACAATCTGATGTTGTAGTATATATTTACAATCTGGTGTTGTAGTATATATTTACAATCTGATGTTGTAGTATATATTTACAATCTGGTGTTGTAGTATATATTTACAATCTAGTGTTGTAGTATATCTGTACTATCTAGTGTTGTAGTATATATTTACAATCTAGTGTTGTAGTATATATTTACAATCTGATGTTGTAGTATATATTTACAATATGATGTTGTAGTATATATTTACAATCTGATGTTGTATATATTTACAATCTGATGTTGTAGTATATATTTACAATCTGATGTTGCATGTATTTACAATCTGATGTTGTAGTATATATTTACAATCTGATGTTGTAGTATATATTTACAATCTGGTGTTGTAGTATATATTTACAATCTAGTGTTGTAGTATATATTTACAATCTGACGTTGTAGTATATATTTAGAATCTAGTGTTGTAGTATATATTAACAATCTGATGTTGTAGTATATATTTACAATCTGATGTTGTAGTATATATGTACAATCTACAGTATATACTTACAATCTAGTGTTGAAGTATATCTGTACAATCTAGTGTTGTAGTATATATTGACAATCTAGTGTGGTAGTATATATTTACAATCTGATGTTGTAGTATATATGTACAATCTGATGTTGTAGTATATATTTACAATCTGATGTTGTAGTATATATTTACAATCTGATGTTGTAGTATATATTTACAATCTGATGTTGTAGTATATATTTAAATTCTGATGTTGTAGTATATATTTACAATCTAGTGTTGAGGTATATATTTACAATCTGATGTTGTAGTATATATTAACAATCTGATGTTGTAGTATATATTTACAATCTGATGTTGTAGTATATATTACAATCTGATGTTGTAGTATATATTTACAATCTGATGTTGCATGTATTTACAATCTGATGTTGTAGTATATATTTACAATCTAGTGTTGAGGTATATATTTACAATCTGATGTTGTAGTATATATTTACAATCTGATGTTGTAGTATATATGTACAATCTAGTGTTGTAGTATATATTTACAATCTGATGTTGCAGTATATATTCACAATCTGATGTTGTAGTATATATTTACAATCTAGTGTTGAGGTATATATTTACAATCTGATGTTGTAGTATATATTAACAATCTGATGTTGTAGTATATATTTACAATCTGATGTTGTAGTATATATGTACAATCTAGTGTTGTAGTATATATTTAAAATCTAGTGTTGTAGTATATATTTACAATCTAGTGTTGTAGTATATATGTACAATCTGATGTTGTAGTATATATTTACAATCTGATGTTGTAGTATATATTTACAATCTGATGTTGTAGTATATATTTACAATCTGATGTTGTAGTATATATCTACAATCTGATGTTGTAGTATATATTTACAATCTGATGTTGTAGTATATATTTACAATCTGATGTTGTAGTATATATTTACAATCTGATGTTGTAGTATATATTGACAATCTGATGTTGTAGTATATATTTACAATCTGATGTTGTAGTATATATTTACAATCTGATGTTGTAGTATATATTTACAATCTGTGTTGTAGTATATATTTACAATCTGATGTTGTAGTATATATTTACAATCTGATGTTGTAGTATATATTTACAATCTGATGTTGTAGTATATATTTACAATCTGATGTTGTAGTATATATTTACAATCTGATGTTGTAGTATATATTTACAATCTGATGTTGTAGTATATATTTACAATCTGATGTTGTAGTATATATTTACAATCTGATGTTGTAGTATATATTTACAATCTGATGTTGTAGTATATATTTACAATCTGATGTTGTAGTATATATTTACAATCTGATGTTGTAGTATATATTTACAATCTGATGTTGTAGTATATATTTACAATCTGATGTTGTAGTATATATTTACAATCTGATGTTGTAGTATATATTTACAATCTGATGTTGTAGTATATTTATATTTACAATATTTACAATCTATGTTATATATTTACAATCTATATATATATTTACAATCTGATGTTGTAGTATATATTTACAATCTGATGTTGTAGTATATATTTACAATCTGATGTTGTAGTATATATTTACAATCTGATGTTGTAGTATATATTTACAATCTGATGTTGTAGTATATATTTACAATCTGATGTTGTAGTATATATTTACAATCTGTGTTGTAGTATATATTTACAATCTGATGTTGTAGTATATATTTACAATCTGATGTTGTAGTATATATTTACAATCTGATCTTGTTGTATATATATTACAATCTGATGTTGTAGTATATATTTACAATCTGATGTTGTAGTATATATTTACAATCTGATGTTGTAGTATATATATTTACAATCTGATGTTGTAGTATATATTTACAATCTGTGTTGTAGTATATATTTACAATCTGATGTTGTAGTATATATTTACAATCTGATGTTGTAGTATATATTTACAATCTGATGTTGTAGTATATATTTACAATCTGATGTTGTAGTATATATTTACAATCTGATGTTGTAGTATATATTTACAATCTAGTGTTGTAGTATATATTTACAATCTGGTGTTGTAGTATATATGTACAACCTGATGTTGTAGTATATATTTACAATCTGATGTTGTATATATTTACAATCTGATGTTGTAGTATATATTGATTATCTGATGTTTTAGTACATATGTATAATCTAGTGTTGTAGTATATCTAGTGTTGTAGTATATATTTACAATCTGATGTTGTAGTATATATTTACAATCTGTGTTGTATATATATTTACAATCTGATGTTGTAGTATATATTTACAATCTGATGTTGTAGTATATATTTACAATCTGATGTTGTAGTATATATTTACAATCTGATGTTGTAGTATATATTTACAATCTGATGTTGTAGTATATATTTACAATCTAGTGTTGAGGTATATATTTACAATCTGATGTTGTAGTATATATTAACAATCTGATGTTGTAGTATATATTTACAATCTGATGTTGTAGTATATATTTACAATCTGTGTTGTAGTATATATTTACAATCTGATGTTGTAGTATATATTTACAATCTGATGTTGTAGTATATATTTACAATCTGATGTTGTAGTATATATTTACAATCTGTAGTATATATTTACAATCTGTGTTGTAGTATATATTTACAATCTGATGTTGTAGTATATATTTACAATCTGGTGTTGTACTATATATCTACAATCTGATGTTGTAGTATATATTTACAATCTAGTGTTGTAGTATATATTTACAATCTGATGTTGTAGTATATATGTACAATCTGATGTTGTAGTATATATTTACAATCTGATGTTGTAGTATATATTTACAATCTGATGTTGTAGTATATATTTACAATCTGATGTTGTAGTATATATTTACAATCTGATGTTGTAGTATATATTGACAATCTGATGTTGTAGTATATATGTAGAATCTGATGTTGTAGTATATATCTACAATCTGATGTTGTAGTATATATTTACAATCTGATGTTGTAGTATATATTTACAATCTGATGTTGTAGTACAATCTGATGTTGTAGTATATATTTACAATCTGATGTTGTAGTATATATTTACAATCTGTTGTTGTAGTATATATTTACAATCTGATGTTGTAGTATATATTTACAATCTTGTGTTGTAGTATATATTTACAATCTGATGTTGTAGTATATATTTACAATCTGATGTTGTAGTATATATTTACAATCTAGTGTTGTAGTATATATTTACAATCT
The DNA here is from genome assembly GCF_031769215.1 of Ylistrum balloti. Classification (NCBI taxonomy): domain Eukaryota; kingdom Metazoa; phylum Mollusca; class Bivalvia; order Pectinida; family Pectinidae; genus Ylistrum; species Ylistrum balloti. The sequence goes on along the minus strand of NW_026782342.1, from coordinate 396,824 downwards.
GGTGTTGTAGTATATATGTACAATCTAGTGTTGTAGTATATATTTACAATCTGATGTTGTAGTATATATTTACAATCTGATGTTGTAGTATATATTTACAATCTGATGTTGTAGTATATATTTACAATCTGATGTTGGAGAATATATTAACAATCTGATGTTGTAGTATATATTTAAATTCTGATGTTGTAGTATATATTTACAATATATGTTGTAGTATATATTTACAATCTGATGTTGTAGTATATATTAACAATCTAATGTTGTAGTATATATTTACAATCTGATTTTGTAGTACATATTGACAATCTGATGTTGTAGTATATATTTACAATCTGATGTTGTAGTATATATTTACAACCTAGTGTTGTAGTATATATTTACAATCTGATGTTGTAGTATATATTGCCAATCTGATGTTGTAGTATATATTTACAATCTGATGTTGTAGTATATATTTATAATCTGATGTTGTAGTATATATACAATCTGATGTTGTAGTATATATTTACAATCTGATCTGATGTTGTAGTATATATTTACAATCTGATTTTGTAGTATATATTTACAATCTGATGTTGTAGTATATATTGACAATCTGATGTTGTAGTATATATCTACAATCTGATGTTGTAGTATATATTTACAATCTGATGTTGTAGTATATATTTACAATATGATGTTGTAGTATATATTTACAATCTAGTGTTGTAATATATATGTACAATCTGATGTTGTAGTATATATTTACAATCTGGTGTTGTAGTATATATTTACAATCTGGTGTTGTAGTATATATGTACAATCTAGTGTTGTAGTATATATTTACAATCTGATGTTGTAGTATATATTTATAATCTGATGTTGTAGTATATATGTAAAATCTAGTGTTCTAGTATATATTTACATATTTATCTGATGTTGTAGTATATATTTACAATCTGATGTTGTAGTATATATTTACAATCTGATGTTGTAGTATATATTTACAATCTGTGTTGTAGTATATATTTACAATCTGATGTTGTAGTATATATTTACAATCTGATGTTGTAGTATATATTGTACAATCTGAATGTTGTAGTATATATTTACAATCTGATGTTGTAGTATATATCTACAATCTAGTGTTGAAGTATATATATACAATCTGATTTTGTATATATTTACAATATGATGTTGTAGTATATATTTACAATCTGATGTTGTACTATATATTTACAATCTGATGTTGTAGTATATATCTACAATCTGATGTTGTAGTATATATTTACAATCTGATTTTGTAGTATATATTTACAATCTCATGTTGTAGTATATATTTACAATCTGATGTTGTAGTATATATCTACAATCTAGTGTTAAAGTATATATTTACAATCTGATGTTGTAGTATATATTTACAATCTGTGTTGTATATATATTACAATCTGATGTTGTAGTATATATTGACAATCTAGTGTTGTAGTATATATTTACAATCTAGTGTTGTAGTATATATTTACAATCTAGTGTTGTAGTATATATTTACAATCTGGTTTTGTAGAATATATTTACAATCTAGTGTTGTAGTATATATGTACAATCTGGTGTTGTAGTATATATTTACAATCTAGTGTTGTAGTATATATTTACAATCTGATGTTGTAGTATATATTTACAATCTGATGTTGTAGTATATATTTACAATCTAGTGTTGTAAATATTTACAATATAGTGTTGTAGTATATATTTACAATCTGATGTTGTAGTATATATTTACAATCTGGTGTTGTAGTATATATTTACAATCTGATGTTGTAGTATATATTTACAATCTGGTGTTGTAGTATATATTTACAATCTGATGTTGTAGTATATATTTACAATCTGATGTTGTAGTATATATTTACAATCTGATGTTGTAGTATATATTTACAATCTGATGTAGTATATATGTACAATCTAGTGTTGTAGTATATATTTACAATCTGATGTTGTAATATATATTTACAATCTGATGTTTTAGTATATATTTACAATCTGATGTTGTATTTGTATATATTTACAATCTGATGTTGTAGTATATATGTATTTTGTATAGTTACCTGGTCTAAATACTTATTTTGGTTACCTGTATTTTGTATAGTTACCTGGTCTAAATACTTGTCTGTATTTTGTAGTTACCTGGCCTGTATTTTGTTAGTTACCTGGTCTAAATACTTGGCCTTGGTTACCTGGCCTGTATTTTGTATAGTTACCTGGTCTAAATACTTGGCCTGTATTTTGTATAGTTACCTGGCCTGTATTTTGTTTAGTTACCTGGTCTAAATACTTGGCCTGTATTTTGTATAGTTACCTGGTCTAAATACTTGGTCTGTATTTTGTATAGTTACCTGGCCTGTATTTTGTATAGTTACCTGATCTAAATACTTGGTCTGTATTTTGTATAGTTACCTGGTCTAAATACTTGGTCTCTATTTTGTTTAGTTACCTGGTCTGTATTTTGTTTAGTTACCTGATCTAAATACTTGGTCTGTATTTTGTATAGTTACCTGGTCTAAATACTTGGTCTGTATTTTGTTTAGTTACCTGGTCTGTATTTTGTATAGTTACCTGGTCTAAATACTTGGCCTGTATTTTGTTTAGTTACCTGGTCTGTATTTTGTTTAGTTACCTGGTCTAAATACTTGGCCTGTATTTTGTATAGTTACCTGGTCTAAATACTTGGCCTGTATTTTGTTTAGTTACCTGGTCTGTATTTTGTTTAGTTACCTGGTCTAAATACTTGGCCTGTATTTTGTTTAGTTACCTGGTCTGTATTTTGTTTAGTTACCTGGTCTAAATACTTGGCCTGTATTTTGTTTAGTTACCTGGTCTAAATACTTGGCCTGTATTTTGTATAGTTACCTGGTCTAAATACTTGGCCTGTATTTTGTATAGTTACCTGGTCTAAATACTTGGCCTGTATTTTGTATAGTTACCTGGCCTGTATTTTGTATAGTTACCTGATCTAAATACTTGGTCTGTATTTTGTATAGTTACCTGGCCTGTATTTTGTATAGTTACCTGGTCTAAATACGTGGCCTGTATTTTGTATAGTTACCTGGTCTAAATATCTGGTCTGTATTTTGTTTAGTTACCTGGTCTAAATACTTGGCCTGTATTTTGTTTAGTAACCTGATCTAAAGACTTGGTCTGTATTTTGTATAGTTACCTGGCCTGTATTTTGTATAGTTACCTGATCTAAATACTTGGTCTGTATTTTGTATAGTTACCTGATCTAAATACTTGGTCTGTATTTTGTATAGTTACCTGGCCTGTATTTTGTATAGTTACCTGATCTAAATACTTGGTCTGTATTTTGTATAGTTACCTGGTCTAAATACTTGGTCTCTATTTTGTTTAGTTACCTGGTCTGTATTTTGTTTAGTTACCTGGTCTGTATTTTGTTTAGTTACCTGGTCTAAATACTTGGCCTGTATTTTGTTTAGTTACCTGGTCTGTATTTTGTTTAGTTACCTGGTCTAAATACTTGGCCTGTATTTTGTATAGTTACCTGGTCTAAATACTTGGTCTGTATTTTGTTTAGTTACCTGGCCTGTATTTTGTATAGTTACCTGGTCTAAATACTTGGCCTGTATTTTGTATAGTTACCTGGTCTAAATATCTGGTCTGTATTTTGTTTAGTTACCTGGTCTAAATACTTGGCCTGTATTTTGTTTAGTAACCTGATCTAAAGACTTGGTCTGTATTTTGTATAGTTACCTGGCCTGTATTTCGTATAGTTACCTGGTCTAAATACTTGGTCTGTATTTTGTATAGTTACCTGATCTAAATACTTGGTCTGTATTTTGTATAGTTACCTGGCCTGTATTTTGTATAGTTACCTGATCTAAATACTTGGTCTGTATTTTGTATAGTTACCTGGTCTAAATACTTGGTCTCTATTTTGTTTAGTTACCTGGTCTGTATTTTGTTTAGTTACCTGGTCTGTATTTTGTTTAGTTACCTGGTCTATATACTTGGCCTGTATTTTGTTTAGTTACCTGGTCTGTATTTTGTTTAGTTACCTGGTCTAAATACTTGGCCTGTATTTTGTTTAGTTACCTGGTCTAAATACTTGGCCTGTATTTTGTTTAGTTACCTGGTCTGTATTTTGTTTAGTTACCTGGTCTAAATACTTGGTCTGTATTTTGTTTAGTTACCTGGTCTGTATTTTGTTTAGTTACCTGGTCTAAATACTTGGCCTGTATTTTGTGCCGAGCCTTGCACATTTTACATGGTTCTTGCCCTTTCTTCAGGAATAGGAGTTGGTTGACAACAACATTGTGGGTATCTATACCGTACCGCGTCAATTCTTGTACCAGTCTTTCTGTTTCGTACAGAGACAGAAATTCTGCTATACACACACAAACAAATGTTGTCTCGTCCTGGAAAAGAAATTTTTAAAACATGTCAATATACAAGAAATGTAATGACATCAATTAACATCACCTTATATTTCAAAGATTCTGTCACTTTTGTGATCAATATTTGACTGAATTTTTAAGTTATAGACACAACAGGTAAAAAGTACTTCATGAATAACAAATAGTTGGTATATCTAATGCTTTGTATCTATAGATTCTGCCTTAATTTCAAACATTAAGATGATTGAGACAGAGAAATACAATGACCAATCTCTAAATTATTTTCAACTTCATTGCTAAAATAAAACTTGCCCAACAACGGAAAGTTCAAGTCCCATGAGTACACGACTCAAGACTCGCATGCAGGTTATCGTTGATGGTCAGAAAGAAAGAGTGAACAAAATTAAAGTTTCTGTAAGGACAAAGAGTACTCACTGCATTTTTAAATTGAGCATTGACGTGTCTGATGGTAGTCAACATGTCCTGCAGTTTGGTAGACATATCGTCTGCGTTCATGTCCTGCATTCCTATCATACCAGCCATCTATTTAAGTAAGGGAGACAACCATGATAAAACATGTTTCTTGTTTCAGAATATTAGGACATTTGAGATCAGAAACCATCAATATTATGTATTACTTCAGAATACATCAATCAACATTTCAAGAATAATTAATGATTGATTGGTAACCTTCTGATCATCACAGTGGAATATATTGACTAACAAGAGATCCTAGAGGGATCTTGGTGCCCACCATTCTTTGATCTTTATACACTCTTCGGAAGTTGGATTTTTCCCCTTCTTATTTCTTCTCTTCTCTGCTTTTGCTCCTAATGATAACACTTTTGAACATTCCCTTGCTGAAATAGCGATAATAATCTTTACCTTCCAAATCCAAACTGGCCATCTGGAAGCCATTTTGTTTCTCCTGATCAGTCCCAAAATCAAACTAACAAAAGTAGAAACCAAAGGGAACATATGTATGAAATCTGAGAGATATTCATTCAGTACTTCTGAAGAAATAGCAATAATAATCTTTACTAGGTAAAATCCAAGATGGCTGCCTGTTGGCCTTTTTTTTTTCTGATCACTTCCAAACTCAAACTGGTACAACAAGGTACATAAAGGAACCTATACAAGAAATTTGAGAAAGATCTTGAGAGAAGTTCTCCAGAAATATGTAACAAAATAGGGTTAAGATATATTGTTACAAAATGTGGTTTCGATATTAGTGTAAATCAGATACATAAGCCAGTAATCTTTGACTGACTGACTGATTAATTTTATCAATACGTAATATCGGGTAGACTGGGTGGGAATTATGAATGCACACCAATATTTCCTAACTGTATTTACAGTGGACAGCACTGATATCTTCTGATCCTTTTAATCTATTCTATCGACAAATTCAGCTATCTTTATGACGGCAGTCTGCCTTTGAAAATGCCCACCATGCAATAGATTAAACTCTGACACATGCAATTCTCCACCCTGTCCACCCTGATATGAAATTCAACCAATGGGGCATAAGATCGTGGCATTTCCATGAGAAGATCTGATAGAATTGGGATAAAAGGAAGGGAGTTTTGGGGTGGGGGAGAGCGAGGAGACAGAGCCCTATAGACAGAGCCCTAGTAAGAGAGCCCTATGGACAGAGCCCTATAGACAGAGCCCTAGTAAGAGAGCCCTATGGACAGAGCCCTATAGACTAGCCCCATGGACAGACGAGAAGATAGCTCAGAGCCCTATGGACAGTTCTAAATGAGACACAAGGTGAAGTACTAGTATGAGTATATGAACTCTGTACGTTGATGAGATGTTGCTTTTGTACATGTAACATTATTATCATTCCACGTGATAAACATGGCTATTACCAACAAGCATGTGTGTTTACGGCTACTGTCTTACAAATAGTGATATCAAACTTTCAACATCAAAATTCAAGATGGCTGCTTGCAGGCCATTTTGTCTTTCTGATTAGTCATAAAATTACATGGGCACAACTAGAGACCAAGGGGAACCTACATATGAAATTTGAGAGAGATCTATCAAGCACTTTTCAAGAAATAGAGATAAAAAATCCATTGAAAAAATCCAATATGGTTGCTTGTTGGCAATTTTGTTTTTTTTTATCAGTTCCAAACTCAAACTGGTACAACAAGGGACCTAAAGGAACCTATATATGCAGTTTGAGAAAGATGCATCCACTCCTTCTTAAGAAATAGCGATAACAAAAATTGTTTACAGACAGACGGACAAACTGATGGACAGACAACGGACAGACTGATGACAGACCACGGATGCAGTGATTTGAATAGCCCACCATCTGATGATGGTTGGCTAAGAAACATAAAACAACATCAGAAAATATGAACATGTCAAAATAATCATCAATAAAATTCAAAATCTTCTAAGCCTCTGATTGGTTACATTGGATGACTGGTTGGTTGGTGGTAGATTCTCGCTTCAATGACTCTGCCTATCACTGGGCATTATTTCATCAACAAACATATACATCCTGGTGATAAATGGATGCCATCCATAGCTGTAGACCCAAACCAATTCTTGATGAGGACATGTAGGCCATGAAGAAAATGAGAAACTCTAATTCTGTATTTACAAACAAATTGTATGATGTTTAATCTACGGACCAGAAGAGCAGCCTCGTGCAACCCAACAAACAAGCAACTTTCGTGACTGAATATTCACATGAATGGTAATAAGGGGATAAAAAGAAACTATTGCTTGGAAACTAGACTGTGACTGTCATTCTATTTTTAGTAGCATGTCGCAAGACCTTTGATTTACAGCCTTGAAAGCAAAACTGACAACCAGATTGATTTTACGAACAGTCTTATTCTGACAAGATTTCTCTCCTTATGTCCATATTAACTTGTTTCACTTCATAAGGTGTTGCTCACCTGTGATATAAATGGTCCCACTTGGTTTTTAAGTCGGAGGATCTTGCCGAGCCCCTTTTCAATGACGGATGGAAATGACAGAAGACGTAGCGTGTGACCAGTGGGAGCAGTGTCAAACACTACACATGAAAAATTCATTCCATTCACCAGTCTGAAAACAGAGTTCATAAAATGTCAACTTTGATCAACAAATATATACCTTTAACATATCGACCATTAATATGGAATATTGGTATCAACTTCAGAGCACTCATCAATCTTTCTTATCATCATATGACAAATCAATCCAACAGCTTTGTGAGAAACACAAACCTGCCCTGGGTAGGGAATGACACATCACAGATCTTCATCTGAGACACACAAACCTTTCCTGGGTAGGGATCGACACACACACACATCTCAGATCTTCACTTGAGACACACAAACCTTCCCTGGGTAGAGATTGACACACACACACATCTCAGATCTTCACTTGAGACACACAAACCTTTCCTGGGTAGGGATTGAAACACACACATCTCAGATCTTCACCTGAGACACACAAACCTTCCCTGGGTAGGGATGGACACACACACATCTCAGATCTTCACCTGAGGCACACAAACCTTCCCTTGGTAGGGATTGACACACACACCTCAGACCTTCACCTGAGACACACAAACCTTCCCTGGGTAGGGATTGACACACACACCTCAGAACTTCACTTGAGACACACAAACCTTCCCTGGGTAGGGATCGACACACACACATCTCAGATCTTCACCTGAGACACACAAACCTTCCCTTGGTAGAGATGGAAACACACACCTTAGATCTTCACCTGAGAAACGCAAACCTTTACTACGTAGAGATGGAAACACACACATCTCAGATCTTCACTTGAGACACACAAACCTTCCCTGGGTAGGGATTGACACACACACACCTCAGATCTTCACCTGAGACACACAAACCTTCCCTTGGTAGAGATGGAAACACACACCTTAGATCTTCACCTGAGAAACACAAACCTTCCCTTGGTAGAGATGGAAACACACACCTTAGCTCTTCACCTGAGAAACACAAACCTTTACTACATAGAGATGGAAACACACACATCTCAGATCTTCACCTGAGACACACAAACCTTCCCTGGGTAGGGATTGACAAACACACCTCAGATCTTCACTTGAGACACACAAACCTTCCCTGGGTAGGGATTGACACACACACCTCAGATCTTCACTTGAGACATACAAACCTTCCCTGGGTAGCGATTGACACACACACACACATCTCAGATCTTCACTTAAGACACACAAACCTTTCCTGGGTAGGGATTGACACACACACACCTCAGATCTTCACCTGAGACACACAAACCTTCCCTGGGTAGGGATTGATACACACATCTCAGATCTTCACCTGAGACACACAAACCTTCCCTGGATAGGGATGGAAACACACACACATCTCAGATCTTCACCTGAGAAACACAAACCTTCCCTGGGTAGGGATTGACACACACACATCTCAGATCTTCACCTGAGACACACAAACCTTCCCTGGGTAGGGATTGAAACACACACCTCAGACCTTCACCTGAGACAAACAAACCTGCTCTGGGTAGGGATTGACACACACACCTCAGATCTTCACTTGAGACACCCAAACCTTCCCTGGGTAGGGATTGAAACACACACCTCAGACGTTCACCTGAGACAAACAAACCTGCTCTGGGTAGGGATTGACACACACACCTCAGATCTTCACTTGAGACACACAAACCTTCCCTGGGTAGGGATTGACACACACACACCTCAGACCTTCACCTGAGACAAACAAACCTGCTCTGGGTAGGGATTGACACACACACCTCAGATCTTCACTTGAGACACACAAACCTTCCCTGGGTAGGGATTGACACACACCTCAGATCTTCACTTGAGACACACAAACCTTCCCTGGGTAGGGATTGACACACACACACATCTCAGATCTTCACTTAAGACACACAAACCTTTCCTGGGTAGGGATTGACACACACACCTTAGATCTTCACCTGAGAAACACAAACCTTTACTACGTTGAGATGGAAACACACACACACATCTCAGATCTTCACCTGAGACACATAAACCTTCCCTGGGTAGGGATTGACACACACACCTCAGACCTTCACCTGAGACACACAAACCTGCTCTGGGTAGGGATTGACACACACACCTCAGATCTTCACTTGAGACACACAAACCTTCCCTGGGTAAGGATTGACACACACACATCTCAGATCTTCACTTGAGACACACAAACCTTCCCTTGGTAGGGATTGACACACACATCTCAGATCTTCACCTGAGACACACAAACCTTTCCTGGGTAGGGATGGACACACACACACATCTCAGATCTTCACCTGAAACACACAAATCTTCCCTGGGTAGGGATTGACACACACACCTCAGACCTTCACCTGAGACACACAAACCTGCCCTGGGTAGGGATTGACACAAACATCTCAGATCTTCACTTGAGACACACAAACCTTCCCTTGGTAGAGATGGAAACACACACCTTAGATCTTCACCTGAGAAACACAAACCTTTACTACGTAGAGATGGAAACACACACATCTCAGATCTTCACCTGAGACACACAAACCTTCCCTGGGTAGGGATTGACACACACACCTCAGATCTTCACCTGAGACACACAAACCTTCCCTGGGTAGGGATTGACACACACACCTCAGATCTTCACTTGAGACACACAAACCTTCCCTGGGTAGGGATTGACACACACACACACCTCAGATCTTCACCTGAGACACACAAACCTTCCCTTTGTAGAGGTGGAAACACACACATCTCAGATCTTCACCTGAGACACACAAACCTTCCCTTGGTAGAGATGGAAACACACACCTTAGATTTTAAACAATTAGAAGTCAAAGTTTCCAGGACAGTTATAGATGCTGTGTATGATGTGTATTGAAATAAAGGAATAAAGAGAGTGGTACATCAATATAGAATGACATGTAATCTTGTGTGATTGTAAGATTCAAGACATATAGTCATGATAAGATTTTCATATGATCAGTGGATGAGTGTGATTGGAGAGGTAATAACTGATCATGTCCAGTCAAGTGTGACCCTGAAATCTGCACCTGTTGCAGTTTAGTGCATGGTTATAGGCCACCAATGGTATGAATATTTTACTGTGTTCATTGAGTTGGGTTGAGTTTTCAACAATGATAATAAGTTTATTTTAACTGGCTAGTAACCAATCAACTATTTGCTTCTTTATCCAATTAACTGATTTTTTTTGAAATTCTTTTAAATTATCTTACACAATAGTGATCAATAACATTTCATCCGTTCATAGCTTGTTTGAGCACTGAGAAAAGTAGACAACAAATGTAAGAAAAAAACTGGTGAGTACAAGACATGTTACAGGCAGGTGTGATAAGTAGGTCTCAGTCTGGAACATTACCATAGTCATTGTTGATAGACAATACTAAAAGGTGTTGACTTTAGACCATTAAACAAGGTAACAAAGGTTAATAGTTACCCCTTGTCTGGGATTTATTCTGTGTGTGTTTATAAGGCAAAGTATCTTTTTACTTTAGACCTTAAAAGCGGTTATTGGCAAGAAGCAATGGATGAAGGTGACAAAGAAAACACGGCTTTTGTTTGTCATAAGGGGCTATATGAGTTTAATGTAATGCCATTTGGCTTACAAAATGTTCCTTTAGTACTATAGAGACTGCCAATTCATGTCTTACAAGTAAGAAGACCTTTCCTTAGCTTGTTAAGTTCTGTCTTACAACATATAGAAGACTTTTCCTTAGCTTGTTAATTCTGTCTTACAAGATATAGAAGACTTTTCCTTAGCTTGTTAATTCTGTCTTACAAGATATAGAAGACTTTTCCTTAGCTTGTTAATTCTGTCTTACAAGATATAGAAGACTTTTCCTTAGCTTGTTAAGTTGTGTCTTACAAGATATAGAAGACTTTTCCTTAGCTTGTTAATTCTGTCTTACAAGATATAGAAGACTTTTCCTTAGCTTGTTAATTCTGTCTTACAAGATATAGAAGACTTTTCCTTAGCTTGTTAAGTTGTGTCTTACAAGATGTAGAAGACTTTTCCTTAGCTGTGTGTCTTACAAGATGTAGAAGACTTTTCCTTAGCTGTGTGTCTTACAAGATATAGAAGACTTTTCTTTAGCTTGTTAAGTTGTGTCTTACAAGATATAGAAGACTTTTCTTTAGCTTGTTAAGTTGTGTTTTACAAGATGTAGAAGACTTTTCCTTAGCTGTGTGTCTTACAAGATGTAGAAGACTTTTCCTTAGCTGTGTGTCTTACAAGATATAGAAGACTTTTCCTTAGCTTGTTAAGTTGTGTCTTACAAGATATAGAAGACTTTTCTTTAGCTTGTTAAGTTGTGTCTTACAAGATATAGAAGACTTTTCTTTAGCTTGTTAAGTTGTGTCTTACAAGATATAGAAGACTTTTCTTTAGCTTGTTAAGTTGTGTCTTACAAGATATAGAAGACTTTTCTTTAGCTTGTTAAGTTGTGTCTTACAAGATGTAGAAGACTTTTTCTTAGCTGTGTGTATTACAAGATATAGAAGACTTTTCCTTAGCTTGTTAAGTTGTGTCTTACAAGATATAGAAGACTTTTCCTTAGCTTGTTAAGTTGTGTCTTACAAGATATAGAAGACTTTTCTTTAGCTTGTTAAGTTGTGTCTTACAAGATATAGAAGACTTTTCCTTAGCTTGTTAAGTTGTGTCTTACAAGATATAGAAGACTTTTCTTTAGCTTGTTAAGTTGTGTCTTACAAGATATAGAAGACTTTTCTTTAGCTTGTTAAGTTGTGTCTTACAAGATATAGAAGACTTTTCCTTAGTGTCTTACAAGATGTAGAAGACTTTTCCTTAGCTGTGTGTCTTACAAGATATAGAAGACTTTTCCTTAGCTTGTTAAGTTGTGTCTTACAAGATATAGAAGACTTTTCTTTAGCTTGTTAAGTTGTGTCTTACAAGATATAGAAGACTTTTCTTTAGCTTGTTAAGTTGTGTCTTACAAGATATAGAAGACTTTTCTTTAGCTTGTTCAAGATATAGAAGACTTTTCTTTAGCTTGTTAAGTTGTGTTGTAGAAGACTTTTCTTACAAGATGTAGAAGACTTTTCTTTAGCTTGTTAAGTTGTGTTTTACAAGATATAGAAGTTTTCCTTAGCTGTGTGTGTCTTACAAGATGTAGAAGACTTTTCCTTAGCTGTGTGTCTTACAAGATATAGAAGACTTTTCCTTAGCTTGTTAAGTTGTGTCTTACAAGATGTAGAAGACTTTTCCTTAGCTTGTTAAGTTGTGTCTTACAAGATATAGAAGACTTTTCTTTAGCTTGTGTTGTGTCTTACAAGATATAGTTTTCCTTAGCTTGTTAAGTTGTGTCTTACAAGATATAGAAGACTTTTCTTTAGCTTGTTGTCTTACAAGATGTAGTTTTCCTTAGTCTTACAAGATATAGAAGACTTTTCCTTAGCTTGTTAAGTTGTGTCTTACAAGATGTAGAAGACTTTTCCTTAGCTTGTTAAGTTGTGTCTTACAAGATATAGAAGACTTTTCTTTAGCTTGTTAAGTTGTGTCTTACAAGATGTAGAAGACTTTTCCTTAGCTGTGTGTCTTACAAGATGTAGAAGACTTTTCCTTAGCTTGTGTCTTATGTCTTACAAGCTTGTTAAGTTGTGTCTTACAAGATATACTTTTCTTAGCTTGTTGTGTCTTACAAGTGTTTTCCTTAGCTTGTTAAGTTGTGTCTTACAAGATATAGAAGACTTTTCCTTAGCTTGTTAAGTTGTGTCTTACAAGATATAGAAGACTTTTCCTTAGCTTGTTAAGTTGTGTCTTACAAGATATAGAAGACTTTTCTTTAGCTTGTTAAGTTGTGTCTTACAAGATATAGAAGACTTTTCTTTAGCTTGTTAAGTTGTGTCTTACAAGATGTAGAAGACTTTTCTTTAGCTTGTTAAGTTGTGTCTTACAAGATATAGAAGACTTTTCTTTAGCTTGTTAAGTTGTGTCTTACAAGATATAGAAGACTTTTCTTTAGCTTGTTAAGTTGTGTCTTACAAGATATAGAAGACTTTTCTTTAGCTTGTTAAGTTGTGTCTTACAAGATATACAAGACTTTTCCTTATATAGATGATATATTGATTTTTTTGGAGACATTAGAAGAATATTTAACACATATCCAGCAAGTTTTTGTTAGGTTAAGAAAAACACGGGCTACAATTGTAGCTGAAGATTTGAACTTCTATACAGGAAGAAAGTACCTATGTAGGTTTCAATGTTAGCAAGGATGGGGTGGTTCAGACCTTGGGTCAATTAAACATAACATTGATACTTTGGAACAGAATCAAAAAGGCATAACCCATGTGTATAGAGTTGAAGTAAAACAAAATTGTGATGCTATTAATAATTTGAGATTCAGAAGGAAACTGAGTAAACTCTACCACAGAGTTGGGTGGTCAGTTGCATAATGTGTGAATTGTGTAAACATCTGTACAATTAGACTATATTAATGACAATATAGAACTACTGTCTCAAACAGCAATGTTTTACGAAAAGAATTCACAAATAAACATGCCAGTTCCAAAAGTTTCTCTAGATAATATCTCTTATTCTAATTCAGTAGAAATGACAGCAAAATCCAAGCTTGAATCTAAACACATATCTGTCAATGTAGAGCAAGCACAACATGTCTATTGTCAGAACGAGTAGGTGAGGAATGTACCAGTTCACTGGTCAAATTATGTACAATCTAAAGTCCTGCTTCTCACATTAATTTGGTTAAGCTTTGTATTACATCACTCTTTTTAAAGAGGCATTAATTGATTAAATAAAACTGTCAAGCCGTAGTGAGGCCACAGTCAGTTCTGCCACCAGCAGAGTACATTACAAATTAGTATGGGTAGATGCTACTAAATATGACTTAATATTTACTATTGTTTGTTATAAAAATCATAAGAAACCTTTCTCAAGACATAAAATGATAACCACATCTAAACCTATGGAGGTGAGGTTAGATAAATTATGTTCAGTATCTAACCACTACTTGACATTGCTTCCTCTTTATCATGAGGAAAGTCATTTCGAGATTGGTAAATCATCATAATTTTTCAGTAAATATTTGGACACCTTTTAAAAAGGCATTACCTAATATTACTCACACAAATTTTCCAACAGAATTTGGATCAATTACAGAAATTTGAATAAAAATTTTAATTGATTAATTAGATAATTTAGTAGATATAAGAGATTTAGAAGATCCAAGTATCTATAATTGGGCCTATTTCATTATAGTTATATTTGTGGTGATGTCACTGAGTATAATCATTTATTGTTACTAAAATGTAAACAGTCAAAGTTTAGTTATAAACTCTGGCCCCATTTGTATAAAACATCTCAACTTGAGATTTTCCTCAGCTGATATCTCCTCAAAAATGGCTTGTATAAAATTTTCTCAAGGAACAGGAGGAAGTCATCGGCTAGGATGTCCTGAAATTCCTTGAGGAATTTTCATACTAGATACTTTCAAGGAGATATTAGCTGAGGAAAATCTGGGCTTGAGGAAATCTGAAATTGAGATATTTTATACAAGTGGGGCCTGGTCAGCCAACAAGTGAGATAGTAAAGAGGATGCAAGAGCTGCTGCAAGTTACGCGATGGCCTTGTGGTCGACAAACAACCGTGGTGATGGGTTAGATGACCAGTCTGTGTGAGCTCCAGTGATGCCATCGGCTCCATCAGTGGCTAATGACAAGTCGTGGGAGGTTTGTACCCGACAACGCTACAACTCGGTGCTGAGGGACTGGGTAGATCTTAATCACTCAAGGACTTGTGGATTGTTTTAGATCTTAATCAATCAGAGACATGTGGATTGTTTTAGATCTTAATCACTCAAGGACTTGTGGATTGTTTTAGATCTTAATCAATCAGAGACTTGTGGATTGTTTTAGATCTTAATCACTCAGAGACTTGTGGATTGTTTTAGATCTTAATCACTCAAGGACTTGTGGATTGTTTTAGATCTTAATCACTCAAGGACTTGTGGATTGTTTTAGATCTTAATCAATCAGAGACATGTGGATTGTTTTAGATCTTAATCACTCAAGGACTTGTGGATTGTTTTAGATCTTAATCAATCAGAGACTTGTGGATTGTTTTAGATCTTAATCACTCAGAGACTTGTGGATTGTTTCAGATCTTAATCACTCAAGGACTTGTGGATTGTTTCAGATCTAAATCACTCAGGGACTTGTGGATTGTTTTAGATCTTAATCAATCAGAGACTTGTGGATTGTTTTAGATCTAAATCACTCAAGGACTTGTGGATTGTTTTAGATCTAAATCACTCAGGGACTTGTGGATTGTTTTAGATCTTAATAAATCAGAGACATGTGGATTGTTTTAGATCTAAATCACTCAAGGACTTGTGGATTGTTTTAGATCTTAATCACTCAGGGACTTGTGGATTGTTTTAGATCTAAATCACTCAAGGACTTGTGGATTGTTTTAGATCTAAATCACTCAAGGACTTGTGGATTGTTTTAGATCTAAATCACTCAAGGACTTGTGGATTGTTTTAGATCTTAATCACTCAGAGACTTGTGGATTGTTTTAGATCTTAATCACTCAAGGACTTGTGGATTGTTTTAGATCTTAATCACTCAAGGACTTGTGGATTGTTTTAGATCTTAATCAATCAGAGACATGTGGATTGTTTTAGATCTTAATCACTCAGGGACTTGTGGATTGTTTTAGATCTTAATCACTCAAGGACTTGTGGATTGTTTTAGATCTTAATCACTCAGGGACTTGTGGATTGTTTTAGATCTTAATCACTCAAGAACTTGTGGATTGTTTTAGATCTTAATCACTCAAGAACTTGTGGATTGTTTTAGATCTTAATCACTCAGGGACTTGTGGATTGTTTTAGATCTTAATCACTCAGGGACTTGTGGATTGTTTTAGATCTAAATCACTCAAGGACTTGTGGATTGTTTTAGATCTAAATCACTCAAGGACTTGTGGATTGTTTTAGATCTTAATCACTCAAGGACTTGTGGATTGTTTTAGATCTTAATCACTCAAGAACTTGTGGATTGTTTTAGATCTTAATCACTCAGGGACTTGTGGATTGTTTTAGATCTTAATCACTCAGGGACTTGTGGATTGTTTGATCTAAATCACTCAAGGACTTGTGGATTGTTTTAGATCTTAATCACTCAGGGACTTGTGGATTGTTTTAGATCTAAATCACTCAAGGACTTGTGGATTGTTTTAGATCTAAATCACTCAAGGACTTGTGGATTGTTTTAGATCTAAATCACTCAAGGACTTGTGGATTGTTTTAGATCTAAATCACTCAGGGACTTGTGGATTGTTTTAGATCTTAATCACTCAGGGACTTGTGGATTGTTTTAGATCTTAATCACTCAGGGACTTGTGGATTGTTTTAGATAGAGTTGTGAAGAGATACAGTTAAATGTTATAGACTTTGAAGTTTAACAGACAAATTCCTGTGTTATCATTATGTCTGATTTAATGGAATGGGTACCTGTTTACTGTTTAAATTGACTGTTTGCTATAGAGTGAGGAAGTTCAATCCTCAGAAAATGCAATTATAGTTAATTGTAAGTATATTGTGGAGATATATTTTAGATATAAAAGATGATGTGAAACAACTATGATGAAACTGTTGTATTCTGACAATTAATTCATTAACAAACATGTCTGAAAGCCGATAAAATTATAAATCAAATGAAGACAGCTAAGATAAGAACATAGCTGATATTTTTATTTATTCTCTATGTGTATATAAAAATATTCATACATTACCTATAGACATTCTGGTCATAGATACTTCGACAGGTGTGACAGAACAACTACAGTATAGTAGTGTGTGACAGGTGTGACAGAACAACTACAGTATAGTAGTGTGTGACAGGTGTGACAGAACAACTACAGTATAGTAGTGTGTGACAGGTGTGACAGAACAACTACAGTATAGCAGTGTGCGACAGGTGTGACAGGTGTGAGAGAACAACTACAGTATAGTAGTGTGTGACAGGTGTGACAGAACAACTACAGTATAGTAGTGTGTGACAGGTGTGACAGAAAAACTACAGTATAGTAGTGTGTGACAGGTGTGACAGAACAACTACAGTATAGTAGTGTGTGACAGGTGTGACAGAACAACTACAGTATAGTAGTGTGTGACAGGTGTGACAGAACAACTACAGTATAGTAGTGTGTGACAGGTGTGACAGAACTACTACAGTATAGCAGTGTGCGACAGGTGTGACAGGTGTGACAGAACAACTACAGTACAGCAGAGTGTGACAGATGTGACAGAACTACTACAGTACTGCAGTGTGTGACAGGTGTGACAGAACTACTACAGTACAGCAGTGTGTGACAGGTGTGACAGAACTACTACAGTAGAGCAATGTGTGACAGATGTGACAGAGACCTACTACAGTACAGCAGTGTGTGACAGATGTGACAGAACTACTACAGTATAGCAGTGTGTGACAGGTGTGACAGAACTACTACAGTATAGCAGTGTGTGACAGATGTGACAGAACTACTACAGTACAGAAGTGTGTGACAGATGTGACAGAACTACTACAGTACAGCAGTGTGTGACAGATGTGACAGAGTGTGTGACTACTACAGTATAGCAGTGTGTGATGGATGTTACAGAGAACTACTACAGTACAGCAGTGTGTGACAGATGTGACAGAACTACTAAAAGTACAGCAGTGTGTGACAGATGTGACAGAGAACTACTACAGTATAGCAGTGTGTGATGGATGTTACAGAGAACTACTACAGTACAGCAGTGTGTGACAGATGTGACAGAACTACTAAAAGTACAGCAGTGTGTGACAGGTGTGACAGAACTACTACAGTACTGCAGTGTGTGACAGGTGTGACAGAACTACTACAGTACAGCAGTGTGTGACAGATGTGACAGAGCTACTACAGTACAGAAGTGTGTGTAACAGATGTGACAGAACAACTACAGTACAGCAGTGCGTGACAGGTGTGAGAGAACTACTGCAGCACAGAAGTGTGTGACAGATGGGAGAGAACTACTACAGTATAGCAGTGTGTGACAGATGTGACAGAACTACTACAGTATAGCAGTGTGTGACAGATGTGACAGAACTACTACAGTACAGAAGTGTGTGACAGGTGTGACAGAACTACTACAGTAGAGCAATGTGT
Organism: Ylistrum balloti; assembly: GCF_031769215.1. Lineage (NCBI taxonomy): Eukaryota > Metazoa > Mollusca > Bivalvia > Pectinida > Pectinidae > Ylistrum > Ylistrum balloti. The sequence goes on along the minus strand of NW_026782342.1, from coordinate 378,232 downwards.
GACAGATGTGACAGAGACCTACTACAGTACAGCAATGTGTGACAGATGTGACAGAACTACTACAGTATAGCAGTGTGTGACAGGTGTGACAGAACTACTACAGTATAGCAGTGTGTGACAGATGTGACAGAACTACTACAGTATAGCAGTGTGTGACAGATGTGACAGAACTACTACAGTACAGAAGTGTGTGACAGATGTGACAGAACTACTACAGTACTGCAGTGTGTGACAGGACTACTACAGTACAGCAGTGTATGACGTGTGACAGGTGTGACAGAACTGCTACAGCACAGCAGTGTGTGACAGAACTACTACAGTACAGCAGTGTGTGACAGGTGTGACAGAACTACTACAGTACAGCAGAGTGTGACAGATGTGACAGAACTACTACAGTACTGCAGTGTGTGACAGGTGTGACAGAACTGCTACAGCACAGCAGTGTGTGACAGAACTACTACAGTACAGCAGTGTGTGACAGGTATGACAGAACTACTACAGTACAGCAGTGTGTGACAGATGTGACAGAACTACTACAGTATAGCAGTGTGTGACAGGTGTGACAGAACTACTACAGTATAGCAGTGTGTGACAGATGTGACAGAACTACTACAGTACAGAAGTGTGTGACAGATGTGACAGAACTACTACAGTACAGCAGTGTGTGACAGATGTGACAGAGAACTACTACAGTATAGCAGTGTGTGACGGATGTTACAGAGAACTACTACAGTACAGCAGTGTGTGACAGATGTGACAGAACTACTACAGTACTGCAGTGTGTGACAGGTGTGACAGAACTACTACAGCACAGCAGGGTGTGACAGATGTTACAGAACTACTACAGTACAGCAGTGTGCGACTGGTGTGAGAGAACTACTACAGCACAGCAGTGTGTGACAGATGTGACAGAACAACTACAGTATAGTAGTGTGTGACAAGTGTGACAGGAATGACAGAACAACTACAGTACATCAGAGTGTGACAGATGTGACAGAACTACTACAGTACAGCAGTGTGTGACAGGTGTAACAGAACTACTACAGTACAGCAGTGTGTGACAGATGTGAGAGAACTACAACAGTACAGCAGTGTGTGACAGGGGTGACAGAACTACTACAGTACAGCAGTGTATGATGTGTGACAGGTGTGACAGAACTACTAAAGCACAGCAGAGTGTGACAGATGTGACAGAATTACTACTGTACAGCAGTCTGTGACAGGTGTGACAGAACTACTACAGTACAGCAGGGTGTGACAGATGTTACAGAACTACTACAGTACAGCAGTGTGCGACGTGTGACAGAACTACTACAGTATAGCAGTGTGTGACAGATGTGACAGAACTACTACAGTACTGCAGTGTGTGACAGGTATGACAGAACTACTACAGTACAAAAGTGTGTGACAGATGTGACAGAACTACTACAGCACAGCAGGGTGTGACAGATGTTACAGAACTACTACAGTACAGCAGTGTGCGACTGGTGTGAGAGAACTACTACAGCACAGCAGTGTGTGACAGATGTGACAGAACTACTACAGCACAACTGTGTGTGACAGGAAGGTTTACCAGGTAAATCAAATATCAGGCTTCAGCAACTTATATGAATAATTGAAAAATGTTGCCAATCTGTGTGTTTCAGCACAATAATTTTCTTACTTCATCACTTCAGCAAAACTCATAGCTTCATCAATTCCAGGAAAAGCACTCAGGAGTTCCCCAACCATGGCTTTCCCCATGTGCATAGCATCTGGAATAGTAACCAACGGTGTTTGTTGTTAAAATATTGTCACTAATTTTGAATCATAATATCCATTTTGAAATGCAATTAAGTTTCCTTATAAACAAACAGATAAATAATGCATACACATACAAATCAATAAAATACCATTTAATTATTTAGTGTTTTATGTTTTTAAGGAATTATTTCAGCTTAATGAAGGAAACAAGAAGCCTTACAGCCTTGACAGTCATCTGAGATAAGCATAATTGAATATAAAGATTAAAGGGTAGTTATCAAGTGTTATGTAACATGTAAAATATCAGTACGGTTAGAAATATGAAAGGAGATTATTTTCAAGAGTTGTTTCCCTTTACCAGTGTATTCAATGATACAAAGCAATTATATAGAAAATTATATAGAAAATCTACCCCATTATGGCTTCATAACTAGTAAAGGACCTACCCCTGGGGTTCATTTTTAACAATATATATGCAAGAACCCATTTCCCTCAGTAATCCATTTAGCAGTGATATTAAGCCATGTCAGAAATGGTAAAAGCTAATGACACACAAGATAGCTACATACAGGTCATCTGAACCCTTCGGGTCTGCAGGCTGAATAAGGTTGACATAATTGTTTCATGTTGATTTATGCAAACTGTTGTAATCACAAGTAAATGTTGGATTGAATATATACAATTTTGATAAATACAAAATTTACAGTATGGAAAAATTGTTGCTCTTAAATAATGAAAATTAATTTGAGGCAAAAGTCAAATTTGTCAAAAAATATACAGAAGAGAAAAAAGCATAATGATAGTTCAGCAAATGACTCCATTGTCAAGGTCAAATTTTACCTTGACCATAAGACCTTCTGTCCATGAACTTTGAACTTTGACTTATTAGACAATTCTGACAAACTTAATGTCATAACAAAACAATCATCAGTGAAAAGATACAAAATTTAAGATTGACTATTGGACCAAATAACCTTGACATCTGACCTTGTTTCTTGATCTCAGTATGACTTTTAATTAAATGAACATCTCAACTAATAAAGTCACTGACCGAAGGATGGACAGAGTAGCCAGACGGAGTGATAACTACCGTGGTTTTGTGTCACAAATACAGGGCCCTTGAAATATCCTTCCACTTGAAAAGAAATTTCACTATTGGAAAAAGATTGGACAATAAAATATGTTGAAAGTTTGTCTGATGGAAGATACTTTTCTAAGGTAGCCTGTTACTATGTTTAGATTATTAAAGTATATAGTTTGACATATTTTCTAAATCCATCATAAAAATGATTCAGACCAAATTTGGACGAAATCCAATCATTCCTACTAGAGAAGTAGCATTTTAAAGGACTTGCAAACTTTCCTCATTTGGGCCCCACCCTTCCTGTTCCAGGGGGCAAAGACCCAATATTTGTACAAAATTGATTCCCCTTCATCTCAGAATACTACATACCAGGTTTGGCAAAATCCAATCATTGTTACAGGAGGAGTAGGCTTTTAAAGAACTTGCAATACTATCCTATTGGGCCCCACCCTTCAGGCCCTATTGGGCATAGGCCCACAATTTACATAAAACTTGTTTTGTTTCACCAAGGAATGCTTCTGACCAAATTTGGGAAAATCTGATAAGTTGTTCATGACTAGTAGCGATTTGTTGACAAAAATTGACAGATGGATTGATGCTGTGATATACCATAAGCTCACTTCAGGCCATTAAAAGTAGTTCAGAATCAGTCATTTGAGCAAAACTTGGTAGCTTTTCATCCAATTATGGCACTTGCATATCACCATGACTCAAAGCCTCATTGATCTTGAAAACATATGACCCATATAACACTGAAAGTGGTTCAACGTCATTCATTTTGATGCAGGGCCCTAATGAGATTTAAGTAACATACATTTTTTAAACGAACTGTCCCCAGCTCATGGAAAACTTTTGAAATGGAAATCTCAAAATTGCAAATTTGGACAGGTATATATTACTATAATGTACTACAACAGTAAAGTTTCACCTGAAGCTGACAAAGAATTACATCAATACATAATGGCTGATATTTCTGATACATTATTTATCAAGGCTGTTCATTCTCTCATTTACTGGCGACAAAAATTCTCTTTCATCTGATGTACAAGGGAGATAACCTAAAGTGAAGGAAAAGAAATTAGTGATGATAATCTTTAAGGCCAAATTAAAAAGGTGTTACTTTCCTGTTTCTGACTCTAATGATTCTAAAATTGTTGACACCTTCACCACATTCATAAGTTATAATCAAAACTTAGCAGAATTCGTTGAAATGTACATTTAGCCTGTGCAAAGAGTATGCCCTTATCCCTGACATTTTAAAATTGAAATCAATCAGATTTTTTGAAAATGCTTTGTAACTTCCTGGAATACTTTGTAATTTTCATATGAATTATGATGTTGCTTCATAAAACAAAAAATATTTAACCACAGAATGGTTGTCAGATTGTATTTATAGTAAAGATAAATGCAGTTTGGGTTCATTGTTATTTATCTGTCAACCTGACTGCTGCACTCATATTGACAATGAATATAATGTGACCTTTCCTGATATATTTCAAATATTAATTATGTAAATATCTTTTTATGTAGATGTGCATATATTCATTTAAGGATTGAGTCTTATATTTCAACTCACACTTCTTTTTTCTATAGCTTGGGAACTGACGCAATTGATCTTCTACTTTCATTCTTGTTTCTTGTCATCATATCTTTTGACATCATACAAGCAAATAGTACGTCATTTGAAGACAGATTATTGTGACAGGTTGAAATATATTTCAGCGTGGTTACTTAATATTCAATGAAACTTCAATAAGAACAAAATTTAATATATTTTTCGACAACTTTAATGAAAATTTAAATAATACTGTGCAACAAAGACAGTATGCATTTTTTCTCCACAGAGGAACAACGTCTAGACGTGATGCGCCGGTTCGCAAACGAAGCTGTGTCGGCCATTTTCTTTACAGGCACTGTAGCGGAGAACAAGAAATATCAAGCTCCAGTCGGTTAACATCTTTTGAAACGTAAAGTTACAGTTATTAAATGTTGAATATACAATTTTTTAAAAATTTTATTGATAGTTTTCAATAGTTTTCAAATTTTTATTTTGATGTTTTTAAGTTTCATACTTGTGGTATATTGCCAGTCTAGTAGAAGTTGGGGAGTTTTCTCCCCTTACCTAATATTTGTATTTATAAGCACTGGCAATGTTAATCTGGTCAAATTCATCGGTAAATGAAACAGATCACATTTAGTAGTTTCATTGAGTCTTATTTGGGTAGAAATTGAAATAAAGCATATATATTTCATCCGAGTTTAAAGGATTTTTTCTTAAATGATTATTTACTTTTGAAGAACTTCCTGAAAATCATCTGAAGCATTTACATAAAGCTCTGTTGTATGTGGTGATATGCCAAGCAGTGACTTAGTAGATCAACATCATGCCAAATTTACCTCAGAATATTTGCTTGTGACCTGTAATATATCTACACTTTCATGAATGAAGTTCAGATTCACAACGATTTGATAAGGGATCACAATATATACCTTCTTACTTATTATTATTACAACTTTCAGAAACAAACATATTCATTGGTTTTGCCTAAAATAAAATGTATATATTGGTTAAGTGGAATAAACACACAAAAGACTGTTAACGGAAAAACAATACATAATTATAACACAAGATATTCTAGCTGATTACAGTGCATTATTCATGAGTCTGGCAGATTTCTAAACATCCTACAGAAATTGAGAATAACAGAACAATCCCTTCAGGTGTTTATGGTATATACACTCCATGTAACCAGCAACAAAATTACTAATAAGTAACCCTGGTAAAATACTAGCTACAATATACTATTTGGCAAGAACAGAATTTTGTTTAGCTTGACTAGTAAACAAGAGGTCCTATGTTCAACTCCTAGTGAAGGCACTGAAATAAATAATGACCTCGGTTACATATACATCTACAATACACAGGCTTTGATTGTACCTGTATATACATATATAGACTGTACATAAATATATAGACTGTACATACATATATATAGACTGTACATGTATATATAGACTACCTGTATATATATATAGACTGTACCTTTATATATATATAGAATGTACCTGTATATATATAGACTGTACCTGTATATATAGACTGTACCTGTATATATATATAGACTGTACATATATATATAGACAGACTAGTCTATATAGACGGTACCTGTATATATATAGACTGTACATTTATACACTCAACAAAAAAAAAGGTTAACATGTTTCCTTGGCGAATACCTGTAAACGAGTGAAAACAAAATCACGTTTGTGCAATATTAGAAAATGGTAATGTTTTACATTACAAAATCCAAGGGGGTTACCAAAATCATTCAAGCATGAAAGTCTGTATTTGCGAAAGAGCTGCATGAGGTTTTCTGCGACTAACTTGTATCTTCGCTTGAATTTCATAAACATTCAAACTGACAACTGTTCCTTAGATCCTTAGGACTTAGAAATCACCGAATCTTGCTATCTATCAACTTTATCATTATGCCCCGGCTGTCACAAGTACAGAGAGAAAGGGCTGTAGGCATGATCCAGGCTGGGGAGTCTCGCCGTCAAGTTGCACGGCATTTTGGTTGCAGTGTTAAGACAATTTGCCAGTTGGTAAGTCGTTTAAACCAAACTGGGTCAACATCCAATCGTCCCTGAAGTGGCCGACCCCGTAAAACGACCACCAGGGATGACCGTCGTATACGATTGATACACTTGTGCAATCGATTCGTAACCGCAGTAGAGACTACAAGGACATTGTTTGGGTGTCGTGTGTCTCCCCAAACAGTCCACAACAGGTTGAGGGCCTACCAATTGAAAGCGCGGCGACCCTACACTGGACTTAATTTATTGCGACGTCACCGTAATAATCGGCGTAACTGGACCCGAGTTCACCGTCGTTGGGCCTTACGACAATGGAACAATGTTCTGTTTTCAGATGAGTCCAGGTTTTGTCTGCAACACGGTGACGGAAGGCGCAGAGTGTGGAGGCAACGAGGGGAACGTTTTGATAACTGCTGCGTCGCAGAACGCGACCGCTTTGGCAGCGGAAGTGTAATGGTTTGGGGTGGTATTTGTGGGGGGACTCGTACCAGGCTTGTTGTGTTAAATGGCAATTTAACCGGCATTTGATGTCGGGACGAAATTTTAAGACCAGTGGTTCTGCCATTCTCAAGACGCCATGGCGTTGGCGTCATTTTTCAACAGGATAACGCACCAGCGCACACCAGTCGCGCCAGCAGAACTTTCTTGCCGCAGAATAATGTACAGGTGTTAGATTGGCCATTTAAAACAACTAATTTGTCACCGATTGAGCATGTCTGGGACATTCTTGGGCGACGCGTGAGAGAACGTCAAAATAGCCGTCAAACTTGCAGGAGCTGGCCCAAGCCTTGATCACTGAATGGAACAACATCTCTCCTCGAATTATCCGCCGGTTTACGAGTTCCATGCAACGACGCTGCAATGCTGTTTACTTCGCAAACGGTGGCCATACCCGTTACTAATGGTGTTACCTTTGAAATTGACCCCTACATCCTTTACAGTCGAATAAAATCAACTGAACGCAAAGTTTAATGAACCATGACTGCAGTTTTATCAGAATTGATCAATTACTTTATTCGTACATGATTGGTAAGGATTTATGAAGGGGTTAATTAATTAATCACAGAATAAAGTAGTGTTACCTTTCTTTTTTTGTTTAGTATATATATATAGACTGTACATATATACATAGAGTGTACCTGTATATAGATATATATAGACTGTACCTGTATATATATATATATATAGACTGTACATATATATATAGACTGTACCTGTAAATATAGACTGTACATGTATATATGGACTGTACCTGTATATATATAGACTGTACCTGTATATATATATATATATATATATATATAGACTGTACATATATATATAGACTGTACCTGTAAATATAGACTGTACATGTATATATGGACTGTACCTGTATATATATAGACTGTACATGTATATATGGACTGTACCTGTATATATATAGACTATACCTGTATATATATATAGACTGTACCTGTATATATATATATATATATATATATACCTGTATTATATATGTACCTGTACATGTATATATAGACTGTACATATATATATATATATATATATAGACTGTACCTGTATATATTGACTGTACATGTTTATATGGACTGTACCTGTATATATATAGACTGTACCTGTATATATATATAGACTGTACCTGTATATATAGACTGTACATGTATATATATATAGACTGTGCATATATATATAGACTGTACCTGTATATATATATAGACTGTACATATATATATATATATATATATATAGATTGTACCTGTATATATATATATATATATATATATATATATAGACTGTACCTGTGTATATAGATGGTAAATGAGGTGCATACCAAATGTTAATTAATTATAATGGAAGTAGAAATGAATGAACATTCAATAAGCCTAGTGTTGAAATAGCAGCAAAACTTTTATATGAACCAACAAGACTTGCAAGGATCATTTTGGGGCGCAATTTCCGGGAATTATCGCAGAAAAATTGTGTATCTCACGTGAAATTCTGATGTAAAGCGAGAAATTCTCGCATTCGTATGTTGTATACTGTAACTCCTCGATCTCGCGGTCAAGTGTAAAGTAGAAGGGAGGTAACTCATATTAGACTACGGAAATCTTCTTGTGTTTTCATTAAGCTGTAATGCGGTCCGAAATGTTCCGAAAGTAGGCACAGGCAACATGGCCGGCCAGCGGAAAAATTCTGCGATGTTTGGCCTAGTAACCATGCACAAAACTGCAGATACTGAAATGCCCTCTGATACACCAAATCCTAAACGATTGAAGGTACAATTTCAACAAAAATGGTTAAAAACACACCATTGGCTCCATTTTCTTTTGTCTTTAAAACTGTTGTTGTAGGCCACTGAAGCCATAAATAAAGGTTGTTAACTTGTTATTTGTAAAGGACTGTATTAGAGTGTCTATCTTTCATTGAATTTCAAAATCTCTCGCTCACATTGACAGTAGTGAGAATTTCTCTCTCTGAAAAAATGGATCAAACTAATCCCTGGACTGAACAGAAGTGGACATAACTTGTTTTGCAATTGATTGAAATTAAGTTTATCACTATAAATATGTACATATGCATTTGTAAAATTTGTAACAAACTTACCTTGCTGCTCAAAATATTCCTCTGGGAGTTCGGAAAAGCCCAAGTTTGGATCTATTTCCTGAAAGCAACATATCAAAATCTGGTAAGTACATTTTACACAAAACACATTAAATACCAGGGACTTTGACTTTTATTCTCAATTAATCAAATTTTGTCTTGTACTTCCACATTAATTTTCCAAACCAGCATTTGTGTCAAAAAATACAAAAGTCTTCCAAAGGTTTCTTTGGGATAGAAGAGAGAAAGTTGAAAAAAAGCAAACTGTAATAAAGAAATGTGATAGAAGTGACAATCTAATTACACATTTTTTACCCCTTTGGTTATAGGGCCTATTTTAAATACACCCTCCAACACAACCCCTCCCCCTCCCTCAAGCCACACTTCACCAACCCTGTAATGATAGATGAAGCAATTTACACTGAATATACTGATTGATATTTTGAATTTTGATGTTTTGCCACTTAAATACCAGGATAATGATGCTATTAAATCACTAATTTGAAGTTAAAAATTGATCATTTTTTCCTTTAAATTTTAGTGCAGGGCCCTTAACTGCCAAAATGCATGTACTATGTGATTAAGACCAGGTGATTGTCACACTGTGGCTTTTATTTAGTAATAAAGATGGATGGGCTTATTACCAGACATGGGCTTGTTTGTGAATAAATACTGAAATGTTTTGTCATATCAAGTTTAATACTTTTTTCTATATAATACATAAATAATGTAGGTTTGAATTTTCACAAACATTTTATCTAGTTTCAATTTCCTCAAATATTGAGTACATGTGTGTATGATACAAACATTTTCAAGTTAACTGAAACAAACTGAGAATGTATATTTCACATCTGCATAAATCAGTGTGGTTATTCTGAGCTGATATTAACCCTCAGGTCACTGCTCAGAAAAATAGTACTACACATACATTAGAATATACCGACATCAGTCATTACTTCCTGAATGTCCAGCTAAGTGATCCTTTTCAGGAAGTTTTAACCAAACATTAGATGAGGAAGCATTTCTTTCCACTTTTACTATTAATAGTGATTATTATTATTTAACATTTTTCTCCTAAATGAACTTTGTGATTTCCATTTTTCTGATTTCAGAACTGATTTAACAATTAACAGTAAAATTGTATTTATTTTTTACTATTTTGAATTACTGATACATATTTTTAGAAATCTGCATATAAAGAACCGTTCACAGAGCAAGGCTTCCTGCAAGTAGATCATAACTTGTAGCATACAGTTAGATATGCATAGCGTCCACAAGAATTTTACCTGACTTCAGTTTAATCACTTACAGCAAAGAGTCGACTGGAGGCTGTTGGCCTACAGAGTATCGATAATCTATATCCTTGTTTCCAAATTTTACAATTTTTTTATCAAGCTACATGGTAATATTGTAAAGCTTGAAACCAAAATGATTGAAATACTTTGTAAACATGTTTTCCTCCTCTTTATTGATGTGTTTGCACTAAAACAACAAACTGGTTCCGATGTCCAGCATCAAAAATCAGGTCCTGAACACTGATTGAGTACATTATATATATAACAGGCAGGTTAGGGAAAAATCTCACTCATCTACTAACCTTAATGCCATAATAGTGGATGTACAACCTGATAAATAGATAAATAAATAAGGAACAAACTATATCCTGACTAATGACCTCTTCTCAACTAGTACCCAGACTTTCTCACCAATGCACAGGTTTCATGGCTATTGGTGGGAATCGGTCAATAACCAGTCATTATGTGAGAACTAAAAAATAGTACCAATAAATTAAGTGTTTCCTCCGTTCAAAGCCAAAGGATCACTCTGTCATCCTGGGTAAGCATACAGTACCAATTAAACCCCAGATATAAATCTACACATTTGAGCGAGATTTTTATGAAAGAATTTTATCTTACCATTGCGTAGAGATTTGGGAAACCGGTGACCAGTGTTGGGACCTTCGAAAATTTCTGGTTGAATGCATCAGATATGTTGTGAGCTGGGTCGGTTGATATAATCAGTACTGTCTCCCGTACTTTGGCGAGTTGCACTGCCAAAGAACAACTGGAAACACACAAGAACTCAAATAATCTCGAATTTATACAATCATTCATGATATCGATATTTAAACGTTCGTTTGATTTGAATTAAACTACTCAGAGTCATTGATTGGTGTTAAACAGATTTTTTTCCCTTTTTCTATCTTGAACAGCAGTTAGGCCATCTTCTGGTCGTAATGTAAACTTGGAAAAAATACCGCACGCACGCCTAAAACTGTATATATTTTCAAAGCACACACTTACCTTGTTGTTGTCTTTCCAACACCTCCTTTCCCACCGACAAATATCCATTTTAAACTTGTCTGACCAACAATATTCTTTAGCGATGGTTCCATTTCCACATCTACATCCACATCTACATCATTGGACGCCGCCATTGTGAATGATTCGGAACTCCTTGGAAGTTTAAATACTATCAACTCAAACAGAGTAGCCTCCCTTCTCTGTTTTGGAAACTAACGCCGACGCCGGACAGGTGCTTGTATTGGCTTGCAAACACTAAACAGAATTATGGAAGTAAGTTTATTGTTTTGAGATGTTGGATATACTTCTTATATAAGATTTCTTGATACCTACTTGGTAAATATAATTTATGATGGATTGATTTCTGTATTTTCACAACGGTTGACCTGTGAACTATGGACACTTTGGTCGGGTTGCTGAGGCCGAGGGCAAAGTTTCACCTGCATTGCTCACATGGGCATAATTAGCGTATAGAAATAATATCTTTAGGCAGGAGGCATTATCTTTTTATCGTTTATATACATTTTATTAACATTTGCATACAACATCAAATATCAACTTTTCATGTAATGTCAAGACCACATTCTACCTTATGTCCTTATCGTACAAGGGTGATAACTCATATCAGTTATGGTAGTTTGCTAAGGTCGCTTTCACGTAAGCGGTTGAACTTGCAAGAAAAATGACAGGTATAGATTGGGACTGAGGCTGGACTGCGGAATATTTGGTACATGCAGTTTGAGGGGTCCAGTCGTAGCTATCTGAAACTAACTTGCTGAATATCATTAGTTTTCAGAATTTCAGCATAAAAAGTAGTGTCAGGTCACTCATATATATTTTCTGAGGCATTATACTATTAAGTATGAGTGAAAAGGATAGTACCTTAGTTTTAGTTAATGGTTTATTATGTATGAAGGAACTTAATTATTCAAAGTGATAGAAAATTAAGTGAAGAAACATTAATTGAAATAAAAATAAAGTGGCTTCACTTTACCATGGTGAAGGAGGAGGCGCTGGTCATTCACCATAATGGTGAAGTGAACCACGGTTCCTTTTACCATGGTGAAGAAGGAGGGGCTGGTCATTCACCATAATGGTGAAGTGAACCACGCTTCGCTTTACCATGGTGAAGGAGGAGGGGAGGAGGCGCAGGTCATTCACCATAATGGTGAAGTGAACCACGGTCCCTTTACCATGATGGTATTTTGGGTTTCGAACCTCTGTTTGCTATTTTCAAAAACTGTACTTGCTAAACTTATCTTATCTTCTACAATCTAATGATTTTATTTACGTGCGTTCTTCCTTTATTGGAGGGTATATGCACAAATTTTATTTATGTTGTCATTTTTGAGCATGTAAATCTTCCCCTTGAAAATTTTAATAAGCAAGATTTTCAATGATATCTGTTTTCTGGACTAGAAACTGCTAACGCTGATAATTGATCATGAAAGGAGTAAGAGAATGTGGAGGACAAAAACAATTAAAGTTGGAGAGGGTGGAGGGCACTGTGGTAAATTCTAAATGTGGATAGGTATGGTTGCCTGATAGCAATTGTGCAAGAAGTAGTTTTCCTTAGTTTTTTGTTTTGTTTTTGGGGGTTGATTCAATTTCTGGCAGAAACACACAAATCAATTTCTTGGTACTGTTGTTCATTCTTGTTCTATCAATCAATTTCTTAATGATGTAATAGGCAGGAGTAATGAAAAACACCTTGCCACCATGAGGTTTCGCACTGGTGACTCTTCAGTCTCTAGTCGGACACTACTGCTCAACCAAAGGGAAATTCCCACTAGCTGGGTTAGTAAGGGGGACTGTATTCTTCAACTTCTACACTGCTCCCTCCTTTAAAATGTCTTCAATCCTGAAGACAACAACAACTCTGGTTCAATATCTCTAGGGAAGCATCTTGGTATTCCATTACTTCTACCCATGGAGTGGTCAACGGCACTAAAATCTGTGATAGGAAACCATAATAAACTTAGGTTTGAATTAGAGACCCTTCAGTCTCGAGTCAGACATTCTTCCACTTGACTGAGAGGAAATTCCAAGTAGCTGAGGTTTGTGAGATGATCTGTACTTTTCTGCAATGATATATATATATATTTTTATTTATTTTTAGATAACAGTACTTCATCCAAAGACGGGGAAAACCCTGGCAACATTAACAAATGTGAGTTGTTAATCACTCCGGAGTATTCCGTAACAGAAACAAAATCACTCTGGAGTATTCCATATAAGAAGCAGGATTGGCAAGTCAACGTTACAATATTTATTGTAACTAAATCATTTGAATAGAAAACTGAATATCCTGGAATGCCTTTAATGTCCACATCTTAAATTTGAAGTTTAAGATTGATTTATACTAGCATAATTATAATGGATATGACATTGAGATTACATTCTTAAAACTTCAGGTCACTACAGCAGTTTTTGTGAATGTTTACAAATTCTCAGTCATGGTCATGGAGTATGGGACCGATGAACTATGTTGAAAACTTTTCACTTTCATCAGACATGTTTTTATAAATCTGATTAGATAGAAACAAACTTAAGAAGATGTACTGTCAATATTGAATGACTCTTTGTTTCAGGTTTCCACTGGATCCAGTATAGCAGATGTCAAAAAAGAGTATGAAAAGAAATGTGAGTAAATGTTACATATAAAGTACATATTATTACCCATATGATGCTCTTATATCTTAAAAAATTGTTTGGTGGTAATTATGAATATCACATAATTATTTGCTGTTTGAAATAATTTCTGATGAAAATTGTATGTTCTATACATTTTGTATATAGTTCGTCGCAGTCTGGTCCTTTCAATGAAAAAGCTTGTTTGCAATTTTTTTTTAAACCTCTGAGGTCAGTGTTATACCATAAATACTCAATAGATTTTTTTTTCTAATCAATATGCATTTTTCTTGTCCATTAAACTTAAAGCAGACATAATTCCTTTTCTGAATAAGCTTGATTGGGATTGACTTTTTTGTCTGAATGTCTAGATCCTGGCTACAATACATTATCATAACAACATAATGTTTTGGCATGCTACGTCCTCCTTTGATCCTTTATGTGACAGTCCTTGGTCAGCTATATTGGGTTTAGTCTAGTTTCACTATATATTTCTCTTCACTGATTGCTTAGGTGTCCTTGGGTTTGATTTGAAACAAAGAAAGACGCCAAAAGTTACAAAATTTCTTTTTTTTTATAATGGTGTGTGCAGGTGTACAGAGTATAAAGGTGTGGTTGAGCCAGATCACTGATTATACAAGTGAATAGTGGTAAATCTAGAGGTATTCCAAAGCAAGTCATCTTAAATGAAAAACACAGGTTATTTGATAACCCAAGTGGTCATGTAGATGAGTCAGTCATAGAAGGATGTATTTTCTTTAGGAAGGGTTTCTATAAGAGAAAAAATACTATGAAATGTTATCATTACTGTGTCTTTTTTTCCAGTTCCAAAATATTACCCAACAAGACAGGCATTTAAAAGTGATCCAAGTAAGTCATTTGTCAATGAACATCATTGTCACCATCCTAAATTTTTAGGCGAGGATGACTTTTGCTGAAGATGACCTTTGGTGAGGATGACCTTTGGTGAAGATGACCTTTGTTGAGACTGACCTATGTGCTGTAAATTTTTCATATGGTTTTTAACTTCTTCAGTTTCAAAAATTGGATTCAGTTGAAATTTGCCACAAATGGTCTTGAGATAGTGCTGACTAAGTTTCTTATCTTTCTTGGTCAAATAAAAAAAAGGAAAACAGTTTACAGCCATAAAAACACTAAATAAATATGAACACTAAAATTTCTGTGATGCTGGAAACCGATCAATTAAAATTGGAAACTGGAAGTACAATTTATTAACACCAATAATTTGTACAACAGTCCAGTAACACAATGTTTAATGGCTTGGACAGTCTGTTCTTTTTACAACACAGCTAACATTCCTGTAGTCTCATTATGAGCTCTTTGTTTTGTGTGACAGATAGCGTCATGGGCTGTCACAAGCCATGCAGTGTGAATAGGCTTCAGTGCTGCGAGTCTGAAGTCAATGTCAGTGTCACCCTTTGTCATTTCGTGCATGATTTTCCTGAATGCCAACTTTGAAGCTGATGTTATAAAGAAATGAGTAAATTTGACATGCTTTCTATACTGATAAAAAATTTATACTGCTATATTATACCACTATTTTATACCACTCGCACAATTTCAAAATTTATACCTCAGTATTCCATCGCTTCAATTTAAACGCTGTCAAAAAGGTACCTAGACCCTAGAGCACTAAATATTGACTGCTCCAAATTGAATTGTTTCCAGTATTGCATTTATAATGCAATCAAATGATTCACGGGTAAGGAAACAAGAAAGAGGTGTACGACAGTTTGTCCAAGAGTCTGTCTGAGAGTTTGTACAAAAGACTTTCAGAGAATTTGTATGAGAGTCTGTGAGAGTCTGCACGACAGTTTGTATGAGAGTCTGTGAGAGTCTGTATAACAGTTTGTATGAGAGTCTGTGAGAGTCTGTACGACAGTTTGTATGCGAGTCTGTGAGAGTCTGTACGACAGTTTGTATGAGAGTCTGTGAGATTCTGTATGAGAGTCTGTACGACAGTATGTATGAGAGTCTGTATGACAGTATGTATGAGAGTCTGTACAACAGTATGTATGAGAGTCTGTGAGAGTCTGTACGACAGATTGTATGAGAGTCTGTGAGAGTCTGTACTACAGTTTGTATGAGAGTCTGTGAGAGTCTGTACAACAGTTTGTATGAGAGTCTGTGAGATTCTATATGAGAATCTGTACGACAGTATGTATGAGAGTCTGTACGACAGTATGTATGAGAGTCTGTACAACAGTATGTATGAGAGTCTGTGAGAGTCTGTACGACTTTTTCTATGAGAGTCTGTGATAGTCTGTACAACAGTATGTATGAGAGTCTGTGAGAGTCTGTACAACAGTTTGTATGAGAGTCTGTGAGAGTCTGTACGACAGTTTGTATGAGAGTCTGTGAGAGTCTGTACTACAGTTTGTATGAGAGTCTGTGAGAGTCTGTACAACAGTTTGTATGAGAGTCTGTGAGATTCTATATGAGAGTCTGTACGACAGTATGTATGAGAGTCTGTACGACAGTTTGTATGAAAGACTGTGAGAGTCTGTACAACAGTTTGTATGATAGTCTGTGAGAGTCTGTATGACAGTTTGTATGATAGTCTGTGAGAGTCTGTACGACAGTTTGTGTGAGAGTCTGTACGAC
Organism: Ylistrum balloti; assembly: GCF_031769215.1. Lineage (NCBI taxonomy): Eukaryota > Metazoa > Mollusca > Bivalvia > Pectinida > Pectinidae > Ylistrum > Ylistrum balloti. Next base: position 361,649 of record NW_026782342.1, on the reverse strand, counting down.
AGTATGTATGAGAGTCTGTACAACAGTATGTATGAGAGTATGTATGAGAGTCTGTGAGAGTCTGTACGACTTTTTCTATGAGAGTCTGTGATAGTCTGTACAACAGTATGTATGAGAGTCTGTGAGAGTCTGTACAACAGTTTGTATGAGAGTCTGTGAGATTCTATATGAGAGTCTGTACGACAGTATGTATGAGAGTCTGTACGACAGTTTGTATGAAAGACTGTGAGAGTCTGTACAACAGTTTGTATGATAGTCTGTGAGAGTCTGTACGACAGTTTGTATGATAGTCTGTGAGAGTCTGTACGACAGTTTGTGTGAGAGTCTGTGAGAGTCTGTACGACAGTTTGTATGAGAGTCCTTGAGAGTCTGTACGACAGTTTGTATGAGAGTCTGTGAGAGTCTGTACGACAGTATGTATGAGAGTCTGTGAGAGTCTGTACGACAGTTTGTATGAGAGTCTGTGAGAGTCTGTATGACAGTATGTATGAGAGTCTGTGAGAGTCTGTACGACAGTTTGTATGAGAGTCTGTGAGAGTCTGTACGACAGTATGTATGAGAGTCTGTGAGAGTCTGTATGACAGTTTGTATGAGAGTCTGTGAGAGTCTGTACAAGAGTCTATCCCAACATTTTCCGAAAGCAATAAAGTAAAACTGTTATCATTGATGTACCTGTTTAATGTTTTTATATCCTCTTCATTTGAATTCACTTTTTAGAAATAGGTATTTTTGTGAGGCATTAATCTTATCATTTAAAAAAATATATTGCTTTATTTCAACCTATAACACTCAGATCACTGGCAGAATGTAGATTTTTTTACCATTAGACAAATTTATTTCTCTGTTTTACCTGTAGTCTGTTTTTGCTCTGCTTTCCCAAATATCTGGCATCGGCAAAACGCTTCACCTTTCTTTGTACTTCATTCATTCTGGTGAAACTCTATTACAGAGGGAAAGACACTGAAGGATGACATTAAGTTAGACAGTATAGATTTTACTAAAAAAGGAACCTTATACTTCAAGGACCTTGGGCCTCAGGTGGGCTGGACAACTGTAAGTATAGAATCAAATACATTTCAATCTATGTACAGAAATATTGATAGATTGGTTTGATATGCAGGAGTTGTTTGATGATAAAGTACATTTAAATATTGTTATTTCTGACATATCTCATGGTTTTACGTACTTATGGTATAAGTACCAGTGGGAAATACAGTATGTACTGTGATCTCTTTGATAAAGATAAAAGGACCTTGATGGTACATTGGACCCATCTGATTTAGATTATGCATTAAGTATAGGTTCAGATACAGATTGACTCTTAATTAATTACATTGGTGTACGATGAGCAAGAATTGAAAAAAAATTTTAAATAACATGAAAATAAATAGAATTGGTCTCAACAGACTAGAGGTTGTCTGCTGTTTGTACTGTTTCTGTCTTCATGCCTGACAGAAATCGCAAAACCAACAGAACTACCTGTACCTAATAGAATCTTGACAAAGCCACCTCTAGCCTGTCGGGGTTGATTGTACGTGATTTAACCTCACCCTTACTAATCAATCCCCTGCATACCAGATAAAAGGGGAAGGACCCTTTCATTCTCATAACAGAGGCATTGGCACTCATTCTACATGTGCATGTAAGAATAAATATATCACCCCACCCCCCACCCCCATCCACCCATCCACCCAAAGAAAAAATTATGTGAGTCAAATGAAATGACATTTCAGGTTGACAGGAATAGATGGAAGGAATAAGATCGGTAATCTTTAACTTCACATTCAAGGTAAAACAGAATCCTTGGATTTTGATGATACAAATATTTTGCCTCAGAAACAGTGCTGATATACTGATACATATCAAAACTATGTATTTACTTCCTTTTTACGTATCAACTTACTCTTGAAATTGAATATGTATATTGAACATTGTTATTTTCTCTGTTTTGTTGCCGCTCTAGGTGTTCCTGACAGAATACTCCGGTCCTCTCATCACCTACCTCATCTTTTATGCCCGTCCCTTCATTATATATGGAGCAGCTGCCTCTACTCCAAGATCATGGCAAGTCAAGTGAGTGTTTTGTCCTGTAGTTAGTGTGGACCCTTAAAACGAACGCAGTAGGGAGCAACATATTTACCGTCACTCAAAACTGGAGGAAAGCTTATTACTGGACGATGAAATAAAAGTTTAGGTCCTTTCAGAAAAACATGTAGGTGACCAAATAAGCAACTTAGATTACTTTTTTAATTTTTTGGCACAATTTTGGGCTCCGAAGGCAAAACCCAAGATTTTTCCTGTTCAAGCATTAAAATTTCTAAAATAATGGTTATTTAACAACTTGTCAAGAGGACTGGATGGTGAGGTCCAATGTATGTTTCCAGTGGTTAAGTACAGGACATTAACTTAAGCTACTGCAGGAGAAAACCTTATGTCAGGACTATCTCATGGTGACCTATTCTAATACCCTTCATCCAACATTGTGCGTCCATAAACAATTCAACACTTTTGACTTCTTCTCTATCAATGTGTACCTTGTTGTATTAAAGGGGTTATTTTGTCAAGTTTGTTTATTTTTTTTTGACCTGTGAGCATGCGCAAGCGCGTCTGAAAAAACTAAACAAAAATGGCTTCACAGCAGAAGCGTGTCTGTGGCAAACAGGTCACATCATAGCACTCAAAATGTAGAAAAGGCCAGTGACAGAAAGCTCATCCTCGAATAACAATAGGAGAGCAGTACGAGAGGTGGGACAAGTTCAAGAAAGAAAACTTTTTCCAAAGTAATGAAGAAGTTATGAGGACTCTCCTAGACTGTTGGTAAGTGATAAGTCATCATCTCTGGTGATATTTTTTGTAGGTCAGACCGTGTTTGGTAGATTTAATCCATCAAATAACAATTCACCATGAATTTTAGTAACGTTTATATGTTTCAAAAAGGTTTACCATGCAATTTCTTTCATGATTTCCTTACGAAAGGAGTTAACATGAAATCAGACTCACCGTTTCGTCACTTGATGCCTCCATATCGCGTGCATTTGTTTACAGTCTTCTTCCCGCCAGAGGGCGCAGCGTTTTGTGCTTTATTTGGATTATCGCTAATTTTGTTGGGGGCTTGCCCAGATTTTAAACTGACCACACTGGACATTGGCTACGCAGGAAAAAACTATTATGTACAGATTTGTTTGTCTGGACACATGTATTTTCATTTCAAGCTAAATAGAAAAAACGTTGCTTGACTAAATAGCCCCTTTAAATTAAAATTTTTTTAGGTCATCATGAGACTTTCAGATGACCTATTCTAATACCCTTCATCCAGCATTGTGTGTCAAGTGTCCATAAACAATTTAACATTTTGAATTCTCAAAAACGCCTGATCTGATTTCAGTGAAAACTGTGAATTATACAATCCCCACCCTCCAGGGGGTCTTGAGAGGAAGGGCCAAAAGGGGCCATATTGACTCGGATTTCAAAAATCTTCTTCACAAGACCCAGATATGGTAGAATCAAATACTCTTCATGAATGGAAGCATCTTCAGGTGCTTCATCAAATTTGTGAATTTCATGGGTCTAGAGTCTCACATCTCGCTGTGGAGAGGGGGTAAAATTTACTGTAGTTTATATCGGAAAAACTAGATTTTTGAGCAAAATTTGTTTAATTTCCATTGGAAATATTTCTAATATGGTCAAAATGATGAGTGAAGGATGACGGATTGATATGCCCATTTTGATCCTGACTGACCCCCAGGGGCTGATGGGCAAAGCCAGAAGGGGTCAAATTGACTTAAATTCCAAAAATCTTCTTCTCGAGTCCCACATATGGTAGAATTAAATTCTCTGTATTAATGGAAGCATCTGAAGGTGCTTTAATTACCAAAATGGTTCTTACGTTTCTTTCACGAGAAGAATATTTTTTTTAAAACTTTACTGAAATTTTCATAGAAAAGTTGTATTTTTGAGCATAACACGTTGGTTATTTCCCAACTATGTAAGAATAACAGTATATGGTTTGATGCCAAAGGCTCCATTCCCAAAGTAGTGAAAAAAGGAGTTACCAGACCGTAGGTCACTGGAGTCAGATTGTGGATGTCTGATGTTTGTATACACTACCAAACTTTATCATTTCAGTCTGGCCGTGAGTCACTGGGGTCAGATTGTGGATGTCTGCTGTTTGTATACACTACCAAACTTTATCATTTCAGTCTGGCCGTGAGTCACTGGGGTCAGATTGTGGATGTCTGATGTTTGTATACACTACCAAACTTTATCATTTCAGTCTGGCCGTGAGTCACTGGGGTCAGATTGTGGATGTCTGATGTTTGTATACACTACCAAACTTTATCATTTCAGTCTGGCCGTGAGTCACTGGGGTCAGATTGTGGATGTCTGATGTTTGTATACACTACCAAACTTTATCATTTCAGTCTGGCCGTGAGTCACTGGGGTCAGATTGTGGATGTCTGATGTTTGTATACACTACCAAACTTTATCATTTCAGTCTGGCCGTGAGTCACTGGGGTCAGATTGTGGATGTCTGATGTTTGTATACACTACCAAACTTTATCATTTCAGTCTGGCCGTGAGTCACTGGGGTCAGATTGTGGATGTCTGATGTTTGTATACACTACCAAACTTTATCATTTCAGTCTGGCCGTGAGTCACTGGGGTCAGATTGTGGATGTCTGATGTTTGTATACACTACCAAACTTTATCATTTCAGTCTGGCCGTGAGTCACTGGGGTCAGATTGTGGATGTCTGATGTTTGTATACACTACCAAACTTTATCATTTCAGTCTGGCCGTGAGTCACTGGGGTCAGATTGTGGATGTCTGATGTTTGTATACACTACCAAACTTTATCATTTCAGTCTGGCCGTGAGTCACTGGGGTCAGATTGTGGATGTCTGCTGTTTGTATACACTACCAAACTTTATCATTTCAGTCTGGCCGTGAGTCACTGGGGTCAGATTGTGGATGTCTGATGTTTGTATACACTACCAAACTTTATCATTTCAGTCTGGCCGTGAGTCACTGGGGTCAGATTGTGGATGTTTGTATACACTACCAAACTTTATGTTTGTATGGGGTCACTACCATGTTTGTATACACTACTTTATCATTTCAGTCTGGCCGTGAGTCACTGGGGTCAGATTGTGGATGTCTGATGTTTGTATACACTACCAAACTTTATCATTTCAGTCTGGCCGTGAGTCACTGGGGTCAGATTGTGGATGTCTGATGTTTGTATACACTACCAAACTTTATCATTTCAGTCTGGCCGTGAGTCACTGGGGTCAGATTGTGGATGTCTGATGTTTGTATACACTACCAAACTTTATCATTTCAGTCTGGCCGTGAGTCACTGGGGTCAGATTGTGGATGTCTGATGTTTGTATGCACTACCAAACTTTATCATTTCAGTCTGGCCGTGAGTCACTGGGGTCAGATTGTGGATGTCTGATGTTTGTATGCACTACCACACTTTATCATTTCAGTCTGGCCGTGAGTCACTGGGGTCAGATTGTGGATGTCTGATGTTTGTATACACTACCAAACTTTATCATTTCAGTCTGGCCGTGAGTCACTGGGGTCAGATTGTGGATGTCTGATGTTTGTATACGCTACCAAACTTTATCATTTCAGTCTGGCCGTGAGTCACTGGGGTCAGATTGTGGATGTCTGATGTTTGTATACACTACCAAACTTTATCATTTCAGTCTGGCCGTGAGTCACTGGGGTCAGATTGTGGATGTCTGATGTTTGTATACACTACCAAACTTTATCATTTCAGTCTGGCCACTGCCTGTTTCTCATTCCACTACATTAAGCGCCTCCTGGAGACTGTGTTTGTCCATCGATTCTCAAATGCAACCATGCCGATCATGAACATTTTCAAGGTAATTTCAAAATATTAAATGATTGATACATTGACAAGGTCACTAGACATGCAGATTGTTTTAATTCTGATGCTGAATCCTAGATTCTGTAGGCAGGACTTTCATTACATTTCATTAGTGATAAGTACAAATTATAATCAACTAGAGTAACACTTATTCTTATTGTTTCTTAATTTTTTCCTTCCAATTAGGAGAGCTATATGATATAAGTATAAACAGAATGTTGAGATGTAACACACATTCTCACACAGGAACACACACTTGTAGTAATTCTGTTACACATGATGTATATATATATATATACTCAACAAAAAAAGAAAGGTTAACATGTTTCCTTGGCGAATACCTGTAAATGAGTGAAAAAAAATGACGTTTGTGCAATATTAGAAAATGGTAATGTGTTACGTTACAAAATCCAAGGGCGTTACCAAAATCATTCAAGCGTGAAAATCTGTATTAGCGAAAAAGCTGCATGAGGTTTTCTGCGACTAACGTGTATCTTCGCTTGAATTTCATAAACATTCAAACTGACAACTGTTCCTTAGATTCTTAGGACTTAGAAATCACCGAATCTTGCTATCTATCAACTTCATCATTATGCCCCGGCTGTCACAAGTACAGAGAGAAAGGGCTGTAGTCATGATCCAGGCTAGGGAGTCTCACTGTCGAGTTGCACAGCATTTTGGTTGCAGTGTTATGACAATTTGCCAGTTGGTAAGTCGTTTAAACCAAACTGGGTCAACATCCGATCGTCCCCGAAGCGGCTGACCCCGTAAAACGACCACCAGGGATGACCGTCGTATACGATTGATACACTTGCGCAATCGATTCGTAACCGCAGTGGAGACTACAAGGACATTGTTTGGGCGTCGTGTGTCTCCCCAAACAGTCCGCAACAGGTTGAGGGCCTACCAATTGAAAGCGCGGCGTCCCTACACTGGACCCAATTTGTTGCGACGTCACCGTAATAATAGGCGTAACTGGACTAGTGTTCACCGTCGTTGGGCCTTACGACAATGGAACAATGTTCTGTTTTCAGATGAGTCCAGGTTTTGTCTGCAACACGGTGACAGAAGGCGCAGAGTGTGGAGGCAACGAGGGGAGCGTTTTGCGAACTGCTGTGTCGCAGAACACGACCGCTTTGGTGGCGGAAGTGTAATGGTTTGGGGTGGTATTTGTGGGGGGACTCGTACCAGGCTTGTTGTGTTAAATGGCAATTTAACCGGCATTTGATATCGGGACGAAATTTTAAGACCAGTGGTTCTGCCATTCTTAAGACGCCATGGCATCGGCGCCATTTTTGAACAGGATAACGCACCAGCACACACCAGTTGCGTCAGCAGTACTTTCTTGCAGCGTACAGGTGTTAGATTGGCCATCTAAATCACCTGATTTGTCACCGATTAAGCATGTCTGGGACGTTCCTGGGCGACGCGTGAGAGAACGTCAAAATCAGGCGTCAAACTTGCAGGAGCTGGCCTAAGCCTTGATCGCTGAATGGAACAACATCTCTCCTCAAATTATCCACCGGTTTACGAGTTCCATGCGAGGACGCTGCAATGCTGTTTACTTCGCAAACGATGGCCATACCTGTTACTAATGGTGTTACCTTTAGTACCCATTACAATTACAGGAAATCACTGTAAAAAGTCTCTAAATCTTTGTCATCATTGGATATCTACATTGCAGTCAGATATATGTAATATACAAAAGAGTGAATACAATTCAAACTTCAGTAAAAGGACCTAAGGTTGATATATAAAACATACAAGTGTTGCAGAATTCTGAAAAGAAGTGAAATTATTCCTCTAGATCCTCTAGTTCAAAGGAAAATAGAAAAAAGATGATACGATACTTCCTTGTGTTAACAGGTTTAGACAAGGTATAAAGATTAATTATAAATATGTTTAATTGTACCTAGTGGACACCTGATCTGGTCCTGTAACTGTGATCTTGTACACAGTGGACACCTGATCTGGTCCTGTAACTGTGATCTTGTACCTAGTGGACACCAGATCTGGTCCTGTAACTGTGATCTTGTACTCAGTGGACACCTGATCTGGTCCTGTAACTGTGATCTTGTACTCAGTGGACACCTGATCTGGTCCTGTAACTGTGATCTTGTACTCAGTGGACACCTGATCTGGTCCTGTAACTGTGATCTTGTACTCTGTGGACACCTGATCTGGTCCTGTAACTGTGATCTTGTACTCAGTGGACACCTGATCTGGTCCTGTAACTGTGATCTTGTACTCAGTGGACACCTGATCTGGTCCTGTAACTGTGATCTTGTACTCAGTGGACACCTGATCTGGTCCTGTAACTGTGATCTTGTACTCAGTGGACACCTGATCTGGTCCTGTAACTGTGATCTTGTACTCAGTGGACACCTGATCTGGTCCTGTAACTGTGATCTTGTACTCAGTGGACACCTGATCTGGTCCTGTAACTGTGATCTTGTACTCAGTGGACACCTGATCTGGTCCTGTAACTGTGATCTTGTACTCAGTGGACACCTGATCTGGTCCTGTAACTGTGATCTTGTACTCAGTGGACACCTGATCTGGTCCTGTAACTGTGATCTTGTACTCAGTGGACACCTGATCTGGTCCTGTAACTGTGATCTTGTACTCAGTGGACACCTGATCTGGTCCTGTAACATCTCTTTGATCATTTAGTTGCACTAAAAAGTTCCAGGCTTACAATTTACAAACAGGAAACAAACAATATTTTTGTTTTGCTTCAATATAATATTTCAACCTGTTTCATATTTGTTGTGAGAGTCTTAAGATTTTTACTTTGTTTTATTAAAACTAGATAACAGACTTGTTGTCACAACTGATCAAAACGTTAGGTTTGCTCTGTGTAGGATATAACTTTATTTGCATTTATGGTGTTATATTTGCCATTTTGATTCACAGAACAGCACCTACTACTGGGGATTTGCAGCCATGATAGGCTACTTCGTCAATCATCCTCTCTACACCCCACCAAGTAAGTCTACTGCCATGTTAGTAAATATTATCAGCAACTGTTTGTAAACAAATTTGAAATGTCTAACCATGCAAGTGTTCCTTTTCATCCTCATCGCCATCATCATCATCATCGTCATCGTCATCATCATCATCATCATCATCATCATCATCATCATCATCATCATCATCATCATCATCATCATCAGACATTCACATACACACACCTCACAGACATTCACATACACACACCTCACAGACATTCACATACACACACCTCACAGACATTCACATACACACAACTCACAGACATTCACAAACATGCGCATTTTAAAGTTGAAAAGAGAGATAGATTTGAGGGGGGTGAGAGGGGGGAGAAATTCAATGCTGTATAGAAGAACAAAGTGAATGAGGTCTGATCTTTAAAATAAGAGAATTCTTATGTATTTCCTAATGTAAGTTTGGCACAATGTCAAGTTCTGGGGAAGGTTATTTTTAATATAACTGCTGTGCATGAAGAAAAAAAAAGAGAAAAAAAATGAAACATTGACACACAACTTAAGATATTTGATTGCAATGCAAAATGAATGAACTCAAAAATATATCGACTTACAAGTCTATTAATGACTTCCTCCAGTTCATGTCAGAAATAGTTTTTGTCTTTTCACTAATTTTGAAGTTTGAACACTTTTTCATAACATAATGATCCTTAATAACAGTTACAAGAGCATCAAGCATTGTTGAAACATCTTGTTCAATCAAATGTTTAATTAGGGTTCAGATTTCATTAACAACTGAACTGGTATGTGTTGATGTGATTCCAAATAGAAATGATTCTTTATTGAAAGAGAATACAATATAAAGAAAGTAAAAAAGATTTTCAAATTCCTGTAATAACTTTTGCACATTTCTACATTGTCATAAGCAGTAAACAGAAATCTTTTTTTTTTTTTTTTTTAAAAAAAAGAAAGGTGTTTGTAATCAGAACATAGTGTGTGATTCTGACCTGAAATCATTGCAACTTTGCACTTTTGTAGATTTTAAAGAGAATTTCAAAAAACTGTTTTCATTTAACAAAATCAAAGTAAAAACAGATCCCCCATTCGCTCACATCTGTTGGCACTGGTGCTGGGGGTAATGAGACATTTGTAGAAGTCTTTTGAACCATTCTCAGTTCTGAAAAAATATTTCCAAAGGCAGCAGTATAAAAGGTTGGGATGGTTACATCATCAGGAATTCAAATTTCTCCAAAAACTGACCTACTGCCGATACTGGGCTGTGGTATTAAAGAAAGTTTGTGTTAACTCTATAAATAGATCAAGAAATTCTTGTAGTGTTAAAAAAAGTCAGATAAGTGTAAACAGATCAGTGTTGGTAAAAATTGAATTTATTACCTGTATATCATTATTGTACCAGGAAGGAGTTTTCAAAATAGAATCATGAATTATTTAATGCTCCATAAAGAGTGATGATTTGTTCATTTTTTCCCATCCATTCTTTATGAATTTTATTTGAACAGTTGGAGCCACCTAAATTAATAAAAGCATTACCACAGTCTTGCACCTTTTTCTGTTCTATCATAGTGTTTAGTAGTACAGTCCATTTTACATCTGACATACCTGCGGACCCATTGCAGTTTAAGAGATTCTATGAAAGCTTGAACATCAAACTTTGGGTTGTAGGAGTTCTATCAGATGGCCAGGTCTGTATCATTTTCTGTCTTTCCTGTTTTCAGCCTACGGTGATGCCCAGGTGTTTGCTGGACTCGCTGGCTTCATTGTAAGTACCTCTTTTTCTTAATAAGGCTTAGATAAGAAAGGTTGGAGATTTTCCAAATGTCTGATAATATCCACAAATATCCAGCTTTGGTTTTATCAATATCAAAATCAGTATAATAATGCTTTGAAAAAATCACAGGAGTTATCTCCCTTCTGAGTAAAACTACCTTGCTGACAATCAGTTCTTGTGATAAGATTGTGCTGAGGTCGTTGGATTGTTGATAATTTTTGCTTATGTTTACAGTTCGGTGAGCTAGGAAATTTCTCCATACACATGGCCTTTAGAAGCCTCAGACCTGCAGGTAACATCTTTGTTTCTTTAAATGTGAACAGTTAGTTATTTTCAATATTTATCCAATAATCAGCCCAGGGAGTTCAGATATTGCTGTTGATTAGTTATCAATGTTCAGAGCAGGAGATAAAGTGGGCTTATTACATGACATTGAAACAGCGATTGTTGATCATCGTACAGAACATCAATAGATAGATTGGGCTTATTACAGGACATTGAAACAGCGATTGTTGATCATGGTACAGAACATCAATAGATAGATTGGGCTTATTACAGGACATTGAAACAGCGATTGTTGATCATGGTACAGAACATCAATAGATAGAGTGGGCTTATTGAAGGACATTGAAACAGCGATTGTTGATCATGGTACAGAACATCAATAGATAGATTGGGCTTATTACAGGACATTGAAACAGCGATTGTTGATCATGGTACAGAACATCAATAGATAGATTGGGCTTATTACAGGACATTGAAACAGCGATTGTTGATCATGGTACAGAACATCAATAGATAGATTGGGCTTATTGAAGGACATTGAAACAGCGATTGTTGATCATGGTACAGAACATCAATAGATAGAGTGGGCTTATTGAAGGACATTGAAACAGCGATTGTTGATCATGGTACAGAACATCAATAGATAGAGTGGGCTTATTGAAGGACATTGAAACAGCGATTGTTGATCATGGTACAGAACATCAATAGATAGATTGGGCTTATTACAGGACATTGAAACAGCGATTGTTGATCATGGTACAGAACATCAATAGATAGATTGGGCTTATTACAGGACATTGAAACAGCGATTGTTGATCATGGTACAGAACATCAATAGATAGAGTGGGCTTATTGAAGGACATTGAAACAGCGATTGTTGATCATGGTACAGAACATCAATAGATAGAGTGGGCTTATTGAAGGACATTGAAACAGCGATTGTTGATCATGGTACAGAACATCAATAGATAGAGTGGGCTTATTGAAGGACATTGAAACAGCGATTGTTGATCATGGTACAGAACATCAATAGATAGATTGGGCTTATTACAGGACATTGAAACAGCGATTGTTGATCATGGTACAGAACATCAATAGATAGAGTGGGCTTATTGAAGGACATTGAAACAGCGATTGTTGATCATGGTACAGAACATCAATAGATAGATTGGGCTTATTACAGGACATTGAAACAGCGATTGTTGATCATGGTACAGAACATCAATAGATAGATTGGGCTTATTACAGGACATTGAAACAGCGATTGTTGATCATGGTACAGAACATCAATAGATGGGCTTATTGAAGGACAGAGTGGGCTTATTGAAGGACATTGAAACAGCGATTGTTGATCATGGTACAGAACATCAATAGATAGATTGGGCTTATTACAGGACATTGAAACAGCGATTGTTGATCATGGTACAGAACATCAATAGATAGAGTGGGCTTATTGAAGGACATTGAAACAGCGATTGTTGATCATGGTACAGAACATCAATAGATAGATTGGGCTTATTACAGGACATTGAAACAGCGATTGTTGATCATGGTACAGAACATCAATAGATAGAGTGGGCTTATTGAAGGACATTGAAACAGCGATTGTTGATCATTGTACAGAACATCTATAGATAGAGTGGGCTTATTGAAGGACATTGAAACAGCGATTGTTGATCATTGTACAGAACATCAATAGATAGAGTGGGCTTATTGAAGGACATTGAAACAGTGATTGTTGATCATTGTACAGAACATCTATAGATAGAGTGGGCTTATTGAAGGACATTGAAACAGCGATTGTTGATCATTGTACAGAACATCAATAGATAGAGTGGGCTTATTGAAGGACATTGAAACAGTGATTGTTGATCATTGTACAGAACATCAATAGATAGAGTGGGCTTATTGAAGGACATTGAAACAGCGATTGTTGATCATTGTACAGAACATCAATAGATAGAGAGAACTGAATATGTACTTCTCTAGTCTCCTGTTTTACTGAATATGTACTTCTCTAGTCTCCTGTTTTACTGAATATGTACTTCTCTAGTTTCCTGTTTCACTTAATCTGTACACTGAATATGTACTTCTCTAGTCTCCTGTTTCACTGAATCTGTACTTCTCTAGTCTCCTGTTTCACTGAATATGTACTTCTCTAGTTTCTTGTTTCACTGAATATGTACACTGAATGAGTTCGTTTCTAGGCTTCTATTACACTGAATCTGTACTTCCCTAGACATCTGGTACGCTGAATCTGTACTTCTGAATTATAACACTTACGTATACTGTTTTACAGGGACAAAGGAGAGGCGTATCCCTCGGCCGACCTCTAACCCCTTCACTGTCATGTTTAATTTCGTGTCGTGCCCTAACTACACTTATGAGGTGATGGCATGGGTCAGTTTTAGTGTGATGACTCAGTGTTTACCTGGTAAGTATAAATGACTTATTTCTGTAAACATAAATACTTCAGCGGAAATCTTTTTTTTTTTTTTTTTTTTGCATATTTCATGCTGAAAGTATTGCACCAAAATATGATTGTGCTGTATGTTGTTCATATAGCAATGATTCAGGGTTTTTTTGTAAAGTTTCCAAAAAGTCATAACGTGCTAAGATGTGATTTGTTAAAATCAATTTTGTTTACAATTTCTTTTTTTTTTGTACGTACATGATGTTAATCTTTACTATTCCAGCCCTACTGTTCACGTCCTGTGGATTTTATCAGATGGCAGTGTGGGCGCTTGGTAAACACCGTAATTATAAAAAGGAATTCAAAGATTATCCGCGAAACAGAAAGAGCATTGTTCCATTCTTGTTGTAAATAACAACACAGTAATTATTTGATGAAGATTGTGATTCCAAGTATTCCTAAGTATTTGGAAGTATTAGTATTCTTTTAAGAAATCTTTGTAACACTGTGTAAGCATCTCTTTATTAATTAATGTCACAATCATTTAATGAGGTAGTGTTTTTATTATGACTTATTACATTTCTCAAGTTGACAATCATTTGACAATTTCTGGAACTTCATCAGTTATCATTTTTATCAACGTCCATCATACCAGAGAGTAAGGCTGGAAATGGAAATTGTGTTAATCTTATGTTCATGTTAAGTGAGCTACATTTTCATACAGCTATGTAGACTGTTGTTTCTGTATAGAGCGAGCTACATTTTTATACAGCTATGTAGACTTATGCTTTGGTAAGAGGGAGCTACATTTTTATACAGCTATGTGGACTGTTGTTTCTGTATGGGTGAGCTACATTATTATACAGCTATGTAGACTTTTGTTGCTGTATAAGTGAGATTCATTGCTATACAGCTTTGTAATTTGGTACCATTTTATAAAAGTGATCTACATTTTCTGCAAAAGTGAATTGCAGTTCTAAATCATAGCTTATACGTTTTTCGATAAAGACCAAGAATGTATTATTACTTGTACCGACAATGAGGTGCTTGTCAGGTTTTTTACTAACACTGAGTACTTAATTTTAATGTCAGTTTTAAATTTTCTTGGGATCATTTCTCATTTCAATGTTTTTTTTAAATTCTAGATTAATTTTTATCAAGTGTGATTCAAATTTGTCCAATATTACTAGTTATTTTGTTAAGTAATAATCACATGTTTGAGAACTGTTCTTACAGTTAACATTGTAATATTTCCAAATACACATTATTTTATTGTATCTGTCTGATAATTCCATTTTAATAATAAAAAACATTTACTCAGTGAATGGGAATTTACATTTTATTTACAAATATATCAAACCTTTTCCAAATGATGTCCAAGTGATCATTAGTATATATACTAAAATCAGTGATTAATGTCATTGTAACACAGGACATTAGAGGAAAGGTCATTGTAACACCTGACATCAGAGGAAAGGTCATTGTAACACAAGACATTAGAGGAAAGGTCCTTGTAACACCCAGCATCAGAGGAAAGGTCATTGTAACACCTGACATCAGAGGAAAGGTCATTGTAACACCTGACATTAGCGGAAAGGTCATTGTAACACCTGACATCAGAGGAAAGGTCATTGTAACACCTGACATCAGAGGAAAGGTCATTGTAACACAAGACATTAGAGGAAAGGTCCTTGTAACACCCAGCATCAGAGGAAAGGTCATTGTAACACCTGACATCAGAGGAAAGGTCATTGTAACACAAGATATTAGAGGAAAGGTCATTGTAACACATGACATCAGAGGAAAGGTCATTGTAACACCCGGCATCAGAGGAAAGGTCATTGTAACACAAGATATTAGAGGAAAGGTCATTGTAATACCTGACATCAGAGTAAAGGTCATTGTAACACCTGACATCAGAGGAAAGGTCATTGTAAAACAAGATATTAGAGGAAAGGTCATTGTAACACCTGACAACAGAGGAAAGGTCATTGTAACACAAGATATTAGAGGAAAGGTTCTTGTAACACCTGACTTCAGAGGAAAGGTCATTGTAACACAAGATATTAGAGGAAAGGTCATTGTAACACCTGACATCAGAGGAAAGGTTCTTGTAACACCTGACATCAGAGGAAAGGTCATTGTAAAACAAGATATTAGAGGAAAGGTCATTGTTACACAAGACATCAGAGGAAAGGTCATTTTAACACCTGACGTCAGAGGAAAGGTCATTGTAACACCTAACATCAGAGGAAATGTCATTGTAACACCTGACATCAGAGGAAAGGTTCTTGTAACACCTGACATCAGAGGAAAGGTCATTGTAACACAAGACATTAGAGGAAAGGTCATTGTAACACAATATATTAGAGGAAAGGTCATTGTAATACCTGACATCAGAGTAAAGGTCATTGTAACACCTGACATCAGAGGAAAGGTCATTGTAACACAAGATATTAGAGGAAAGGTAATTGTAACACAAGACATTAGAGGAAAGGTCATTGTAACACAAGACATTAGAGGAAAGGTCATTGTAATACCTGACATCAGAGTAAAGGTCATTGTAACACAAGATATTAGAGGAAAGGTCATTGTAAAACAAGACATCAGAGGAAAGGTCATTGTAACACCTAACATCAGAGGAAAGGTCATTGTAACACCTGACATCAGAGGAAAGGTTCTTGTAACACCTGACATCAGAGGAAAGGTCATTGTAACACCTAACATCAGAGGAAATGTCATTGTAACACCTGACATCAGAGGAAAGGTTCTTGTAACACCTGACATCAGAGGAAAGGTCATTGTAACACAAGACATTAGAGGAAAGGTCATTGTAACACAATATATTAGAGTTAAGGTCATTGCTACATGACATCAAAGAAAGGTCATTGTAACACATGAAATCAGAGGAAAGGTCATTGTAACACCTGACATCAGAGGAAAGGTCATTGTAACACATGACATCAGAGGAAAGGTCATTGTAACACCTGACATCAGCGGAAAGGTCATTGTAACACCTGACATCAGAAGAAATGTCGTTGTAACACCTGACATCAGAGGAAAGGTCATTGTAACACAAGATATTAGAGGAAAGGTCATTGTAAAACAAGATATTAGTGGAAAGGTCATTGTAACACCTGATATCAGAGGAAAGGTCATTGTAACACCTGATATCAGAGGAAAGTTCATTGTAACACCTGACGTCAGAGGAAATGTCATTGTAACACCTGACATCAGAGGAAAGGTCATTGTAACACTTGACATCTGAGGAAAGGTCATTGTAACACAAGACATTAGAGGAAAGGTCATTGTAACACAATATATTAGAGTTAAGGTCATTGTTACATGACATCAAAGAAAGGTCATTGTAACACATGACATCAGAGGAAAGGTCATTGTAACACCTGACATCAGAGGAAAGGTCATTGTAACACATGACATCAGAGGAAAGGTCATTGTAACACCTGACATCAGCGGAAAGGTCATTGTAACACCTGACATCGGAGGAAATGTTGTAACACCTGACATCAGAGGAAAGGTCATTGTAACATCTGACATCAGAGGAAATGTAACACAAGACATTAGAGGAAAGGTCATTGTAACACCTGACATCAGAGGAAAGGTCATTGTAACACCTGACATCAGAGGAAAGGTCATTGTAACACAAGACATCAGAGGAAATGTTATAACACAAGACATTAGAGGAAAGGTCATTGTAACACCTGACATCAGAGGAAATGTCATTGTAACACCTGACATCAGAGGAAGTGTTGTAACACAAGACATTAGAGGAAAGGTCATTGTAACACCTGACATCAGAGGAAATGTCGTTGTAACACCTGACATCAGAGGAAAGGTCATTGTAACACCTGACATCAGAGGAAAGGTCATTAAAGCACATAACATCATATGAAATTTCAATATAACACATGATATTAGAAAAAAGGTCATTGACTTCCCTCGTACCCCGTAAATAAAGTATTGTCCTGTCTCTCTACCCCGTTAATACAGTATAGTCCTGTCTCTCTACCCCGTCAATACATTATAGACTTATCTCTCTACCCCGTCAATACAGTATAGTCTTGTCTCTCTACCCCGTCAATACAGTATAGACTTATCTTTCTACCTCGTCAATACAGTATAATCATGTCGCTCTACCCCGTCAATACAGTATAGTCCAGTCTCTCTACCCCGTCAATAAAGTATAGTCTAGTCTCTCTACCCCGTCAATACAGTATAATCCTATATCTCTACCCCATCAATACAGTATATTCCTGTCTCTCTACCCCGTCAATACAGTATGGACTTGTCTCTCTACCCCGTCAATCAGTATAGTCCTGTCTCTCTACCCCATCAATACAGTATATTCCTGTCTCTCTACCCCGTCAATACAGTATAGACTTATTTCTCTACCCCGTCAATACAGTATGGACTTGTCTCTCTACCCCATCAATATAGTATATTCCTGTCTCTCTACCCAGTCAATACAGTAAAGACGTACCTCTCTACCCCGTCAATATAGTATAGTCTCGTCTCTACTCCATCAATACAGTATAGACTTGTCTCTCTACCCCGTCAATACCGTATAGTCCTGTCTCTCTACCCCGTCAATACAGTATAGACTTATCTCTCCACCCCGTCAGTACAGTATAGTCTTGTCTCTCTACCCCGTCAGTACATTATAGACTTATCTCTCTACCCCGTCAATACAGTATTGTCCTGTCTCTCTACCCCGTCAATACATTAAAGTCTAGTATCTCTACTCCGTCAATACAGTGTAGTCCAGTCTCTCTACTCCGTCAATACAGTATAGTCCAGTCTTTCTACCCCGTCAATACAGTATAGTCCTCTATCTCTACCCCGTCAATACAGTATAGTCCAGTCTTTCTACCCCGTCAATACAGTATAGTTTTGTCTCTTTACCCCGTCAATACAGTATAGTCCTGTCTCTTTACCCCGTCAATACAGTATAGTCTTGTCTCTCTACCCCGTCAATACAGTATAGTCCTGTCTCTTTACCCCGTAAATACAGTATAGTCTTTTCTCTCTACCCCGTCAATACCGTATAGTATTGTCTCTCCACCCCGTCAGTACAGTATCGTCTTGTCTCTCTACCCCGACAGTACATTATAGACTTATCTCTCTACCCCGTCAATACATTATAGACTTATCTGTCTACCCTGTCAATACAGTATAGTCCAGTCTCTCTACCCCGTCAATACAGTATAGTCCTCTATCTCTACCCCGTCAATACAGTATAGTCCAGTCTTTCTACCCCATAACAATAACATTTACCACGGAGAACCTGATACATCTTCTGTGTTCATTGATATTGTGGCTTAAGTAATCTGTCACCAATGAATACATTTGTAGAACATACATATTCTCTTGAATTTAAATATTTTTTCAATTGGAAGCCATTTGAAAACAGAAAACATCAGAGGAAGGTGTATCATATGACACATCAAGTATAACACTTGCTGCCTGTTTCTGGGCTTTATATAATTTACCCATATGATTTGCATCACATCCAGACCATACAGTACAGCAATAGATAAAATGGGGAAAATACAAGAGTTGTAAAACTTCATTCTACATTGAATGGAAAGATAGGGACGTATACGCCTTAACACTTAAGCATTTTCGAATTTTAGACACTGCTTTGTCGGCATGACTTTTCCATGACAAACAATAACCCAGATGTACACCTAAAAGTTTTTCATTTTTCTCATTCAGTGTCACCAAGTTTCAGGCTAAGTTTACAATCTGTAGTCCTGGAGAGTTTCTGATTTGAAGCAACAATCACACATTTTGTTTTTTGGTCATTTACAATCATTTTGATTTTATTACACCAATTTGTTACATTTTCTAAATCTGTCTGCAAAACATTTTGTATATCTTCTAAGGATTAAATGACATAATGGAAACTGGAATCTTAAGTGTCGGCTGTATTTGATTGGTTCTTTACTAACGATATTGATCTAAAGTCTAGGTGCCCCTAGGCACAAACGTTTACGGTAATTTAACATCTGGATTTCTAAAAACCATTCGTTTGTTAGAGAGGAAAGGCAAACCCCGTGCTTAGAGTTGTTAACAATAGAACTCAATCGAGCGATTTAACCTGTGTGTACAAAATACAGGTAAAAAATGGTATACCCGTTAAGCCACCCGACCTACAAAACCTATAATCCGGTACACGTGTACTAACCAGTGTTTGTGTAATGCTAACATGTGTTGACTCGTATAGGCCATGTATTATGTAGAGTCGCGGTTCCACACACGAATCAGCTCTCGTTCCAGTTCTATATTGTTTGACACCTGTATGCTAATTAGTTTTCCTGTATCATCACGATTCATTTGTTCCGTAACACACTGACCTGGTCAGAGGTATATAGGTGTTCGTTTGACCTGTTAATAGATAGTGTTAAGACAGGTCGAGACCGTCTGATGAATCCTTAGGTAAGTAAAAACGTAGACCTGTGTGATAAAATAGATGTTGTTTAGTAAGGAGGATTCCACGTAACGCCCTACTGGTTTCACACGGGTACAGTGTTTAGGTTTAAGGGTGGAGGTGGCTTAATTTTGAAAGGTAGCAATAGATGTTGAATGAGATGATAGTCAATCTTGGTTCGAGAATTAAGATATGTTTTTGGTTTAAGGGAGAAATTCTGATTATGAATAATCTATTTGCTTACAGACAAAACATGGACGTGTTACACAAGTTCAAAGACCTGTATGATTCGGCTTTGTCTCTAGGAGGTAAGGAAATTTGTCGCTAAAACACAAATTAAACAGTATACCCTCTACAGTCTTCTATTTTTGTTAAACCTGTAAAATTTCTTATATTGAGATGTTGTAGCTTCGATATGTTTTATATTGGTCTATCACTTTAATTTCATAGGGATATCATGTCCATTGCGATCAGTGTGTACATCACAGACAGATACACTGATGGTTGTGTACATCACAGACAGATACACTGATGGTTGTGTACATCACAGACAGATACACTGATGGTTGTGTACATCACAGACAGATACATTGATGATTGTGTACATCACAGACAGATACACTGATGATTGTGTACATCACAGACTTAGATACATTGATGATTGTGTACATCACAGACAGATACATTGATGATTGTGTACATCACAGACAGATACATTGATGATTGTGTACATCACAGACAGATACATTGATGATTGTGTACATCACAGACAGATACACTGATGATTGTGTACATCACAGACTTAGATACACTGATGATTGTGTACATCACAGACAGATACATTGATGATTGTGTACATCACAGACAGATACACTGATGATTGTGTACATCACAGACTTAGATACATTGATGATTGTGTACATCACAGACAGATACACTGATGGTTGTGTACATCACATACAGATACACTGATGATTGTGTACATCACTGACTTAGATACATTGATGATTGTGTACATCACAGACAGATACACTGATGGTTGTGTACATCACAGACTTAGATACACTGATGATTGTGTACATCACAGACAGATACATTGATGATTGTGTACATCACAGACAGATACACTGATGGTTGTGTACATCACAGACTTAGATACACTGATGATTGTGTACATCACAGACAGATACATTGATGATTGTGTACATCACAGACAGATACATTGATGATTGTGTACATCACATACAGATACACTGATGATTGTGTACATCACTGACTTAGATACATTGATGATTGTGTACATCACAGACAGATACACTGATGGTTGTGTACATCACAGACAGATACATTGATGATTGTGTACATCACATACAGATACACTGATGGTTGTGTACATCACAGACAGATACATTGATGATTGTGCACATTACAGACAGATACACTGATGATTGTGTACATTACAGACGGATACACTGATGGTTGTGTACATCACAGACTTAGATACACTGATGATTGTGTACATCACAGACTTAGATACACTGATGAGTGTGTACATCACAGACAGATACATTGATGATTGTGTACATCACAGACAGATACAATGATGGTTGTGTACATCACAGACTTCGATACACTGATGATTGTGTACATCACAGACAGATACACTAATGATTGTGTACATCACAGACAGATACATTGATGATTGTGTACATCACAGACGGATACACTGATGGTTGTGTACATCACAGACCGATACAATGATGATTGTGTACATCACAGACTTAGATACACTGATGAGTGTGTACATCACAGACGGATACACTGATGGTTGTGTACATCACAGACTTAGATACACTGATGATTGTGTACATCACAGACTTAGATACACTGATGAGTGTGTACATCACAGACAGATACATTGATGGTTGTGTACATTACAGACAGATACATTGATGAATGTGTACATTACAGACAGATACACTGATGGTTGTGTACATCACAGACTTAGATACACTGATGGTTGTGTACATCACAGACTTAGATACACTGATGAGTGTGTACATTACAGACAGATACATTGATGGTTCTGTACATTACAGACAGAAATACTGACGGTTGTGTACATCACAGACTTAGATACACGGATGATTGTGTAAATCACAGACAAATACACTGATGGTTGTGTACATCACAGACAGATACATTGATGATTGTGTACATCACAGACAGATACACTGATGGTTGTGTACATCACAGACTTCGATACACTGATGATTGTGTACATCACAGACAGATACACTAATGATTGTGTACATCACAGACAGATACACTGATGGTTGTGTACATCACAGACCGATACACTGATGATTGTGTACATCACAGACTTAGATACACTGATGAGTGTGTACATCACAGACAGATACATTGATGGTTGTGTACATTACAGACAGATACATTGATGGTTGTGTACATTACAGACAAATATACTGACGGTTGTGTACATCACAGACTTAGATACACTGATGATTGTGTACATCACAGACTTAGATACACTGATGAGTGTGTACATCACAGACAGATACATTGATGATTGTGTACATCACAGACAGATACACTGATGGTTGTGTACATCACAGACTTCGATACACTGATGATTGTGTACATCACAGACAGATACACTAATGATTGTGTACATCACAGACAGATACACTGATGGTTGTGTACATCACAGACCGATACACTGATGATTGTGTACATCACAGACTTAGATACACTGATGAGTGTGTACATCACAGACGGATACACTGATGGTTGTGTACATCACAGACTTAGATACACTGATGATTGTGTACATCACAGACTTAGATACACTGATGAGTGTGTACATCACAGACAGATACATTGATGGTTGTGTACATTACAGACGGTTACACTGATGATTGTGTACATTACAGACAGATACATTGATGATTGTGTACATCACAGACGGATACATTGATGATTGTGTACATCACAAACAGATACACTGATGATTGTATACATCACATACAGATACACTGATGATTGTGTACATCACTGACTTAGATACATTGATGATTGTGTACATCACAGACAGATACACTGATGGTTGTGTACATCACAGGCAGATACATTGATGATTGTGTACATCACATACAGATACACTGATGGTTGTGTACATCACAGACAGATACATTGATGATTGTGCACATTACAGACAGATACACTGATGATTGTGTACATTACAGACGGATACACTGATGGTTGTGTACATCACAGACTTAGATACACGGATGATTGTGTACATCACAGACTTCGATACACTGATGATTGTGTACATCACAGACAGATACACTAATGATTGTGTACATCACAGACAGATACACTGATGGTTGTGTACATCACAGACCGATACACTAATGATTGTGTACATCACAGACTTAGATACACTGATGAGTGTGTACATCACAGACGGATACACTGATGGTTGTGTACATCACAGACTTAGATACACTGATGATTGTGTACATCACAGACAGATACATTGATGGTTGTGTACATCACAGACAGATACATTGATGGTTGTGTACATTACAGACGGTTACACTGATGATTGTGTACATTACAGACAGATACATTGATGATTGTGTACATCACAGACAGATACATTGATGATTGTGCACATTACAGACAGATACACTGATGATTGTGTACATCACAGACCGATACATTGATGATTGTGTACATCACATACAGATACACTGATGATTGTGTACATCACTGACTTAGATACACTGATGATTGTGTACATCACAGACAGATACACTGATGATTGTGTACATCACAGACAGATACATTGATGATTGTGTACATCACATACAGATACACTAATGATTGTGTACATCACTGACTTAGATACACTGATGATTGTGTACATCACAGACAGATACACTGATGATTGTGTACATCACAGACAGATACATTGATGATTGTGTACATCACAGACAGATACATTGATGATTGTGTACATCACAGACAGATACATTGATGATTGTGTACATCACAGACAGATACATTGATGATTGTGTACATCACATACAGATACACTGATGATTGTGTACATCACTGACTTAGATACACTGATGATTGTGTACATCACAGACAGATACACTGATGATTGTGTACATCACAGACAGATACACTGATGATTGTGTACATCACAGACAGATACATTGATGATTGTGTACATCACAGACTTAGATACATTGATGATTGTGCACATCACAGACTTAGATACATTGATGATTGTGTACATCACAGACTTAGATACATTGATGATTGTGTACATCACAGACAGATACAATGATGATTGTGTACATCACAGACAGATACACTGATGATTGTGTACATCACAGACAGATACAATGATGATTGTGTACATCACTGACTTAGATTCACTGATGAAAGTGTACATCACAGACAGATACATTGATGATTGTGTACATCACAGACAGATACACTAATGATTGTGTACATCACAGACAGATACATTGATGATTGTGTACATCACAGACAGATACACTGATGATTGTGTACATCACAGACTTAGATACATTGATGATTGTGTACATCACAGACAGATACATTGATGATTGTGTACATCACAGACAGATACATTGATGATTGTGTACATCACAGACAGATACACTGATGATTGTGTACATCACAGACAGATACATTGATGATTGTGTACATCACATACAGATACATTGATGATTGTGTACATCACAGACAGATACATTGATGATTGTGTACATCACAGACAGATACATTGATGATTGTGTACATCACATAAAGATACACTGATGGTTGTGTACATCACAGACCGATACACTGATGGTTGTGTACATCACAGACAGATACACTGATGAGTGTGTACATCACAGACCGATACTATCTTGATTTAGTTGATTTGAGATCACAGATAGATATATTGATGATTGTGTACATCACAGACAGATACATTGATGATTGTGTACATCACAGACTTCGATACACTGATGGTTGTGTACATCACATACAGATGCACTGATGATTGTGTACATCACAGACTTAGATACATTGATGATTGTGTACATCACAGACAGATACATTGATGATTGTGTACATCACAGACTTAGATACACTGATGATTGTGTACATCACAGACAGATACACTGATGATTGTGTACATCACAGACAGATACATTGATGATTGTGTACATCACAGACCGATACACGGATGATTGTGTACATCACAGACTTAGATACATTGATGATTGTGTACATCACAGACAGATACATTGATGATTGTGTACATCACAGACAGATACATTGATGATTGTGTACATCACAGACAGATACATTGATGATTGTGTACATCACAGACCGATACACGGATGGTTGTGTACATCACAGACTTAGATACATTGATGATTGTGTACATCACAGACAGATACATTGATGATTGTGTACATCACAGACAGATACACTGATGATTGTGTACATCACAGACAGATACACTGATGATTGTGTACATCACAGACAGATACATTGATGATTGTGTACATCACATACAGATACACTGATGGTTGTGTACATCACTGACTTAGATACACTGATGATTGTGTACATCACAGACAGATACACTGATGATTGTGTACATCACAGACCGATACACGGATGTTTGTGTACATCACAGACAGATACATTGATGATTGTGTACATCACAGACAGATACATTGATGATTGTGTACATCACAGACAGATACATTGATGATTGTGTACATCACAGACAGATACATTGATGATTGTGTACATCACAGACAGATACACTGATGATTGTGTACATCACAGACAGATACACTGATGATTGTGTACATCAGATACATTGATGATTGTGTACATCACATAAAGATACACTGATGGTTGTGTACATCACAGACTTAGATACACTGATGGTTGTGTACATCACAGACAGATACACTGATGATTGTGTACATCACAGACTTAGATACACTGATGATTGTGTACATCACAGACTTAGATACATTAATGATTGTGTACATCACAGACAGATACATTGATGATTGTGTACATCACAGACAGATACATTGATGATTGTGTACATCACAGACAGATACATTGATGATTGTGTACATCACATACAGATACACTGATGGTTGTGTACATCACAGACTTAGATACACTGATGATTGTGTACATCACAGACAGATACACTGATGATTGTGTACATACATCACAGACAGATACATTGATGATTGTGTACATCACAGACAGATACATTGATGATTGTGTACATCACAGACAGATACAGATGATTGTGTACATCACAGACTGATGATTGTGTACATCACAGACAGATACATGATGATTGTGTACATCACAGACAGATACAAAGATCAGACTTGTGTACATCACAGACAGATACATTGATGATTGTGTACATCACAGACTTAGATACACTGATGATTGTGTACATCACAGACAGATACATTGATGATTGTGTACATCACAGACTTAGATACATTGATGATTGTGTACATCACAGACAGATACATTGATGATTGTGTACATCACATACAGATACATTGATGATTGTGTACATCACAGACTTAGATACATTGATGATTGTGTACATCACAGACTTAGATACACTGATGATTGTGTACATCACAGACAGATACAATGATGATTGTGTACATCACAGACCGATACACGGATGGTTTTGTACATCACAGACCGATACACTGATGATTGTGTACATCACTGACTTAGATTCACTGATGAAAGTGTACATCACAGACAGATACATTGATGATTGTGTACATCACAGACAGATACACTGATGATTGTGTACATCACAGACCGATACACTGATGGTTGTGTACATCACAGACAGATACACTGATGAGTGTGTACATCACAGACCGATACACTGATGGTTGTGTACATCACAGATAGATACATTGATGATTGTGTACATCACAGACAGATACATTGATGATTGTGTACATCACAGACTTCGATACACTGATGGTTGTGTACATCACATACAGATGCACTGATGATTGTGTACATCACTGACTTAGATACATTGATGATTGTGTACATCACAGACAGATACATTGATGGTTGTGTACATCACAGACTTAGATACACTGATGATTGTGTACATCACAGACAGATACACTAATGATTGTGTACATCACAGACAGATACATTGATGATTGTGTACATCACAGACCGATACACGGATGGTTGTGTACATCACAGACTTAGATACATTGATGATTGTGTACATCACAGACCGATACATTGATGATTGTGTACATCACAGACAGATACATTGATGATTGTGTACATCACAGACAGATACACTGATGATTGTGTACATCACAGACCGATACACGGATGGTTGTGTACATCACAGACTTAGATACATTGATGATTGTGTACATCACAGACAGATACATTGATGATTGTGTACATCACATACAGATACACTGATGATTGTGTACATCACTGACTTAGATACACTGATGATTGTGTACATCACAGACAGATACACTGATGATTGTGTACATCACAGACAGATACATTGATGATTGTGTACATCACATACAGATACACTGATGGTTGTGTACATCACTGACTTAGATACACTGATGATTGTGTACATCACAGACAGATACACTGATGATTGTGTACATCACAGACCGATACACGGATGGTTGTGTACATCACAGACTTAGATACATTGATGATTGTGTACATCACAGACAGATACATTGATGATTGTGTACATCACAGACAGATACATTGATGATTGTGTACATCACAGACAGATACATTGATGATTGTGTACATCACAGACAGATACATTGATGATTGTGTACATCACATACAGATACACTGATGATTGTGTACATCACTGACCTAGATACACTGATGATTGTGTACATCACAGACAGATACACTGATGATTGTGTACATCACAGACAGATACACTGATGATTGTGTACATCACAGACAGATACACTGATGATTGTGTACATCACAGACAGATACATTGATGATTGTGTACATCACAGACAGATACATTGATGATTGTGTACATTACAGACAGATACACTGATGGTTGTGTACATCACAGGCAGATACACTGATGATTGTGTACATCACAGACAGATACATTGATGGTTGTGTACATCACAGACTTAGATTTAAATGGGTATTTGTGCACATGCGAATTGAAAAGAAATGACGGAAATGAATTACAACGTCCACTAGAATATATGGAAACTGAATCTAAAAATAGAAATTAGAACTCTTTGCTTTTATCCCCGTCCACTGTTTTGGAATTCACTACTTAAATCAAAGGAAAAGAAAAAAAAAGGGGGGGGGTACGAAAACTGAAATGTTATATTTCTCTGAGATGTTGTTGATTTTATTTTGATACAAGGGACCTTCCAAACTCATAAACATGTATTACTTTTATTACCAGACCCCCGGGTAGGGGCGTGGCCGTTAATGGTTTCCCCGGTGCCTCTCCTGACTCTAGTAGGTCTCTACCTGATGATGGTATACCACGGCCCCCGGGCTATGGAATGTTACAAGCCGATGTCCCTCAGCTCCGTCCTCGTGGTGTATAATCTTGGCCTGGTCGGACTTTCCGCTTACATGTTTTACGAGGTAGGTGGATTTTATTTATTTATTCTTTGTTTTCTTTTTTAATTTTCCTGATTAAAGAAATACTTTCCATGCTAGTTAGCGAACATTTTTTTATATATGTACTCTTACCTTTAAACGTCGGAAGTAAAACTGTTGTCTTTTAAAGATAAAACTTTGACTAAATCTGATCTATTGATGACTTCCTACACGAGACGACGTGGAATACAGATAGATTGACCATTCAGCTGACTTCAAAATTAAATAAAGTGACCTTATTTCATTTTGCATCACGAATAATTGTAAAAAAGTTTCCTAAATGGCTTCATAATCGGGAAAGAATTAAAAAGAAAAAAATCTAAATTTGACACCAGAATGCAATACACTTGATGCATCGCTTCAGAATGTTTAGGTAACAAACTTTGTTTCAATAATGAAGTGATTATTTTTCTGTGATATTACAGTTCACTGTTACCAGTATCTTGTCGTCCTACAGTTTACAATGTGAACCTGTCAACTACTCTGACGATCCATTGGCAGTGCGGGTAAGATTTGATGTTAACTTGTAAACTACAGGGATTGTGTACGTAGCGCACAGGGAATTGAGAGTTGATCACAACGTGTTTGTATGGACAATCCCAGATAGCATTTGACAGAACAACTTAAACATTTCTAACACAAATGTAGAGCTCTCTTGAACATTTGAAACCCAGAGGCTAAGAATTAATGACAGCTTGAACTTCTCCGCGTTGATGTGTGGCTATCATGTAACACAGGGACATGGTAATTACTACAGTGTATGTGTCTTGACCTCCCCCGACTGATGTGTGGCTAGTGTGTAACATAGGGACCTGCTAATTACTACAGTGTATGTGTCTTGACCTCCCCCGACTGATGTGTGGTTAGTATGTAACACAGGGACCTGCTAATTACTACAGTGTGTGTGTTTTTACCTCCCCCGACTGATGTGTGGGGTTAGTATGTAACATAGGGACCTGCTAATTACTACAGTGTGTGTGTGTTTTGACCTCCCCCCGACTGATGTGTGGTTAGGATGTAACATAGGGACCTGCTAATTACTACAGTGTATGTGTCTTGACCTCCCCCGACTGATGTGTGGTTAGTGTGTAACATAGGAACCTGCTAATTACTACAGTGTGTGTGTTTTGACCTCCCCCGACTGATGTGTGGTTAGTATGTAACATAGGGAATTGTATTGTTTCCTCGTTTGTAATATGACATTGCTTGCTTAGACTGACTTAACCGCCAATATTTGTTGGTCGATACAACATAAGAAGCTTACCCTTTAGGAACGCCTGTACCTTTTACATGAGTCTCCGTGAGAATATTTCTGTGTTCATAGTTTTTCCCTAGTTTTATTGACTTTGAGTTTGGATTTTATTATTCTTGTTGACATGTCACTACTTTTCGGTTTTGTTTTTTTATCATTGTTATTTGTTTTTCATAAAATTTATCTCTTTACAGATGGCAAATGTCTGCTGGTGGTACTTTTTCTCCAAAATAATAGAATTTTTAGACACAGTAAGTAAACAATAGGGTTACGACACACAAGATTTGACCTCAAGTGCCATAATACAGACTTCCGGTCCATTCTCTACATAATACCAGGCTCATCCTAAAACCTGACCTGTTCTCACACCTTGTATAGGTATTGTACTTCAGATGATATTAACATTTTCCAGCCCTATCCTACACATCAGCAGAACTTTCTCTAGCATACCAATATAATCTTTATCGTGATCAAGTTCTTCTTCTTTTTGACTTTATTTCTTTATTTGGAGGTTTTTTTTTGTTTTTGTTTTTGTTTTTGTTTTTTTTTTTTTTGTCTTTTTTTGTTTTCGTTTGTTATTTTTTTAATTTTCGTTTAGAAACAATTCAATTGGAAAGTTCAAAGTAATCAATCGTACAGAATTATTGCACTGGTCCCAGTTTCATGAATCTACTTTGACTTAAGGAATTAACTCAAAATTGCCGATAGAAAAGCATTGCTTAAGGAAATTTTCCTGAAACTGTTAATCCTTAACATACTGATGTTAATACATCGTTTATCGATTTGTAAATAAGCACAACGATAAAGCTTTTAAATAATGATGATCTAGTCATGTACAACTTAACACAGGAACCAACTAGGCTTTGCAATGTTAAAAAGAAATGAAAGAGATAACCTGTACACATCAGGAATTATTTCAAATAAACGTATGTCCTCAATACTAGTTCCATTTTTATGATGGCCGATCAGAACCAGATAGCCAGCCTCACTCCCTAGATCTCAACTCTCAGGGCGACGGAGCGACACCAAGACAGCAAAGGAGCGAGATCTTCAATTTGGCCATGACGCATTCCAATATCCCGGAGAAATTTTTGTAAATTTTCGAGATGAAAAGTCACCTATTCAAACAGCAAATAAATGAAATGGATAAATAAATACAAATAAAAAAAACCACAATAATCAAATCGGAAGACTGTGAATCTAGTACATTTTATTTTCTTTTTAAGACCACTTTACATAAATCCTGGTTTTGTTTATTGAGACTTATCACTAGGAAGTTCCAGACTTACTCTTCTGTGGAGAACTTCTTTCTTTATTTTTTTTTCTATTATTATTTTTTTTTTATTTCAGACATTTTTTATTTTGAGAAAGAAAAATGACCAGATAACTTTTCTGCACGTGTATCATCATAGTACCATGCCAATCAATTGGTGGCTAGGGGTCAAGTTCGTGGCTGGAGGTCAAGGTAAGTCACAACGGGTCAAGGTTGAACAATGCTAGATCGCTTGATTATGTATTTATCAATTATATTAAGCATATTTATTTCTTGAAATTTAAAATACAGTTGTTGTAAAAAGGAACGTGCATACATATCAGGCCATTTAAATTATACACGCAATTCTAATTCATAACATGCATTACAATTTCCGGTTTTGGCTTCCGGTGACGGAACATATTGTTGAATACTTATCAAAGTTAGTACACAGGGACCTCAGGAACTAGCAACTAGCGCCAGACAAACAGCAGACATCAGACAAGGAACTTACGTCAGACAAACATCAGACATCTGGCAAGCAACTGATGTAAGACAAGCAACTGATGTCAGCCAAGCATCTGACGTCAGACAAACATCAGACAAGGAGCTGACGTCAGACAAGGAACTTACGCCAGACAAACAGCAGACATCAGACAAGGAACTTACGTCAGACAAACATCAGACATCTGGCAAGCAACTAGCGTCAGACAAGCTACTGGCGTCAGACAAGCATCTGACGTCAGACAAACAACAGACCTTACTCTGAAAGAGTTCTATGTTATGAAACATGTCATATTTATCTTTTATAAATGGTGATACATTTGTTTCGAGCATTTGCCACGTCTCCCATTTCAAAGATTTATCATTTTCTATTTCAGCTTGGTTCCTCGCAAACATAAACTGTTTCGTCCATATTGTGATGTACGCATACTACGGGTTATCTGCCCTTGGTCCACAAATGAAGAAATATCTATGGTGGAAGCGTTATCTTACAATTCTCCAGCTTGTAAGTGTTATTTATAAAACTGATCACGTAATAACTTATCGAGTCTTATCAAATGAAATAGAATCAAATGGAATATCAACTAGCCATACGATGTATATGAAAATTGAGAATAACTGGCTGGTTATTTTTCTATTCTAAATATTTACTTTTGCACATACAGGTAAAGTTGGGAGCGATTTATTTCAGGGTGTATGCTACCTTGCTCTGTTGCGGACGCGTTGTTTTCAAAAGATCTCCATATAACAAGTACAGAATCGCAACATTGGTCTTTGAATTTCTCAGACATTGTTGTGCCTCTGTATTCATTTTTATCAATGTCTTGTCGATTTTCTTCCTGATAGTCCGTCAACAATATCATGCCTTTCTCTGTAACCTTAACCCCAAAATCTCCAAATTCCAAATCTATCATCTGTTTCGTAACTGACAAAATGAAACTTAATTAAGTTTGATACTTGGATAATCACTAGAGCTGGTTCTAATTGACGATCCGTTTTACTTACAGAGTCAGTTTTTCGCTGTCATCCTCCATACGGGATACAATATGACGACCGACTGTGATTTTCCCGTCGGATTTAACTACGCTGTGTTTATATACGCAATCACTCTAGTGTTGTTGTTTTCAAACTTCTTCAAAAAGACCTACACCAAGTCAAAGGAGAATTAACTCCGTCACAACCTAGACACACCTACACCAAATCAAAGGAGAATTAACCCCGTCACAACCTAGACACACTTACACCAAGTCAAAGGAGAATTAACCCCGTCACAACATAGACACACCTACACCAAATCAAAGGAGAAATAACTCCGTCACAACCTAGACACACCTACACCAAATCAAAGGAGAATTAACTCCGTCACAACCTAGACACACCTACACCAAGTCAAAGGAGAATAAACCCCGTCACAACCTAGACACACCTACACCAAGTCAAAGGAGAATAAACCCCGTCACAACCTAGACACACCTACACCAAATCAAAGGAGAATTAACCCCGTCACAACCTAGACACACCTACACCAAATCAAAGGAGAATTAACTCCGTCACAACCTAGACACACCTACACCAAGTCAAAGGAGAATAAACCCCGTCACAACCTAGACACACCTACACCAAATCAAAGGAGAATTAACCCCGTCACAACCTAGACACACCTACACCAAATCAAAGGAGAATTAACTCCGTCACAACCTAGACACACCTACACCAAGTCAAAGGAGAATAAACCCCGTCACAACCTAGACACACCTACACCAAATCAAAGGAGAATTAACCCCGTCACAACCTAGACACACCTACACCAAGTCAAAGGAGAGTTAACTCCGTCACAACCTAGACACACCTACACCAAATCAAAGGAGAATTAACCCCGTCACAACCTAGACACACCTACACCAAATCAAAGGAGAATTAACTCCCGTTATAACCTAGACTCACCTACACCAACTCATACACCAAACCACACCGACATCTAGTCAAAATGAGGTTATCGAAGTATTATCTATTATCACCACCAAGACAAAGAGGGCGTAGTCACACTTCCACATCAAATAAACATAGACTCAACAATACCTAGCCAAAACGGTGATATCAATGAACATCCTGAGCCATGTGCCAATATTGATAATACTCTTATAGACTAGTTTACACGATTGAAGTCGGATTACCTGTCGGGTTATTCGATTTTACTTTTAGTGTTGTTGAAAACATTTTTGTGATTTATATATGGTGTGTTTATATATATATACAAGTCGTTATGTTTTTAATTGTGAACGATATTAGCTTTATACAATGAACGTCTATAACAAAAATCCCCTAGATTTACAGCAGATTTATTTTGATGGCCAAAGCATTATTGTCTAATTGTTAATAAAATATTTATATTTGTGATAAACACAATCTGGCTTCAATTTTTACTCTTGTGAAAAAAGTCTTGGTATGATATCAAGTGATCTCGGGTCCACTTCCGGTACCCGTGATGCCAATGTGCATTTGTAATCAAATTTCTACGTCCCGTGGTGATACAGCCTTATGTCGATCAAAAACACATTTTTCCATGAAACTTAAACATAAAATTGCGGCTGTTCACGCACAAAGACATGTATTCAGTGGAAATTCTACTTTCAGAGTAACATAAATATCTTTCTGTAGTGTCTCTAGGAATTGGCAGTACAGTCACCTCAATAACAACTGTGAAAATGGCTGCGGCCATAAAAAGATTCTCGTTTTCTGGTTAGGAATTTCGAGAAATAACCACCACTTCATTACCTTTTCGACAGAACGCTGTATACTTCATTGTTTTTTTTTAAATCTAATTTCACAGACCAACGTAAAAAGAAAGAAACAAGCTCATTTAAGATCAGCACGGACACCATGACGTCACATTCAATTGTTTTGTTTAAGTTGGACTGTTAGGCTTCACTCAGAAGAAATCCTATATATCAAATATTTGATCTCCATTCATCGAACGGACGGACGGACACTATTATAGGATTTGTCCTTTTGGATGACTTGAGGCGAATGTCCCGGAAATAATGCAATGCAGAATCCATCTGCTACTACAAGGAAAGCAAGCCTTCATATAACCCTGACTATGGACGAGCCAATTAATCATACAATCAAACAAATAAACCCATCACTCCTCTAGACTTACCATACCAAACAAACATCCGTCCTCTAGACTTACCATACCAAACAAACATCCGTCCTCTAGACTTACTATATCAAACAAACATCCGTCCTCTAGACTTACTATATCAAACAAACATCCGTCCTCTAGACTTACCATACCAAACAAACATCCGTCCTCTAGACTTACCATACCAAACAAACATCCGTCCTCTAAACTTACCATATCAAACAAACATCCGTCCTCTAGACTTACCATTTCAAACAAGCATCTCTCCTCTAGACTTACCATACCAAACAAACATCCGTCCTCTAGACTTACCATACCAAACAAACATCCGTCCTCTAAACTTACCATATCAAACAAACATCCGTCCTCTAGACTTACCATTTCAAACAAGCATCTCTCCTCTAGACTTACCATACCAAACAAACATCCGTCCTCTAGACTTACCATACCAAACAAACATCCGTCCTCTAGACTTACCATACCAAACAAACATCCGTCCTCTAGACTTACCATATCAAACAAACATCCGTCCTCTAGACTTACCATTTCAAACATCTCTCCTCTAGACTTACCATACCAAACAAACATCCGTCCTCTAGACTTATCATACCAAACAAACATCTCTCCTCTAGACTTACCATACCAAACAAACACCCGTCCTCTAGACTTACCATACCAAACAAACATCCGTCCTCTAGACTTACCATACCAAACAAACATCCGTCCTCTAGACTTACCATACCAAACAAACATCCGTCCCCTAGACTTACTATATCAAACAAACATCCGTCCTCTAGACTTACCATACCAAACAAACATCCGTCCTCTAGGCTTACCATACCAAACAAACATCCGTCCTTTAGACTTACCATACCAAACAAACATCCGTCCTCTAGACACTATAAGTAACAGGAGTACCGGTGAAAGCAACTATGAAAATTGTTGAATCATGAAAACATATTTACATGTAACTATGACAATCATTCCAATCGTCAAAGCGATTGGCGAAGAAATGGAAATAATCACATGGATAGCTAATATCACGACACAATCACAGGGAGCCTGAAATTAGTTCATAGTTCCAAGTTTCCCAGTTCCGTTTTATAAAAAAAATACCTGGAAACCAGACTCTAGTTCTGTGTAAGAAAAATAGACATTGGAACCAGAACTCAGTCCTGTTCAACTAAAAAACGGAACTAGGAACCAGACCACAGTTTAAAGACTAAAATACCATGAACAATGGAACTTGGGTCAAAACTTTAGATCTGTTAGTAATACAGTATAAACAACTAATTGTAGTAAACTGGGGTCTGGTTCCCAGTTCCGGAACCAGGAACCAGTAACTAGGAACTGAGATCCAACCTTAAGATCCCAACGAGGCACACGTATTTGACGGTAAACAAGGCAGATAAAAGGAGGCAGGGGAAATGGATACCTGATATAAGTAAATGATAAAAATTTGTCATCTGAACTCAGATAACAATGAACTTCGAGAAATGATTTGTTAAACGTCGTAAAGTATAAAAAAACAAACATTATTTTTTAAAGTAAGACAGAAATCATGGCCGTGTTTCTCCATCAAATGATCCGTACGATATGAATACAATATCTTTAAAGCATTTTTTTATCTGACCAATATATCATCATCAACTCATTAAGACTGAACCGATTCCTGGTATTTTTCAAGGTAGGATGTACAGGCCCTTTGTGAATTAAGGTTGACGGCATGATATTAGAAATTACAAGGCTTTATAAGGGGCATTGTGAATGGAGATAACACACCTACATACAACACATAACATGTGTACGTGTATCATCATGATATATATCGTTCTGTTTATTTTGTTGAACTTTTTGAAAGTATCTGGTTTGACCAAGCACTCCCTGAAGTCTTATTCTGCCCCCCCCCCCCCCCCCCCCCCACCCTCTCTCTCTCTCTCTCTCTCTCTCTCTCTCTCTCTCTCTCTCTCTCTCTCTCTCTCTCTCTCTCTCTCTCTCTCTCTCGTAAATTGTCCTATCGATTTATTGCTTGTATTTTTGATTTTTAAGTAAAGTATGAGGTAGTTATGAAAACTTGTGTCCGATTTATTGTGAAAATATTTATTTGCAATGACAAATGTTTAAATCAAAACTTGCTCTATACTGACTTTCTTCCACTGTCCGAGAAATCTGCATCTGTTAGACGAAAACAAATACCTGTCACGGTCGCCAATATTCCCAGGTTATATAAATATGTCTGTGTAAACTTATCTGAATGACATAACCCTGACATTCAAATTAGGGCCCTATATCATACAGAATATCCACCGTGTGCAATTTGCAGCGGTTAATTAAATTTTAACAAACGTATTAAAAACGGACACTGGAATAGCTCATCTCACATAGTTTAACTTCATACTCAGAAAACAACGGAAATTCATTGATAAATACCATAAAATAACGACACGGACAACATGCGTTTACTACGATAGCCAGGAGTGTATATAAACTTAGCAGACCGTGAGAA
Organism: Ylistrum balloti; assembly: GCF_031769215.1. Classification (NCBI taxonomy): domain Eukaryota; kingdom Metazoa; phylum Mollusca; class Bivalvia; order Pectinida; family Pectinidae; genus Ylistrum; species Ylistrum balloti. The sequence goes on along the minus strand of NW_026782342.1, from coordinate 324,400 downwards.
ACATACCAGTAATTTTCATAAACGCGACTAGGAAAAGGGATAAGGAGAACACTATTTTCGGGCGCTTTGTTCACGTGACAACACAGGCTTGGCAGGAAAATCACACTTGACTTCAGTTTGAAGACGTGTTCTAATAACGCTTTTGTGTTCTATATATACGACAGGAAGAATCTTAAACTCGGTGTTTAAAATCGATTCACTTCAAAATACACTTATTTACGAATACCAACGAAAATCAGACATTAAAGTAATGTCGGGCATTACATTTTGTAAATTGTGAAAATAAACTTTCGGTCTTCACCTCCGTTTCACTGATTTTATTTCATTGTTTTTACACGATATCATTATGTATCACGGTATAGGCAACGTTTATCGAACGTATGTAAAACATATCCGCTACACCAGAACCCAATAGTTTTTAAATCTCACCATATTTCAGCTTTTTCGTGAAAGTATTGCTACATAGTAATTTTTAACCATGAATACTTCTCGATAGGTTGGTTTTATTAGTTGCATTGGATTGTAAGAGAAACAGCACCTTATATGTAAATGAGCGTACACCCACACAGACGACTTCATGAAACACGTATAAGAAATACACCAAAGGGAGGACGGTGGGCGTTTCATTGTCTCCAAAGCAGAACCTCAAACAACTGACAACATATCTAAATAAACAAACAGGATTTCTCTCGATATTTGCGGTCTAAAATTGACCAGGAACAACAAATTTAAAAAAAAATAAACTATAACTACAAAGGTTACTTTTTACTTTCCGGCTGATTGGAAAATATACTCAACAAAAAAGGAAGGTGAACATGTTTCCTTGGCGAATACCTGTAAAGGAGTGAAAACAAAATGACGTATGTGCAATATTAGAAAATGGTAATGTTTTACATTACAAAATCCAAGGGTGTTACCAAAATCATTCAAGCGCGAAAGTCTGTATTAGCGAAAGAGCTGCACGAGGTTTTCTGCGACTAACTTGTATCTTCGCTTGAATTTCATAAACATTCAAACTGACAACTGTTCCTTAGATCCTTAGGGCTTAGAAATCACCGAATCTTGCTATCTATCAACTTTATCATTATGCTCCGGCTGTCACAACTACAGAGAGAAAGGGCTGTAGGCATGATCCAGGCTGGGGAGTCTCGCCGTCGAGTTGCACGGCATTTTGGTTGCAGTGTTAAGACAATTTGCCAGTTGGTAAGTCGTTTAAACCAAACTGGGTCAACATCCGATCGTCCCCGAAGCGGCCGACCCTGTAAAACGACCGCCAGGGATGACTGTCGTATACGATTGATGCACTTGCGCAATCGATTCGTAACCGCAGTAGAGACTACTGTTTTGGCGTCGTGTGTCTCCCCAAACAGTCCGCAACAGGTTGAGGGCCTACCAATTGAAAGCGCGGCGTCCCTACACTGGACCCAATTTGTTGCGACGTCACCGTAATAATCGGCGTAACTGGACCCGTGTTCACCGTCGTTTGGCCTTAGGACAATGGAACAACGTTCTGTTTTCAGATGAGTCCAGGTTTTGTCTGCAACACGGTGACGGAAGGCGCAGAGTGTGGAGGCGACAAGGGGAGCGTTTTGCGAACTGCTGCAACTCAGAACGGGACCGCTTTGGCGGCGGAAGTGTAATGGTTTGGAGTGGTATTTGTGGGGGGACTCGTACCAGGCTTGTTGTGTTAAATGGCAATTTAACCGGCATTCGATATCGGGACGAAATTTTAAGACCAGCGATTCTGCCATTCTTAAGACGCCATGGCGTTGCAGCAGAATAACGTACAGGTGTTAGATTGGCCATCTAAATCACCTGATTTGTCACCGATTGAGCATGTCTGGGACATTCTTGGGCGACGCGTGAGAGAACGTCAAAATCAGCCGTCAAACTTGCAGGAGCTGGCCCAAGCCTTGATCGCTGAATGGAACAACATCTCTCCTCGAATTATCCGCCGGTTTACGAGTTCCATGCGACGACGCTGCAATGCTGTTTACTTCGCAAACGGTGGCCATACCCGTTACTAATGGTGTTACCTTTGAAATTGACCCCAACGTCCTTTACAGTCGAATAAAATCAACTGAACGCAGTTTTATAATGAACCATGACTGCAGTTTTATCATAATTGATCAATTACTTTATTCGTACATGATTGGTAAAGATTTATGAAGTGGTTAATTAATTAATCACAGAATAAAGTAGTGTTACCTTTCTTTTTTTATTTAGAATATATGTATTTCAATATCAATGAATAGATTTACACAGATGTAACATGTTTTACCAACAGTTGTCAATTTGTAGCCTTTACTAAGAAGGTTTCTATGAAGATTATACAAAAGACACACAAGTGAAAATACCCTTAATAAGAGTTAGATACAGTAAAGCCAAATTAAGAATTAAACTGTATCATACAGCTGTTCCGTCCTTATAGCACTCGTCAGTGATATCAAGGGACTAAATTTCAAAGCCCAGGAGGTGACTAATGCGAATTCAAAGTGATCAAAGACACTAGACGACGTGTTAAATTTCAGGTGTATATTCTATTAACTTAAATACTAAGTGTAGACAAATATACAGGGTTCTGTTTACTTTTCCTGGAAGAAGCATCGACAATTCAAACACTAAACTTAATGTACATGGAACCAATAACGGAACGACAACACAGTGGTAAGATCCCAGCTCTCGGCTCCAACGGTTCTTGGATCGAATGCTTCTGTCGGAATGTGATGTTTTAATAGAAGGGAGATCACGTGTTATTTTTCTATTGTATTTCGAACGAAACATTTAAAATAAGAAACAATTAAATCGTTGATTGTTTTCGATGTGAAATGAAATGTTTATAAAATTAATAAAACTTGTTTGAGAAACAGTGCCACGTCTATTGATTACGACCTCTTAATTGAAATTTAAGTAATACATATGAATGTAGATCTCTCTCTCTCTCTCTCTCTCTCTCTCTCTCTCTCTCTCTCTCTCTCTCTCTCTCTCTCTCTGTCTGTCTGTCTCTCTCTGCCTGTTTCTCTATCTCTCTCTGTCTTTCACTCTCTGTCGCTCTCTATTCTCTCTCCTCTTTGCGGTTTCTTTTGTGTGTAGACGAAGAGTTGACAGAATGACAGCAGTGACGATGGACACTGAAAGAAGAGAGGTATAATCTCGATTTCAGAATTAATATGTTCTAACCTGTTATATTGCCCTTTATCCCAACCGGCGCGGGGTATTTTTCCAAGAGTCCTTGGTATTATTTGTACGTACGTGTGGGGTTTACCCGATTGACCGCCATTATACCGGCCGGTACGATCATGTTTTTATTCAATTTTATTTTCACTATTGTTTATGTATTTACAGATGTCATAGTTGTATTCGTATCAAATGAATTAGCTGGGCAAGTAGCCAAGGCCTTCTGCCACACAGAGGTGATTATCAATTTAGTAAATGAGTTATATATTTGTGTCCCTTTTATTAGTGTAACACGTTCGTGAATGTGATTTGCCATTCACGAGTACCAATAAAGAAGTATATATTGTAATGAGAAGTCCATACACTTATGAAATATGTGTAAAGGTAATTTATAATTTATTGAAATAATAGTTAAGGAAATAATTATATTATATGTTTCCAATTTATTACTTGTTATTCTATTATTCCCTGTTAAACGTACGTACTTTATGGATAAGTGTTAACAGTCAGTCCGTAATCGTCTATGTAATATGTGTATCAATAATATTAAGCGTTATTTGTTAAGAGTTGTTTGTTTCACGCTCATACACCCCTCGGTTTCAATATGTATAGCACGAGAACAATGGAATCCGTAAGGTTTATGCCCTATCATATATTAAATAAAAAATAAACATCCAGAAATGATCACAAACTGTCGTTGGGCACTTTGTCAAACTCATCTGAAATCCAAAAGAAATACACGCTATTGGTGTACTCGTCACCACCGATTATACAGAGAAACCACGTGGTCAACCTTATCTCATATTGAACCTAGATATACCCAGTGTAGACAAACACAACGCCTCGGACTTTGAACGTATGGAGAGTTATTTCCCTTGCACCGACAAAGCAATAAGGCGGTAGACGAAGTTTTGATCGTTGTTAACTGAACCTAGTAAATCCGTCTGGTACCCCTGGGCCACTGAAACACTGTTCATGCTTCAATAATATTGGTAAGCTTTTAACTACCTCTGTTGCGAGTGTTTACCAGATCTAGAAAAGTTAATGAATGTAGCTTGTAGGATTTTCGATTGGGGTGTTAACTAAACTAAACATTGGCGTGGACGACGCGATTCAAGATCCGGATTACGAGGGCGATGTTTTACAAGGAAAATCAGAATTCTGTTTCATGTTTCTTCTTGTTCAATTTACGTTTATTTCTATCTCAAATACAGTTGGGATCGCTATTTTGGTGGTTACTTTTTACATCATTATTTTGGAAGTTCTAAAAAAGGAATTGTTATTTTGGAAGTTTCTATCTTTATATTTTCGTTTGCAGGTTTTCTAATTTAAGATTTTTTTTAATTTTGGAAATTGATGTTTTTTAATTATCATTTTGGAGTTTTTTTTAAAATCACTCTTTTGGAGGTTTCTATTTTCAGATGATTATATTTGGAGGTTTCATTTTTTTATTTTCAGGTTTTTAATTTAAGATTTCTCTTTTGGAGGTTTTTCTTTTTTAGATTATTATTGCTATTTATTGTAAATAGTAAGTAATATACCGTGTAATATTTTGTAATATATACCGTGTAATATTTTGTATATGTCAGTAGTGTAATATACTGTGTAATATTTTGTATATGTTCAGTAATGTAATATACTGTGTAATAGTTTGTTTATGTCAGTAGTGTAATATACCGTGTAATATACCGTGTAATATACCGTGTAATATACCGTGTAATATCTTGTATATGTCAGTAGTGTAATATACCGTGTAATATTTTGTATATGTCAGTAGTGTAATATACCGTGTAATATTTTGTATATGTCAGTAGTGTAATATACCGTGTAATATTTTGTATATGTCAGTAGTGTAATATACCGTGTAATATTTTGTTTGTCAGTAGTGTAATATACCGTGTAATATTTTGTATATGTCAGTAGTGTAATATACCGTGTAATATTTTGTATATGTCAGTAGTGTAATATACCGTGTAATATTTTGTATATGTCAGTAGTGTAATATACCGTGTAATATTTTGTTTATGTCAGTATATGTCAGTAGTGTTATATACCGTGTAATATTTTGTATATGTCAGTAGTGTAATATACCGTGTAATATTTTGTTTGTCAGTAGTGTAATATACTCTGTAATATTTTGTATATGTCATACTGTGTAATAGTTTGTTTATGTCAGTAGTGTAATATACTGTGTAATAGTTTGTTTATGTCAGTAGTGTAATATACTGTGTAATAGTTTGTTTATGTCAGTAGTGTAATATACCGTGTAATAGTTTGTATATGTCAGTAGTGTAATATACTGTGTAATATATACTTTGTTTGTATATGTCAGTAGTGTAATATACAATATTTTGTATATGTCAGTAGTGTAATATACTGTGTAGTATTTTGTATATGTCAGTAGTGTAATATACCGTGTAATATTTTGTTTATGTCAGTAGTGTAATATACTGTGTAATATTTTGTATATGTCAGTAGTAGTATAATATACCGTGTATTTTGTTTGTCATAGTTAATATTTTGTATATGTCAGTAGTGTAATGTATATTTTGTTTGTCAGTAGTGTAATATACTGTGTAATGTCAGTAGTTAATATACCGTGTAATATTTTGTATATGTCAGTAGTGTAATATACCGTGTAATATTTTGTTTGTCAGTAGTGTAATATACCGTGTAATATTTTGTATATGTCAGTAGTGTAATATACCGTGCAATATTTTGTTTGTCAGTAGTGTAATATACCGTGTAATATACTGTGTAATATTTTGTATATGTCAGTAGTGTAATATACCCGTGTAATATTTTGTATATGTCAGTAGTGTAATATACTAGTGTAATATACTGTGTAATATTTTGTATATGTCAGTATATACTGTGTAATATTTTGTTTATGTCAGTAGTGTAATATACCGTGTAATATTTTGTATATGTCAGTAGTGTAATATACTGTGTAATAGTTTGTATATGTCAGTAGTGTAATATACTGTGTAATATTTTGTTTATGTCAGTAGTGTAATATACTGTGTAATATTTTGTATATGTCAGTAGTGTAATATACTGTGTAATATACTGTGTAATAGTTTGTATATGTCAGTAGTGTAATATACCGTGTAATATACTGTGTAATAGTTTGTATATGTCAGTAGTGTAATATACTGTGTAATATACTGTGTAATATTTTGTATATGTCAGTAGTGTAATATACTGTGTAATATACTGTGTAATAGTTTGTATATGTCAGTAGTGTTATATACCGTGTAATATTTTGTATATGTCAGTAGTGTAATATACCGTGTAATATTTTGTTTGTATATAATATACCGTGTAATATTTTGTTTGTCAGTGTTATATACCGTGTATATATTTTATACCGTATATGTATATGTCAGTAGTGTAATATACCGTGTAATATTTTGTTTGTCAGATGTGTAATATACTGTGTAATAGTTTGTATATGTCAGTAGTGTAATATACTGTGTAATATTTTGTATATGTCAGTAGTGTAATACACCGTGTAATAGTTTGTATATGTCAGTAGTGTAATATACTGTGTAATATTTTGTTTGTCAGTAGTGTAATATACCGTGTTTATGTCAGTAGTGTAATATACTGTGTAATATTTTGTTTATGTCAGTAGTGTAATATACTGTGTAATATTTTGTATATGTCAGTAGTGTAATATACTGTGTAATATACTGTGTAATAGTTTGTATATGTCAGTAGTGTAATATACCGTGTAATATACTGTGTAATAGTTTGTATATGTCAGTAGTGTAATATACTGTGTAATATACTGTGTAATATTTTGTATATGTCAGTAGTGTAATATATCGTGTAATATACTGTGTAATATTTTGTATATGTCAGTAGTGTAATATACCGTGTAATATTTTGTATATGTCAGTAGTGTAATATACTGTGTAATATTTTGTATATGTCAGTAGTGTGATATACTGTGTAATATTTTATTTGTCAGTAGTGTTATATACCGTGTAATATTTTGTATATGTCAGTAGTGTAATATACCGTGTAATATTTTGTATATGTCAGTAGTGTTATATACCGTGTAATATTTTGTATATGTCAGTAGTGTAATATACCGTGTAATATTTTGTTTGTCAGTAGTGTAATATACCGTGTAATATTTTGTTTGTCAGTAGTGTAATATACCGTGTAATATTTTGTATATGTCAGTAGTGTAATATACCGTGTAATATTTTGTTTGTCAGTAGTGTAATATACTGTGTAATATTTTGTATATGTCAGTAGTGTAATATACCGTGTAATATTTTGTTTGTCAGAAGTGTAATATACTGTGTAATAGTTTGTTTATGTCAGTAGTGTAATATACCGTGTAATATTTTGTATATGTCAGTAGTGTAATATACCGTGTAATATTTTGTTTGTCAGTAGTGTAATATACCGTGTAATATTTTCATTGGCTGATCTAATCAATATCGACTGCGATGTCGTAATATGGACAACGTATTGAAAATGACTGTATTCATTTGATTTTCTGTAAAAAAAAAATGATATTTTCTTGGTCAAATATTTCACATTTGTTTTCATTTCATTTTAGATTTAATCCAACCGGACTTGAAGTTTTTAATTTTCGCTCGCCAAGGCTCTTAAAATTAAAAACTTCTAAGACCAGTATCGTAAGACGTCATCCAACTCGATGCAGTTTACAAATAAATAGCAATTTTTTTCTAACTTAACAAAATGAGTATTTGGATGCAATGGGAGGTTTCCTAGTTCAAACTTTAATATGTTGTACCATTTTTATTAAATAGGAAATTTTAAAAGAGGTAGTTTGTGTTATAAAATTGAGATAGCATTATTTATGTATAAATATTTTGTTTATTGCTTACCTCTAGATGAAGACCAGTATACACGATAACCAATTACAATATATTTGTTTAATCACAAATATTGTAAGATATAAATTAGCACAATATTTAGTAACTCAATAAAGTCCTTCTTAATTTGCAGTTTGTGAATTTTCATAAATTCATTGTATTGTATTCATATTTTTAAGTTTCAAAAAGAAAACAAAAGACAAAAAGTATGACACAAAAACGAAACATTTGTTGGCTTGCGATGAACACGTGATCCTGAAAACTTAATTTCCGTTTTCTACCAGATTTGTGTAATATGTTCTTATAACAAAGTTTGCATCATTATCATATCCATGCCATGAATTCTTTTTTATTATTTGTTTCTTCAGGAAGAAATAACGATGGCGGAGACATTCATGGAACGAGTCCAGGAGTTCTATTCTTCATCAATGGCTCGCGGAGGTAGTATATCACCTGTTACGGGGAAAGTCACATGACACGAATAAAAATCTTTATACCATTCTGCACTAGAGAAGTGATTCAAAAAGAGACAAAAGGCGACGGACAGAAAGGCGTACGCACGGATGAACTTTTTAAACCGTGCAAATACACTGACTTTATTTGTGGTCCCTTGTTTTCATTCTGATCCCCAAAGTTACGCTCGATCAGATGGTGTAACATTATCCGATCACGAAAATAAATCGCTTTGTGAACATTCAGTTGATAAGTAACACATTCTTTTTGAAAAAAAACAAAAAACAAAACCAAAGCAAAATAATTACCAGCCGCCATTTCTGAATCGACCATCGATAAATCTGCGATGATGATGCCGAGACATTTATTTGTTTTTGTGTTTCAGACAAGAGAGTAGAGAATTGGCTGCTGATGGGAAACCCGGCCATTATCTCAATAATATTCCTCTCCTATATTGTCGTTGTCCTGGCGGGACCTTCCGTGATGAGGGGCAGACAACCCGTTCCGCTTAAATGGGTACTACTCCCTTACAACTTCTTCTGTGTTTGTCTCGCATCTTACATGTTTTACGAGGTAAGTATCTGGCTTTCTCGTTAGAAGACTTCAATATCGTGATTAAAAAGCTCTTAATTAGGAAAACAATATTAATCTACCACTTACGTTTCAGAAATTTGCAGTTATTTTTTATTATTTATTTGTTGTTTTTCTGATGTGACGATGATGTCATCAACATGTTTCGCTATCTCACTTTGACCAACAGTTGTTTTAAGACCTGGTAATAACATCCTCTTACTTCAGCAAGATATGTCTTGACTTTGACCTTACAGTAGATGAAGACTACGTTGTCATCTTGTAGATATTCCATATGGGTGGCCAGTTTCTGGATGTTCTTTTCCAGTAAGAACCTTTCCTTCTTATCTTTTTTATCAGTATGAAAATGAAACTAGAAGCACGATGTCCGATCCCAGATTTATTTTCACTACAGCTAAAATGTTATGGAATACCCACCCTTATATGGTTCGAATCAGGTTCAAGTTTGTTGCAAGAAGTCGTCAACTGATGGCCAACATCGTGACACAAGTTTTCAAAAAACAAAAATGCAGGTTGATGGAAAGTATGGAGCAGTTATATGGTCGTTATAGTTATCACATTGAGAAATATTCTGAGAACGTGACATTACTTACTTGGATTGACAAAGTTTACATGGCGGGTGTCGTCGATGAATCAGAAGGCGCCTACTCTTCCGGAACACGTGGTCTTATTCTCCTTTTACATTTCTCAGGAGTTTCCGTGTTCCCTTGTTCATATCATTATGCACTATTTTTATGAAATTTGAGAGTGCATCGTGATTATGTTGACATGTTGGTATTTTCTTGTTTTTTTTTTTTTTTTTTCTTTTAAGCATCTATGTATTGAATGATGTACACACACAACATTGGAGGTAACGTGTTATCATGACTTCTACTCACTATTTACTAAACACAACAATATATACAACAGTAAAACAAAGTAACACAAACTTGGGCAACCAAAACCACAAAACTAAATAAATAAAGAGCAACAACAGACATGGAAAATTACCCACGACTTGTGTACACTTCTTCAATCCTCCCCAGTAATTCTTCAAACACATTTAGCATAGTGACAGTTCATATCAGTTAGCATAAAATCATATCACAATACTTACCAACCCAAATATCATCACTTACAATACCTACAAACCTAAATATCATCACTTACAATACCTACAAACCTAAATATCATCACTTACAATACCTACAAACCTAAATATCATCACTTACAATACCTACAAACCTAAATATCATCACTTACAATACCTACAAACCTAAATATCATCACTTACCTACAAACCTAAATATCATCACTACAAAACCTAAATATCATCACTACAATACCTACAAACCTAAATATCATCACTTACAATACCTACAAACCTAAATATCATCACTTACAATACCTACAAACCTAAATATCATCACTACCTACAAACCTAAATATCACAATACCTACAAACCTAAATATCCACTACAATACCTACAAACCTAAATATCATCACTTACAATACCTACAAACCTAAATATCATCACTTACAATACCTACAAACCTAAATATCATCACATACAATACCTACAAACCTAAATATCATCACTTACAATACCTACAAACCTAAATATCATCACATACAATACCTACAAACCTAAATATCATCATTTACAATACCTACAAACCTAAATATCATCACTTACAATACCTACAAACCTAAATATCATCACATACAATACCTACAAACCTAAATATCATCATTTACAATACCTACAAACCTAAATATCATCACATACAATACCTACAAACCTAAATATCATCACTTACAATACCTACAAACCTAAATATCATCACTTACAATACCTACAAACCTAAATATCATCACATACAATACCTACAAACCTAAATATCATCATTTACAATACCTACAAACCTAAATATCATCACTTACAATACCTACAAACCTAAATATCATCACTTACAATACCTACAAACCTAAATATCATCACATACAATACCTACAAACCTAAATATCATCACAAACCTAAATATTACAATACCTACAAACCTAAATATCATCACATACAAACCTAAATATCAATATCATCACTTACAATACCTACAAACCTAAATATCATCACTTACAATACCTACAAACCTAAATATCATCACCTACAAACCTAAATATCATCATACAATACCTACAATACCACTACAAACCTAAATATCATCACATACAATACCTACAAACCTAAATATCATCACTTACAATACCTACAAACCTAAATATCATCACTTACAATACCTACAAACCTAAATATCATCACATACAATACCTACAAACCTAAATATCATCACTTACAATACCTACAAACCTAAATATCATCACTTACAATACCTACAAACCTAAATATCATCACTTACATCACTACCTACAAACCTAAATATCATCACTTACAATACCTACAAACCTAAATATCATCACATACAATACCTACAAACCTAAATATCATCATTTACAATACCTACAAACCTAAATATCATCACATACAATACCTACAAACCTAAATATCATCATTTACAATACCTACAAACCTAAATATCATCACATACAATACCTACAAACCTAAATATCATCATTTACAATACCTACAAACCTAAATATCATCACTTACAATACCTACAAACCTAAATATCATCACATACAATACCTACAAACCTAAATATCATCATTTACAATACCTACAAACCTAAATATCATCACATACAATACCTACAAACCTAAATATCATCACTTACAATACCTACAAACCTAAATATCATCACTTACAATACCTACAAACCTAAATATCATCACATACAATACCTACAAACCTAAATATCATCATTTACAATACCTACAAACCTAAATATCATCACTTACAATACCTACAAACCTAAATATCATCACATACAATACCTACAAACCTAAATATCATCATTTACAATACCTACAAACCTAAATATCATCATTTACAATACCTACAAACCTAAATATCATCACATACAATACCTACAAACCTAAATATCATCATTTACAATACCTACAAACCTAAATATCATCACATACAATACCTACAAACCTAAATATCATCATTTACAATACCTACAAACCTAAATATCATCACATACAATACCTACAAACCTAAATATCATCATTTACAATACCTACAAACCTAAATATCATCACTTACAATACCTACAAACCTAAATATCATCACATACAATACCTACAAACCTAAATATCATCATTTACAATACCTACAAACCTAAATATCATCACTTACAATACCTACAAACCTAAATATCATCATTTACAATACCTACAAAATCAAATATTATCACTTACAACACTTAGAAACTCAAATACTATCATTTACAACAGGGGTGGAGAGAGCGAAAGTAATCGTAATCCCTGGAGTATCGATGATGGATCCAGAGGTAAAGATAACACCATCATCAGTAACGAAAAGTTACCTACATATGACAAGATCTGAATTTGAGTTAAGTCATGAAGTCAACTTGTCTATGTATATTTTATCTTTCCAGTTTCTAGTAACATCGCTCTTATCCAACTATAGCTACCTGTGTCAGCCAGTAGATTATAGTAACAGCCCACTAGCCTTAAGGGTGAGTATTCATGGTCTGATATCAGTCTAGACGTTTATAGTAACAGACCACAGCCCTCTAGCCTTCAGGGTGACTACCTTCATGGTCTGATATCAGTCTAGATGTTTAAGTAACAACCCACTAGCCTTAAGGGTGAGTATTCATGGTCTGATATCAGTCTAGACGTTTATAGTAACAGCCCACTAGCCTTAAGGGTGAGTATTCATGGTCTGATATCAATCTAGATGTTTATAGTAACAGCCCGCTAGCCTTAAGGGTGAGTATTCATGGTCTGATATCAATCTAGACGTTTATAGTAACTGCCCACTAGCCTTAAGGGTGAGTATTCATGGTCTGATATCAATCTAGACGTTTATAGTAACAGCCCGCTAGCCTTAAGGGTGACTACCTTCATGGCTGATATCAGTCTAGATGTTTACAGTAACAACCCACTAGCCTTAATGGTGACTACCTTCATGACTGATATCAATCTAGACGTTTATAGTAACAGCCACAAGCCTTAAGGGTGACTACCTTCATGGTCTGATATCAGTCTAGACGTTTACAGTAACAGCCCACTAGCCTTAAGGGTGACTACCTTCATGGCTGATATCAATCTAGATGTTTACAGTAACAGCCCACTAGCCTTAATGGTGACTACCTTCATGGCTGATATCAGTCTAGACGTTTATAGTAACAGCCCACTAGCCTTAAGGGTGACTACATTCATGGTCTGATATCAATCTAGATGTTTATAGTAACAGCCACAAGCCTTAAGGGTGACTACCTTCATGGTCTGATATCAGTCTAGACGTTTATAGTAACAGCCCACTAGCCTTAAGGGTGAGTATTCATGGTCTGATATCAGTCTAGACGTTTATAGTAACAGCCCACTAGCCTTACGGGTGACTACCTTCATGGTCTGATATCAATCTAGATGTTTACAGTAACAGCCCACTAGCCTTAAGGGTGACTACCTTCATGGTCTGATATCAATCTAGATGTTTATAGTAACAGCCCACTAGCCTTAAGGGTGACTACCTTCATGGCTGATATCAATCTAGACGTTTATAGTAACAGCCCACTAGCCTTAAGGGTGACTACCTTCATGGCTGATATCAATCTAGACGTTTATAGTAACAGCCCACAGCCCTCTAGCCTTAAGGGTGACTACATTCATGGCTGATATCAGTCTAGACGTTTACAGTAACAGCCCACTAGCCTTAAGGGTGAGTATTCATGGTCTGATAGCAATCTAGACGTTTATAGTAACAGCCCACTAGCCTTAAGGGTGACTACCTTCATGGCTGATATCAGTCTAGACGTTTATAGTAACAGCCCACTAGCCTTAAGGGTGAGTATTCATGGTCTGATATCAGTCTGGACGTTTATAGTAACTGCCCACTAGCCTTAAGGGTGACTACCTTCATGGCTGATATCAGTCTAGACGTTTATAGTAGTAGTATTGTAGAATCATGATCTTTGTTTGATAACTAAGTTGGATTTACTCCGATATCCAAACATAAGATCATCAAATTTTCCTTTAAATCGTGAAAAAACAGTGAAAATCCCGTAAACATTAAAAATAATATCTTATTTAAAATCCTTAAGAATAATTGAAAGAATATAAATCCATATATGGAATTAATTTCCGGGTATTTCACTGCGAGCAGAGCACAAACTGTTTCTTTGAGCAGGAAACAGGCCTCTGTTGTGCCCTTGTACATGTCTATGGGCTCTTTGTAAATCTTTGTTTTGATAATATTTTTTCAGTTTACAGTTTTACAGAATTTGTGTTTAGATGCTGTTAATACTAATTACATGCTGGTGGAGCTACACAAAAAGAAATCCTTGCATATTAATATTTTAACGTGATGTTCTCGTTATTAACATGTTGATTGATATTTGCTTTCAGATGGCGAATGTTTGCTGGTGGTTTTTCTTTTCCAAGGTTATCGAACTTTTAGATACGGTAAGTTTTAACTGCTTATTATTGCTACTAAAGACCAAGACAAGGACAGCCATCGAATTAATGAACATTCTCTTGATTCCAGTCTCCACTAATCCGTATGGTTTTTTTTCTCATATTGTCTCAGTAATCCGATGTCCATTAATCCGACCTTCTCTTGTCAATGATCAACTGTCAACGATCGAACTTACCACTACTTTTTTCCGGATATCCTCTTATCAAATTTTGATAATTAGGCTACCACTAATCCGAATCTTTCTTCATTTTATCTCATTTATCTGGGCACCATTAATCCGGATGTTTCTTCATATTGTGTCGTTAATCCGGCCACCACTAATCCGACTGTTTCTTCAAATGACATTAATCAAATGTAACACCAGTTATCCTCAAATCTCGTCGTTTATCCGGATCCCTTCATCTTTTCGCCTCAATCCGCCGTTTACTAATCTGGATCGTTCTGTGTCTGGTCTCATTTATCCGATATTTACAAATCCGACTTGTTAATCCAGTCACCACTAATCCGGATGTTTGTTCATCTTGTCACATTAATCCGACGTCTACTAATCCGACTTGTTAGTGTGGTCACCACTAACGCGATAGTCTTATATCCAGTATAGCTAATTAGGCCGTCACGAACACCTTTCATTATATATCCGTTACGTGTTTAACGTAGGTACGGATGGACTTTTTGTAATGTTGAAATGTTCTTGTAATTTTTATAATAATGTTTGCTTAATACAGTGAAAGAAACAAACAGAAAACCTTTTATTAACATTGTTTATTTTCATTTCAAAAACCACAGCATATGCTCGTTTTAATTAACGCTATATTGAATATATTGAAGTATTATTTTCGGACGTTACAGGTGTTTTTCATCATAAGAAAGAAGTTTGACCAAGTATCATTCTTACACGTGTATCATCACTGTACTATGATCATCAACTGGTGGCTAGGTGTGAAATACATTGCAGGAGGTCAAGGTGAGACTTAAAACTGTTGAGGTCATGCTTAGATCATGATACTGCTGGGGTCAAAGGCCAGGCCATTAAACAGTTGGGGTGAAGAAAAAATTAGAAGCAGTTGTGGTCAGGTCAGCCATGAAACTGTTTAGGTCAACATAAAGTAACAAAGTGTTTCGGGTCAAGCTTAGGTCACTAAACTGTTTGGGTGGGTTAGCTTAAAAACTCGTGGGTAGGCCAGGTCAAGATAAGAAAATAAAGTGTAGGGGGTCATGATACTTCTGGGGTCAAGGTCGGGTCATTACACTGTTTGGGTCAAGATAACGCTACAACTGTTGTAATCAGGTCAGGTCATAACACCGCAGGCTTGAGGTCTTGACATTAAACTATTCGAGGTCAAGATAAAGTATTTAGAATGTTATGGTCAATGTTAGTTCATTGAATTGCTGGAGGTAAAGTTAAGGCTATAGATGTGAGTGTGTCAAGTTAAGGTCATGAAGCCACTGGGTTCAGGATGAGGCCATGAAACTGTCGGGCGTCAAAGTAACATAATAAAGCAACAATATGACATTGTTAAGTCTGGAAGGTCAAGGTCAGGATATAAATTGCTGAGGTAAGCTCGTTAAACAAATGGGCGTTATTATGAGGTCTTAAAGCAAATGGAGGTTAAGGTGAAGTAGTGAAAACTGTTAATGTCCTCATCGTAAGGTCATAAATCACTAGAGGTCAAGCTGACGTCATTAATTAGCTGAAGGCCAAGGTAAGGATATCTGGGAAAGTTCATGAAACTGTTTGACATCAAATTCATGTAATGAAAGAAAGCGAAGTGAAGAATAAATGAAAAGTTTCAGCCAAGATTTGAAAATCTAAAACAATAGCAGTAAGGTCTAAACTGTTGTTGTCAGTAAGGAGACAGAGGAAAATCAGTGGTCGACATCTGAATGTCAAAAAACAAGGTGGTAAGGTGAACTAACACCGAAATTTAATAAGTTTCGAAATTCCTATTGTTGAAAATAACTGCAAAATTTGTTTTTTTAAAAATGTGTCATTATTTAGATGAAGTTTAACACCACGCAGGTTACGGCGAACCGTGAAGATACTTTATATTACGTTATCTATCTGATACAACAACGAGAAAAATACCAACATTTCAACATAATCATAATCCAAACTCAAATCAAATTATCTAGGGCAAAATATTAACAAAATGCAGATTTACAGAGACTTCTGAAGAAAAACAATCAGATTAAGACTAGATGGATCGATGATGACAGGAGTCTTAAGTTGGGAAAAGTTAGAGTAAAAAAAAGTTATTTTGAGTTAAAAAGTTATTTTTATTTACAGCTTTTTTCATCGGTATGTTGAACTCTTTCGTACACATCATCATGTACTCATACTACTTCCTGTCCGGTGTCGGGCCACACATGCAGAAATATCTCTGGTGGAAACGCTACCTCACGCGACTACAGTTGGTACGTGTCCTCATAGAACCCAGTATATTCTGTACTGACATATAAACATCTGCAAACAGAATATTTTAATATGTGAAATATGATAACGAATCAGATTGACTTTAGATCCAAAGCTCTTAATGTTAGAACTAAATACGGTCCGAGTCTTTGGACCCTTTTGGGAAACAAATATATAAAGGTTTCCTCAATTTAAAGATGAACACAATGATACATAAAGCGTTGTAGTCCAGGACCTTTTAACATTGACAAAAAATGCTGACTTTAATATCTCTTCTCTTGGGCCATCTTACTACCCGAAGACTTCAGTGAGATTTACTTACTAAGCAATGAACTTGTTTGATAAATCAAATGTGTTTATTTGGGAAAATTGACTTTCCTACTTAGGTAAGGTCAGACGTTACATAATGATGTTGATATTTTTATTTGTGAAATGAAATTAAGATTGTATCGAAACAGTAATTTGGTTTGTAGCTTTAGATGACAAAGTTTAAATGATTAGGATGTCTGAATGTGTGGAGTTGAATGAAGGGACACTTAGTTATTGTAAATGTGGGTTTTTTTCGATGGTTCAAATTTGGCGTTTTTACCTTAAACTTGAAGTAAAAAGTGCGATCTTTAAGGTACAATGTAAATATAATTTTTACATGATGTGATTATATATGTGTATTTCAGATCCAGTTCGTGGCCTTCGTCTTACATACTGGCTATAACTTGATGATCGACTGTGATTTCCCTCAAGGCTTTAACATCGCCGTTTTCCTCTATTCTATTTCACTCATCGTACTTTTTGGTAACTTTTATTATCGTGCTTACCTCCTCAAACAACGAGAACGGAAGTCGAAACTTTACTGATTAAGATAACTCATACAGTCTATTACAGTCGATATTATACAGATGTTGGCGAAGAGTAAAACGTGTTAACATATCAAACCCATTTTGTTCTCCGTACATCATTATTTGATACACCGAAGTATCTTTAAAGCCTTTCAGTGTTTGTTCGTCACACTTGGTGACAACATCTGATTTCAAAACCATTGAGTCACTGAATGAATTACAATGAACATGGCCGCTCCATATACATGTACGTGTATATTATATTTCTTTGGTGTAACATTTTTAAGCCTACGTGTGTAGCGATCTAATATTTCATGTATACAACACTGTCTCATAACAACCAATACATCTTACTGTAGGTTCATCATGCTTCGTCCGTCCTCGTCTGTCGTGTGTAAACTTTATTTTGAAATACTTCTCCTTCCGTGTGCTTGCACAAATTTCAACCAAATTTGTCTGGATTTGTATTTCGGGAATGTTTATCATAACTTACAGAAATGAAATTGATTCCGCCACTGAGGACTTGGTAGCGGGGTCCCAAATGGGAAATTCATTAAAAAAATTGCTTTTAAACACTGCTTCTCCTTAACACTTGAGTGGATTTTAACCTTATTTGGTCAGAAATATCACTTGAGGAGGGCAATCTTAAGACTGAAGGGCGGTGTTCTAAATAGGGAATTCAGTTAAAAGTTTGATTTCAAATGCTTGAGTTGATTTCAACCAACTTTGGTCTGAAAAATAACTTCGGGAGGACAATGATGATTCATATCGATGCAGTTGATTTGCCTCCAAGGGACTTTGGGTAGGATTCAAAAGGGGTTATTCTTCAAGTGTGATGTCTGCTAGGAATTTAGAGGATTTCAATCTAATATTGCCCGATGCGTTACGCTAGTAGGACAACCATCGTTTCTATTACTGATGATGTTTCGGCCAAATAGGACCACGGGGTGAGCGGAAATAGAGGAATTCGGGGCCAAGGAGTCAGCGGAAGTAGAGGAATTCGGGGCCAAGGGATGAGCGGAAGTAGAGGAATTCGGGGCCAAGGGGTGAGCGAAAGTAGAGGAATTTGTGGCCAAGGGGAGAGCGGAAGTAAAGGAATTCATGGCCAAGGGATGAGCGGAAAAATAGAAAATCGGGGCCAAGTGGAGAGCAGAAGTAGAGGAATTCAGTTTTGTAGTCCCTCTCTTCTTTCTAGTCCGGTTGAAACCTTTCATTCCTTTTCGTAATATATATTTCTTAGATTCAACCAGTTCTCGCTTTTGTGTTTGGCTATCTCGTACTTCATGAATATGACACTACCTGTCAGCTACGAAAACTTATAAACTGTATTTCTTAGATCTAGATTTTTTTTAGCCTTCGTGTTTCACGATCTTGTATTCCATAAACATAACGTTGTCCCAGTTCCCATTGTGCTGTAGTCGGTGAAATTTGATACAAAATAGTGAGGAACTCTATATTAGACTCCTTGGCACTGGTACGCCATATGGCTGCTATGGCTGCCTGGATTCTGTAGGAAATTTGTCCAGTCGAGTATTCAGTAACACTAACGTTATGGTTTTATTCACACATCAAACTAGACGTAATCGTAGCCACGGACATAGACATTATAATAAATCTAGCGGATATACGGTCACGTTTGAAAATCTAATGAATAATTAACAGAAACCATTAGGTATCCATATTGTTCGAACTACTTGCGCTTCTCCTCTCCGTGCTACGAAAACTTCAAGTGGTTTCAGCTTCATAAATCATTGTTGATGTGGTCAAAATTAGGTTTGTTAAACATTTAAGGTAAGGTAAGGATGCCGCGAGCCTTTAACAACTCGCCAATTTATGAAAGTTGAGTGTTTAAGTTACACCAGCAAAACTTTACACCAGACGTAGGTTCTAGCTAACAGTACACCATACTTTCAAAGCAGAGACACCCCTGTGGTTTCCAACAGTTACTCCAAGGTTATTGCATCCAATTTTGTTCAAACAAATACTGAAACAGCTGAATGAAGATGACCTTAGAACTAGTCCTCCGTTAGCTTGTTCTTGTTCTACGTCTACTTATAACTATTGCCAAACTTGGCAGTTGGTGATTTAAACAATATTCAAAATTGTTAAGCAAGAGGAGTTTTCCTTGAAGGATCTTAAATGTCGTGAAAGCCCGTCCGTTAGTTGTACATGTAATTTGAATTTCTAAATACTTTTGGATTCTGTTGACGACTGTGTCAGAGAATGAGTTGAAACGCGAGAACATGCTGCGTTGGAGGGAAAGAAATTCTGAACAACACATATTTACATAACATAGTCCACATTAAAAACAGGCTAGACATTTTAATACCATCTGACAGAATTCCTTTTATATCTCATGCGAATATTGGAGTGAGTTATAAATCAGATCATTCTTCCGTGTCACTATTCGTCAAATGTATTAGCCATCCAAAAGGAACTTTGAAACTTAATGATAGCTTGTTAAACGATCCTGATTATGTTGTCCTCGTTAAAAATGTATTAAGGATACCTAAGACATGTATGCTACAGATCCAAAAGAAGATGTCAATTAAATGACTTTTATAATAAGTGATAAATTACTCTTGGGTACTTTATTGTTATGAGGACAAACTATTGCACATTCATCGCATAAAAAAGGCAAACACAAAACAAAACAAATGGAGACAAAACTTGCACAATTACAAAAAGGAGGTAACAGGCAATATGAACTTATTTGGGCATTAGAAAATGAGCTTAAACTAATTAGGGAGAATATAATAAAAAGGCCTATTTAAAGAGCAAAAACAAAATGGAAAATTGATGGGGAAATAAATTCGTTTTTTTTCTGTAATTTAGAAAAAAAAAGAAATTAACAAAAAAGAATGATCCCAAAATTAAAATCAGAAACTGACGTAGAATTAAATGATATTCATGACATTTAACAAGAATATTTTTACCGGAATCTTTAAACAGGCTCAATTTCTGACGATGTACATGAAGTTGAAAATTAATCTCGTTTTAATGAAGAAAATATTTATATCAATAAACTCTCCATTAAAAATAATTAATTGAAGGAATTAATAAATAATTATTAAGAGTGACTTAATGCACTTAAAGATACAAGGAATAGATGGATTTACCGTTGAATTCTACAAACTGTTTTAGTCAGATATTAATAGCTTTTTAATTAGCTCTCTAAATCAAGCATATGAAGGAGAAATTTTCTCTATTACTCAATGTCAAAGTGTAATTATATACATTCTTAAGTTTAAAGTATATGTATAAAACTGGAGACCAATTACTTTGTTAAACGTTAATTATAAAATTGGTTCCTCAGTCATTTCAAATAGAATTAAGTCAGTATTAAATAGTCTAATAAGTGATACAGAGAAGGGTTTTATTAGATACAATGGTGAATGTACCAGGCTAATTTATGACATCGTAGAAAAAACAGAAAAGGAAAGCAGTCCAGGTTTACTTTTGCTATATTGATTTCGCGAAAGCTTTCGACTCGTTAGAATTTAATTTTATCAATTTTCTGTGGTTTTGGCCCTTCCGTTTGTAAATGGATTAGAACTTTTTATATGCCGCTGTGTTTTGAATAATGAACTCTGTTCAAAGTTTTTTGAAGTACGTACGAATATTTTTATTTTATGTGTTGACATTTAAGCTCAGTAATACAAATAAAAAGTTCAGAATATCTGATCAATCAGTTTGCAGATGACGTATCATTCACATTTTCAGATGATCCAAATTCCTATAAATAGGTTCTGGAAACTTTAAATGATTTTGACAAGGTATCTGGTCTTAAGACAAATATAGATAACACATAGGCAGTATGGATTGGGGCCAAAAACGGGATTGTGGAGAAGAAATCTTTCAAGAGAAAAACTTGAGATGGAATCACCAAGGAAAATTTAAATTGTTAGGAATTTCTAATAATTTTCAATTAGAAAATATTTTTGAAGATAATTTTAAGGAGAGGTTAAGGTCAGCAAAGAAACTTTCAAATGATTGGTCTTTCAGAAGACTTCTATATCGAAAAGGTAATTGTAATCAAAACTTAAGCATGTTGTCCAAGAACTACATTTTTAAAAAAAAAATCAAATGGAATGGAAAAGCAGAAAAAATCCTAGGGCATGGAAATTTAGTTTTCTTGAACATAATGAACAGGTTGAATTGAAACATTGTGTAAGTTTTCCTAATTTCTGAAAGAACATGAAAAGGTGACAAAATATTTTGATATTTGTAAATCAATGATACTTTATATCAAGGATGGAAATAGTATGGATATGTTGTCCATTGCTGGAAAATATTGTATATGCTACTCATATTGTACACTAATTCTGTATTCTGTGTTAGAACCTGCAGTTAAAATTGTAAAATGTTGAAATAGAATGTCGAAATATTCAAGATCAAATTTCGCTATTGATAAGGTGTAAAACTAGAAACACAGCGGCAAAAAATGTCATTGTCTAGTTTTTACTAATAGTGGAGCTATTTTGTAGAATAACAGCAACATTTTAACCGTTCTATGTGGAAAGAAAGTTTGCATGTTTAAGCGTACTCACTTAAGCCATTCTTCGTGACGCAATCGTTACTTCCCGAAGGTGTTAATAGCACCGTAATGATAAATATGTTTCTTATTTTTCAAATTTATGATGATTTCATAAGAATGTCAAGTACAACTGTATGAATCTTTAAAGCTTGGCATGCAGGTACGGCAGCAGTAACTAACACCTGCTATATCCAAGATCGTATAAAACACAAGTGATAGCTAATTGTTCGGTAGTTTTTATTACTTGGTGATTGCGTGTCTGGATACGATGCAGGTATATCTCATGTATATTTCATCCAGTCTCCGTGTTTAATCCATTGTCATTCTCAAATGACTGTGTATAATTTTATACATAATAACATAGGTTCAAAAAAATACAGGAAACGTCTTAAAGGCAATTTTTTTTGTTTTTTTTTTGGGTTTTTTTTGTTTTTTTTTGGGGGGGGGGGGTCAGTTAATTACAAATTATTAGTCGTACTGACATCTGAGAAAGTTATATTTGATGGAAATTCGATAAAGTATCTTGCAGTCGTTTTGTAAACACTTGTAGGTCAGGTACAGAATGAAAGTTTTAGTATTTAAAACATGCCTGTCAAGTTGATTATAAAGTTTCTGGGACGCTCGTTGAACCAGGTAGTATAATATTTCTGTGCAACAAAGATTTACCTGAAGATAAATTCACACTGGTATTCATGAGCTAGTCAGCTAGTAAACAGCATTGCATTGGAGGTCATGTTGTGTGCATTCGATATTAGTCTTGCGATGGTATATATTTAATGATCGGATGTTTTGTGTCCGGAACACTGATCCTTTACAGGAATCTACAATGAATACATTAACAATTTTGATGGATATTTTGTATATGACGATGGAGACGACCGAACACGAGTGGAATGTTGTTGACAACCAGGACGAGCATAGACGGTAGAGTACAATTTATTTTCCTTGTGATGGAAATGGAACATGAACTCCATAAGAAGCAAAGAACCTCCGCATAAATTTTGTTAATCTGGTGGAAAAGGTGAATAGTTCATCGATTACTTCTTACCTTCATATAACAGAATGGCCGAGAAACCAATCTACACGAATATGGAACAGGGCGAAGTTCAAACGAAAAGGCAGAGAACATGTAAACATCACCAAGGGAGACAACTCGAGTTCTATTGCAGGAGTTGCAATGATCTTTGTTGTGATAAATGTTTTTCGAGTGGCCACAACAAGGAACATTCCATTTGTGAACTTGGTGAAATAATTCCTGAAAGAAAGAGAGACATTCAAAATTTTATAGAAAAGACGGAGAGAAATGAACTGGTGTTAGTTCATGAATATATCGCCTCAACTGAGACCCAACTCAAAGACAACGCAAGTACTTTTGAACTTCTTGCTTCAGAGCTGAAAACACAAACGATCAAATTGAAGGAAGAGCTGGATCTGCTTTCGGCACAGACGCTCTCTGTCTATAGTCAGATGGAGGCAGAAAATACCAGACTCTTACAAACTTACAGACAAGACCTGGAGATCTACGAGGAGCAGCTGAAGCAACAGATGCAGGAATGCAAGACATTGCTTGCTAATGGAACACATGTTGAAATATACTATCTCGGATGCAAGACTCAATATGATGAGGTCCTTCCTTTGAAACCTATCCTTCGTTCTGCAAGCTTCACGGCGAATCCAAATCCCTTGAAATACTTGAAACAGGCTTTGGGTGACGGGATCTTGAGTCAGGATACATCAGCAGGGTCGACATCCGATCTTGCAGATCAGATGGGTCAAGGTTTGAGCGAAAGTGGCGAATCTATGTTCAGTGATCTTCCCAAATCAGAATTTTTGTCACATGCAATGGTGGTTAAGAAGTTCAAATCTGCACGATTGATATCTTCTATTTGTCACACTAGTGACGGTCAGGTGTGGAATAGTTATTTCAACAGTGGTTCTTTGGCATTGATGGACACTGCTGGAGTCATGAAAGGCTTCCTACGACACAATGTTAACATAAGAGACATCAGTGTGTCGCCTGCAACAGATGCTCTTTGGACCTGTCAAACACATGACAAACGAATCATGGAGCTTGTGCCATCGGGGATCCTGGAGAAAAGATTTGAGACCAAGAAGGCACCCATGTGTCTTTGTGTTACAGCCAGTAACCATGTGATTGTTGGTATGGCGAAACACATCTCGAAATTAACCACTAAAGGTAAAGTAGTACTCACCACACTAACGGCAAGAACCAAGAAACCGTTAGTGAGTACGCCATTGAGAATCTCCGAGTGTCCTGTTACAAATAATGTGGCAGTGATTGATGAGGACTTAAAAGATCATGGCGGCGAAGGCAAACGGAATGTTGTCGTTATGGACACTGATTTTCGAGAACTTTTTCGGTACCGAGGAGAGATACCGACCGACTACCAACAGACGACCGTGTCAGAATCTGACATATTCATTTGTTATGGTATTGCGTTTGACAGGCGTGGAAACATCGTCATCGCTGATCACTGCAACAATAGAATTCTTCTTCTGAATGGACAGGGGGAATTTCTCAGGATTTTACACACAGACAAGTATAACACATGGGCTGTCAGTGTGAACAGATCAAATGTTGTATCCGCAGTTTTTAACCGTGATCGCGTCCGGTTATTTCAGTTATGAATGAGTGATTGTGATACCCGTTCATGTCTTATGGAAAGGAAAGATTTCAATCTGAACTGATGGACATGAAATTAGATTGCATAGGCACGGTGAAAATCCTTATACATTGTAGATTTAAGGTTTCAAGTGGTAAAAACAGTCACGTTTTAAAGTTCTAGATGAAAGCGGTGAAAATATCCATACCTTGCAGTTTCAAGGATTAAAGTTGTAAAACTTCTCCCTTACAATTTTTTTAAGGATTAAAAAAATGAAATTTCCTACAATTTATGGTTTTAACGATTGAAGTAGTGAAAATCCTCATCGTCATGTTTCAAGGATTAAAGCCGTGCTCAATATTTAAACGTAACGCTTACAGTATAGAAAAAATATCTTTGATAGAGCTGATTTTGATAGCAGGAAGAATGAATTGGCAATATTAGACTAGGATGAAATATCTAATACTATGACTGCTGAAGAGCTTAATCAATTTCTTATTAACTCGATAAATGATCTTATTCAGCAGTTTCTCCCCTCCACAAATTACTTTTCGGCCTAATGACAAACCATGGATGAATCAAACAATCAAATTAAATAGTAGGCAACGAAATCGAATTCACAAAAAAGCTATAGCAAATTCATCGCCAAATCATTGGGAAGATTACAGACAGAAAAGAAACGTAATGCAAAAAAGAGTTATTATAAAAACCTTGCGAAAAATGCAGGTGACAAGTCTCTCCTTCCCAGTAAATGGTGGAAACTTGCCAATTCAGTGTTCAAAACCTACAACAAATCTTTCTTGACAATGGATACTATATAACTCATCCCTTTGCTAAAGCTGTTTCAGCTACACCTTATACTATTAACAATATCATTATCTCTGAACAAGATGTTTAAGATCAGCTTTTGTTTTTACTAAATTTTAGGAAACCACCAGGGCCTGATAATCTCTTTCTGAAAATAATCAAAATGCTTGATTCTTCTATCTCATAATATCTAGCTATACTTTTTAATAAAACCCTTGAGACAGGCATTATACTTTCCCGTTGGATATGTTTAACGTCACTTCTATCTATAAAGGAAAGGGATTAAAAATGATGTAACCAATTACTGACCTATTTCAGTGACCTAATGTTTTAGTTAGATGCTAGAAAAGATAATATTTAAATATTTGTTCAACCATCTTCCTTTATATGAAATTATATCACAACATTAGTAAGGATTATGCTTAAGGATTAAATTATTAACCAACTGCTTTCAACATATCACAATATAATTTGTAATTTAGATTATAATAAAGAGTTGAGATTTGTATTTTGTGATATAAGCAAGGCATTTCATAGAGTCGGGCATGAGGGTTTATTATACAGGCTTGAATCTTATGGAATTGAAGGTATGTTTAAAGGTGTCTACAAAGTTATTTATCTAATAGAAACAACGTGTGGTGATTGAAGCCTTTGCCTCAACCTTTTAACCTGTTAATGCAGGAGTCCCCTGGGCTCAGTCCTATGACCTTTTCTCTTTTAACTGTACATAAATGGTATCACTGACTGTGTTAATAGCTTTATTAAGTTGTTTGCTGATGATAGGTTTCTGTTTAAAGTTGTCAATGATAATCCAGTTGAAGAAGCTGAGTCCCGTGGAAATTATTGAAATTCTATAAAAGATTGGGCTAAACAATGGGATATTTAGTTTAATCGATCTAAAATAGAATCAGTAATATTTACAAGGAAACCCATACCAAACCATCCTGATATTTATTTTAACAATCAACTTGTCAAAACCTCTTCCGACCACAAGCATCTTGGTTTAGTATTCAGTTGTGATAGCAAATGGAATAAGCACATAGATTTTATGTACAAAAAATGCAGATCAAAAATTAATATTCTGAGACTTCTAAAACAAATAGACAGAAAGTCCCTTTCAATACTATATATATCCCATATAAGAAAGACCTGAATACTTATTTGATATTATCCAACCATTTTTTAACAATACCATTCTCTGTCAGCTGAATTCAGCTAGCTCTCTAAATCATGATCTGCTTAAAGACCATTTTATAATGACCCATCTTGTGCATGTGGTACCCCAACTGAAAGAGCTCGGCATTTCTTTTTTGACTGCCCTAGATATATCAACCCAAGACAAAGTGTATTACAAACACTGAACAACCATAATCATAACTACTATGAACTAAACTATGTTTTGCATGGCTGCCCAATCTCTACCACCCAAATCAACAAATTATTGTTTGATGCTGTAATTAAGTATATTGCTGATACAGAAAGGCTTTAATGTTTGACTAAATATATACTAACATGAATTGAAATTATAGAACTGATCTAAAACAAAGACAAAATATATTTAGAAAAAAAAAACATATCCTTCCATAGATAATGAGATGAATGCTGGTTAATACTTTTCCCCCCATTTCCCATTATTATTTGTTCTATCTGAATTATTTCAGTTATCATCTTATAATAAGGAAACAACTCTGGTAGGTTCTTTATTTTGGTCTGAATATCCTTTTAATTTAGAATAATGTGTTTTATGAGAGTGCTAACTTTTATATCATTGACATTTTGGCCCAAATCCCTTTTATATGAGAGGGGAAGTACATGTAATGCACATTTGTATCATTAATATCATAAGACATAGTAAACTGAAAAGCTGGTGCATTGTTGATTATCTTCTTATAATCATAAGATTAAAATATAAAGAATAACAGAGTTGTCTCCCTTATTTAAAAATTGATGAGTCTGTCAACACTAAATTTATAATTGTATGTATGTTATGTAAGGTTTGTATGTGTGTATTGATTATCATGTTTGTGATTTATATCAATTAAAATGTTCTGAAATAAAAATAAAGCCGTGAAAATCTTCACGCCTTGTAATTTTAAGGATTAAAACAGTGAGAATTCTTACACTTATTTTTCATGTACTTTTATACATAATTTTCTGGTATATTAACATGGAATTTATATTTTTTGTATACATTTTATATTTTGCAATCCTTTTCTTTTCGTTCATAAACAATCCAAAAATATTCAGTTACTAGACAAAGAGATGAAAAACTGCAATGCTTTTACTCATCAAATTAGGAGGGGCATCTAAAGGACTCGAGAACAATACTTTGTATAAAAGACACACAGATAAACGAAAGCCATTAAATACTGAAAACTAAATAAATAGTACCGCAGTGACAAATAATTGGGCTGGACAAAGACGGCCTTAATAGCGGGACAGTCTTATTACCGAACCTGTCGGACTGAATTCCCTTAATTCTCCCTTTTGTCAATAATCTTAGTTACCAAGCCATGATGAAATTTCCATGACAATAGAGACCCCGTTGTTGTAATTTACTAAGTCAAAGATGCAGGTTATATAACAATAGAGATCACGTTGTTGTAATTTACTTAGCCAATGATGCAGGTTTTATAACAATAGACACTCCGTTGTTGTAATTTTCTTATGCAATGATGAAATTTCCATGACAATAGAGACCCCGTTGTCGTAATTGACTAAGTCAATGATGTAGGTTATATAACAATAGAGACCCCGTTGTTGTAGTTGACTAAGCCAATGATGTAGGTCTCATAACAATAGAGACCCTGTTTTGTAATTTACTAAGCCGATGATGTAGGTTTTAACCTGTTTTAATTTACTAGGCCAACTATGTAGGTTACATAATAATAGAGACCACGTTGTTGATGTAGGTTATATAACAATAGAGACCCCGTTGTAGTAATTTACTAAGCCAGTGATGTAGGTTTTAACCTGTTTTAATTTACTAGGTCAACGATGTAGGTTACATAACAATAGAGACCACGTTGTTGTAATTTACTTAGCCAATGTTGTAGGTTATATAACAATAGAGACCCCGTTGTGGTAATTTACTTAGCCAATGATGTAGGTTATATAACAATAGAGACCCCGTTGTTATAATTTACTAAGCCAATGATGTAGGTTTCATAACAATAGAGACCATGTGTTGTAATTTATTAAGCCAATGATGTAGGTTATATAACAATAGAGACCCCGTTGTGGTAATTTACTTAGCCAATGATGTAGGTTATATAACAATAGAGACCACGTTGTTGATGTAGGTTATATAACAATAGAGACCCCGTTGTTGTAATTGACTAAGCCAATGATATAGGTTTTATAAAACTAGAGACCCCGTTGTTGTAATTTACTAAGCCAATGATGTAGGTTATATAACAATAGAGACCACGTTGTGGTAATATACTTAGCCAATGATGTAGGTTATATAACAATAGAGACCCCGTTGTTATAATTTACTAGGCCAATGATGTAGTTTATATAACAATAGAGACCCCGTTGTTGTAGTTGACTAAGCCAATGATGTAGGTTTCATAACAATAGAGACCCTGTTTTGTAATTTACTAAGTTGATGATGTAGGTTTTAACCTGTTTTAATTTACTAGGTCAACGATGTAGTTTACATAACAATAGAGACCACGTTGTTTTACTAAGATGTAGGTTTCATAACAATAGAGACCCCGTTTTCATAACAATAGAGACCCCGTTGTAGTAATTTACTAAGCCAATGATGTAGGTTTTAACCTGTTTTAATTTACTAGGTCAACGATGTAGGTTACATAACAATAGAGACCACGTTGTTGTAATTTACTTAGCCAATGATGTAGGTTATATAACAATAGAGACCCCGTTGTTGTAATTTACTAAGCCAATGATGTAGGTTTTATAACAATAGAGACCACGTTGTTGTAATTTATTAAGCCAATGATGTAGGTTATATAACAATAGAGACCCCGTTGTTGTAATTTACTTAGCCAATGATGTAGGTTATATAACAATAGAGACCACGTTGTTGATGTAGGTTATATAACAATAGAGACCCCGTTGTTGTAATTGACTAAGCCAATGATATAGGTTTTATAAAACTAGAGACCCCGTTGTTGTAATTTACTAAGCCAATGATGTAGGTTATATAACAATAGAGACCACGTTGTGGTAATTTACTTAGCCAATGATGTAGGTTATATAACAATAGAGACCCCGTTGTTGATGTTGGTTATATAACAATAGAGACCCCGTTGTTGTAGTTGACTAAGCCAATGATGTAGGTTTCATAACAATAGAGACCCTGTTTTGTAATTTACTAAGTTGATGATGTAGGTTTTAACCTGTTTTAATTTACTAGGTCAACGATGTAGTTTACATAATAATAGAGACCACGTTGTTGATGTAGGTTTCATAACAATAGAGACCCCGTTGTAGTAATTTACTAAGCCAATGATGTAGGTTTTAACCTGTTTTAATTTACTAGGTCAACGATGTAGGTTACATAACAATAGAGACCACGTTGTTGTAATTTACTTAGCCAATGATGTAGGTTATATAAATATAGAGACCACGTTGTTGATGTAGGTTATATAACAATAGAGACCCCGTTGTTGTAATTGACAAAGCCAATGATATAGGTTTTATAAAAATAGAGACCCCGTTGTTGTAATTTACTTAGCCAATGATGTAGGTTATATAACAATAGAGATCACGTTGTTGATGTAGGTTATATAACAATAGAGACCCCGTTGTTGTAATTGACTAAGCCAAGGATGTAGGTTATATAACAATAGAGACCCCGTTGTTGTAATTTACTAAGCCAATGATGTAGGTTTTATAACAATAGAGACCACGTTGTTTTAATTTACTTAGCCAATGTTGTAGGTTATATAACAATAGAGACCCCGTTGTGGTAATTTACTTAGCCAATGATGTAGGTTATATAACAATAGAGACCCCGTTGTTATAATTTACTAAGCCCATGATGTAGGTTTTATAACAATAGAGACCCCGTTGTTGTAATTTATTAAGCCAATGATGTAGGTTATATAACAATAGAGACCCCGTTGTTGTAATTTATTAAGCCAATGATGTAGGTTATATAACAATAGAGACCCCGTTGTTGATGTTGGTTATATAACAATAGAGACCCCGTTGTTGTAATTGCCTAAGCCAATGATGTAGGTTTTATAACAATAGAGACCCCGTTGTTGTAATTGATTAAGCCAAGGATGTAGGTTATATAACAATAGAGACCCCGTTGTGGTAATTTACTTAGCCAATGATGTAGGTTATATAACAATAGAGACCACGTTGTTGATGTAGGTTATATAACAATAGAGACCCCGTTGTTGTAATTGACGAAGCCAATGATATAGGTTTTATAAAACTAGAGACCCCGTTGTTGTAATTTACTAAGCCAATGATGTAGGTTATATAACAATAGAGACCACGTTGTGGTAATATACTTAGCCAATGATGTAGGTTATATAACAATAGAGACCCCGTTGTTATAATTTACTAGGCCAATGATGTAGTTTATATAACAATAGAGACCCCGTTGTTGTAGTTGACTAAGCCAATGATGTAGGTTTCATAACAATAGAGACCCTGTTTTGTAATTTACTAAGTTGATGATGTAGGTTTTAACCTGTTTTAATTTACTAGGTCAACGATGTAGTTTACATAATAATAGAGACCACGTTGTTGATGTAGGTTTCATAACAATAGAGACCCCGTTGTAGTAATTTACTAAGCCAATGATGTAGGTTTTAACCTGTTTTAATTTACTAGGTCAACGATGTAGGTTACATAACAATAGAGACCACGTTGTTGTAATTTACTTAGCCAATGATGTAGGTTATATAAATATAGAGACCACGTTGTTGATGTAGGTTATATAACAATAGAGACCCCGTTGTTGTAATTGACAAAGCCAATGATATAGGTTTTATAAAAATAGAGACCCCGTTGTTGTAATTTACTTAGCCAATGATGTAGGTTATATAACAATAGAGATCACGTTGTTGATGTAGGTTATATAACAATAGAGACCCCGTTGTTGTAATTGACTAAGCCAATGATGTAGGTTTTATAACAATAGAGACCCCGTCGTTGTAATTGACTAAGCCAAGGATGTAGGTTATATAACAATAGAGACCCTGTTTTGTAATTTACTAAGTTGATGATGTAGGTTTTAACCTGTTTTAATTTACTAGGTCAACGATGTAATTTACATAATAATAGAGACCACGTTGTTGATGTAGGTTTCATAACAATAGAGACCCCGTTGTAGTAATTTACTAAGCCAATGATGTAGGTTTTAACCTGTTTTAATTTACTAGGTCAACGATGTAGGTTACATAACAATAGAGACCACGTTGTTGTAATTTACTTAGCCAATGATGTAGGTTATATAAATATAGAGACCACGTTGTTGATGTAGGTTATATAACAATAGAGACCCCGTTGTTGTAATTGACAAAGCCAATGATATAGGTTTTATAAAAATAGAGACCCCGTTGTTGTAATTTACTTAGCCAATGATGTAGGTTATATAACAATAGAGATCACGTTGTTGAACAATAGAGACCCCGTTGTAAGCCAATGATTATTTTATAACAATAGAGACCCCGTTGTTGTAATTGACTAAGCCAAGGATGTAGGTTATATAACAATAGAGACCCCGTTGTTGTAATTTACTAAGCCAATGATGTAGGTTTTATAACAATAGAGACCACGTTGTTTTAATTTACTTAGCCAATGTTGTAGGTTATATAACAATAGAGACCCCGTTGTTGTAATTTACTAAGCCAATGATGTAGGTTTTATAACAATAGAGACCCCGTCGTTGTAATTGACTAAGCCAAGGATGTAGGTTATATAACAATAGAGACCCCGTTGTGGTAATTTACTTAGCCAATGATGTAGGTTATATAACAATATGTAGACCAATAGAGACCGTTGTTGTAATTTACTTAGCCAATGATGTAGGTTATATAACAATAGAGACCCCGTTGTTGTAATTGAGACCCCGTTAAGCCAATGATGTAGGTTATATAACAATAGAGACCCCGTTGTGGTAATTTACTTCCAAAGATGTAGGTTATATAACCAATGATGTAGGTTATATAATTTATAGAGACCATTGTTGTAATTTACTAAGCCAATGATATAGGTTATATAACAATAGAGACCCCGTTGTTGTAATTTACCAATGATGTAGGTTTTATAACAATAGAGACCCCGTTGTTGTAATTGATTAAGCAAAGGATGTAGGTTATATAACAATAGAGACCCCGTTGTTGTAATTGCCCAAGCCAATGATGTAGGTTTTATAAATTTACCAATGATGTAGGTTATATAACAATAGAGACCCCGTTGTTGTAATTAATTACGCCAATGATGTAGGTTATATAACAATAGAGACCCCGTTGTCGTAATTGACTAAGCCAATAACGTAGGTTATATAACAATAGAGACCCCGTTGTTGTAATTGCCTAAGCCAATGATGTAGGTTTTATAACAATAGATGATGTAGGTTATATAACAATAGAGACTCCGTTGTTGTAATTTACTAAGCCAATGATATAGGTTATATGACAATAGAGACCCCGTTGTTGTAATTTACTAAGCCAATTGTAGGTTATATAACAATAGTTGTTGATGGTTATATAACAATAGAGACCCCGTTGTTGTAATTGACTAGCCAATGATGTAGGTATATAATAACAATAGAGACCCCGTTGTTGTAATTTACTAAGCCAATGATGTAGGTTATATAACAATAGAGACCCCGTTGTTGTAATTGACGAAGCCAATGATATAGGTTTTATAAAACTAGAGACCCCGTTGTTGTAATTTACTAAGCCAATGATGTAGGTTATATAACAATAGAGACCCCGTTGTTATAATTTACTAGGCCAATGATGTAGTTTATATAACAATAGAGACCCCGTTGTTGTAGTTGACTAAGCCAATGATGTAGGTTTCATAACAATAGAGACCCTGTTTTGTAATTTACTAAGTTGATGATGTAGGTTTTAACCTGTTTTAATTTACTAGGTCAACGATGTAGTTTACATAATAATAGAGACCACGTTGTTGATGTAGGTTTCATAACAATAGAGACCCCGTTGTAGTAATTTACTAAGCCAATGATGTAGGTTTTAACCTGTTTTAATTTACTAGGTCAACGATGTAGGTTACATAACAATAGAGACCACGTTGTTGTAATTTACTTAGCCAATGATGTAGGTTATATAAATATAGAGACCACGTTGTTGATGTAGGTTATATAACAATAGAGACCCCGTTGTTGTAATTGACAAAGCCAATGATATAGGTTTTATAAAAATAGAGACCCCGTTGTTGTAATTTACTTAGCCAATGATGTAGGTTATATAACAATAGAGATCATATAACAATAGAGACCCCGTTGTTGTAATTTACTAGCCAATGTTATTATATAACAATAGAGACCCCGTTGTTGTAATTAATTACGCCAATGATGTAGGTTATATAACAATAGAGACCCCGTTGTCGTAATTGACTAAGCCAATAACGTAGGTTATATAACAATAGAGACCCCGTTGTTGTAATTGACTAAGTCAATAACGTAGGTTATATAACAATAGAGACCCCGTTGTTGTAATTTACTAAGCCAATGATGTAGGTTTTATAACAATAGAGACCACGTTGTTTTAATTTACTTAGCCAATGATGTAGGTTATATAACAATAGAGACTCCGTTGTTGTAATTTACTAAGCCAATGATATAGGTTATATGACAATAGAGACCCCGTTGTTGTAATTTACTAAGCCAATGATATAGGTTATATAACAATAGAGACCCCGTTGTCGTAATTGACTAAGCCAATGATGTAGGTTATATAACAATAGAGACCTCGTTGTTATATATAACAATAGAGACCCCGTTGTGGTAATTTACTTAGCCAATGATGTAGGTTATATAACAATAGAGACCCCGTTGTTGATGTTGGTTATATAACAATAGAGACCCCGTAAGCCAAGGATGTAGGTTATATAACAATAGAGACCCCGTTGTTGTAATTTACTTAGCCAATGATGTAGGTTATATAACAATAGAGACCACGTTGTTGAATGTGTAGGTTATATAACAATAGAGAGAATTTACCCCAATAGTTGTTGTAATTTACTAAGCCAATGATATAGGTTATATAACAATGATGTAGGTTATATAACAATAGAGACCCCGTTGTTGTAATTAATTACGCCAATGATGTAGGTTATATAACAATAGAGACCCCGTTGTCGTAATTGACTAAGCCAATAACGTAGGTTATATAACAATAGAGACCCCGTTGTTGTAATTTATTAAGCCAATGATATATATAACAATAATTTACTAAGCCAATGATATAGGTTTATATAACAATAGATATAACAATAGACCCCGTTTAGAGACCCCGTTGTTAAATTTACTAAGCCAATGATGTAGGTTATATAACAATAGAGACCCCGTTGTGGTAATTTACTTAGCCAATGATGTAGGTTATATAACAATAGAGACCCCGTTGTTATAATTTACTAAGCCAATGATGTAGGTTTTATAACAATGTTGTTGTAATTTACAAATGATGTAGGTTATATAACAATAGAGACCCCGTTGTTGTAATTGACTAAGCCAATGATGTAGGTTATATAACAATAGAGACCCCGTTGTTGTAATTTACTAAGCCAATGATGTAGGTTTTATAACAATAGAGACCACGTTGTTTTAATTTACTTAGCCAATGATGTAGATTATATAACAATAGAGACCACGTTGTTGTAATTTACTTAGCCAATGATGTAGGTTATATAAATATAGAGACCACGTTGTTGATGTAGGTTATATAACAATAGAGACCCCGTTGTTGTAATTGACAAAGCCAATGATATAGGTTTTATAAAAATAGAGACCCCGTTGTTGTAATTTACTAAGCCAATGATGTAGGTTATATAACAATAGAGACCACGTTGTGGTAATATACTTAGCCAATGATGTAGGTTATATAACAATAGAGACCCCGTTGTTGTAATTTACTAAGCCAATGATATAGGTTATATAACAATAGAGACCCCGTTGTCGTAATTGACTAAGCCAATGATGTAGGTTATATAACAATAGAGACCTCGTTGTTATAATTGACTGAGTTGATGATGTTGGCTTTACCCTTTTTTACTTTACTAGGTCAACGATGTATTTACATAATAATAGAGACCACGTTGTTGATGTAGGTTTCATAACAATAGAGACCCCGTTGTAGTAATTTACTAAGCCAATGATGTAGGTTTTAACCTGTTTTAATTTACTAGGTCAACGATGTAGGTTACATAACAATAGAGACCACGTTGTTGTAATTTACTTAGCCAATGATGTAGGTTATATAAATATAGAGACCACGTTGTTGATGTAGGTTATATAACAATAGAGACCCCGTTGTTGTAATTGACAAAGCCAATGATATAGGTTTTATAAAAATAGAGACCCCGTTGTTGTAATTTACTTAGCCAATGATGTAGGTTATATAACAATAGAGATCACGTTGTTGATGTAGGTTATATAACAATAGAGACCCCGTTGTTGTAATTGACTAAGCCAATGATGTAGGTTATATAACAATAGAGACCCCGTTGTTGTAATTGACTAGCAAATTATGTAGGTTATATAACAATAGAGACTCCGTTGTTGTAATTTACTAAGCCAATGATATAGGTTATATAACAATAGAGACCCCGTTGTAGTAATTTACTAAGCCAGTGATGTAGGTTATATAACAATAGAGACCCCGTTGTTGTAATTGACTAAGCCAAGGATGTAGGTTATATAACAATAGAGACCCCGTTGTTGTAATTTACTAAGCCAATGATGTAGGTTTTATAACAATAGAGACCCCGTTGTTGTAATTTATTAGGCCAATGATGTAGGTTATATAACAATAGAGACCCCGTTGTTGTAATTGACTAAGCCAATGATGTAGGTTATATAACAATAGAGACCCCGTTGTTGTAATTGACTAAGCCAATGATGTAGGTTTTTGATAACAATAGAGACCCCGTTGTTGTAATTTACTAAGCCAATGATGTAGGTTATATAACAATAGAGACCTCGTTGTTATAATTGACTGAGCCAATGATGTAGGTGATATAACAATAGAGACCCCGTTGTTGTAATTTACTAAGCCAATGATGTAGGTTTTATAACAATAGAGAACCCTGTTGTTGTAATTTATTAGGCCAATGATGTAGGTTATATAACAATAGAGACCCCGTTGTTGTAATTTACTAAGCCAATGATGTAGGTTATATAACAATAGAGACCCCGTTGTTGTAATTTACTAAGCCAATGATGTAGGTTTTATAACAATAGAGACCCCGTTGTTGTAATTGCCTAAGCCAATGATGTAGGTTTTATAACAATAGAGACCCCGTTGTTGTAATTGATTAAGCCAAGGATGTAGGTTATATAACAATAGAGACCCCGTTGTTGTAATTGACTAAGCCAATGATGTAGGTTTTATACCAATAAAAGCCCCGTTGTTGTAATTGACTAGCAAATGATGTAGGTTATATAACAATAGAGACTCCGTTGTTGTAATTTAGAGACCCCGTTGTTACCATGATGTAGGTTATATAACCAGTTTTAATTTACTGTTGTAGGTTATATACACACCATAATGACTTAGCCAATTCTAGGTTATATAACAATAGAGACCACGTTGTTGATGTAGGATTATTTTATAACAATAGAGACCCCGTTGTTGTAATTTACTGCCAATTGTAGATGTAGGTTATATAACAATAGAGATCCGTTGTTGAAACAATAGAGACCCCGTTGTTGTAATTGCCCAAGCCAATGATGTAGGTTTTATACCAATAAAAGCCCCGTTGTTGTAATTGACTAGCAAATTATGTAGGTTATATAACAATAGAGACTCCGTTGTTGTAATTTACTAAGCCAATGATATAGGGACCCCGTTGTTGTAATTGACTAAGTCAATGTGTAGGTATATAACAATAGAGACCCCGTTGTTGTAATTTACTAAGCCAATGATGTATTTGGTATAATTAATATATTGATATTTAGGGTATCCAAGGTAGAGACCACGTTGTTCGAATTTTAATGTATTATATAACTAAGATTTAAACTTCCAAATTATCAAACAGTTTAAAGTAAGATATTGATGAATTACATAGGAACTTTTCCTACATATGGAATTATGTTTTATTGTAAAGCGTTTATCTTTCCTATAGTTAGTATAATATCTCATTATGCTGTCGTTAGGGCAACGATTTATTTCACTTTGCTAGTTCTAGGATAACAAGTACTGGTAACGGACAAAAACCTTATCTGTAATCTGAGTGTGAATTCTAGATATTGATGTTTATAATAATAATGAAATTGAAATTGACGAAGATATGGAAAAGAGAAGTTACGTGAGAGATACCGTAGTTTCCCCTTAAACACACAGGAACCTTACACTTTGAGAGTATATTGCTGTGATCTTCATCTGATCAACACAGCCATATTTTTCTCCTTTTTTTTTCTTGAAATAAAACTGATAAGTATGGTTTTGAATTAGCTGTATCCGTTTGAAAACCGACAGTTACAAAATGTTGATCGAAAATCTATAAAACAATTATGTGGAAAAGAAATAGAGTTGACACTGAAAGATAGATAAGATGATGTAAAATTGCTTTTTGGACTATAATCTACTTTGTTAATTCATGTTAGGCAGACCTGGTGTCTCTTGGTTTTCAATTGGTTTATATTATAACCTGGCTTCGTTTCATTTCTATAATGTTAAAGTATTTCGTTCCTCTATCATTTGGTAGGCTTCCTTTACATTGTAATTTTAGGAAAGAACAATTTCACATTGTCAGACTTTCCATGGATTAATACGATTTTTAACAAATACGTGTTCGAATAGTTTGTACTTTAGAAGTAATTCTGAAATACAGATGTATCTTGAATATGTGAAGAAAATGATAAAATTTCTAAGGCTCGTCGGAGGTTAAAAAATTCTATCAATATTCAACTTTTTTCTACAATTTTGAAATATCCTTTCATATCTATGTATCAAGCCGACCAATTGTGAACAAAATCCGACATGTAAACGCAGACAATCGCGGAAGCAGTTCGGAAAATTAAAGTTCACCTAATTAAATTAACTTGTATGATCTAACCTTAAGATTCAAAAGAATTGGTAGAGGCTAACAAGGCTTATATACCTTGTATGTCTTTATCGGTAAATTCTTATAGTGGACAAATACACTACAATCATAAAATCAGAATTTTTTGCTACTTTTTCCTGAAACAGCAAGCATATTGTGCTCAGAAACAATATGTAGAAGTGTTGAGCACTAATTCCGTTAACTGAGCTAGTTGCAAAGATAGTACACCATTAAATACTGTGAAAAGTATATTTCGCATGAAATTTATTTTCGCCTTAATACGGCGAGGAGAGTCAATCGCAAATTCAAATCCTCGGTCACTTGTACGAAAATAACTCTTTATGACATTCATATTGCTTCCGTTACCGATATCGGAGTCTTGAAGTGTCGTGGTCTCTAATAGCTCATCACCCCCGAATGTAAAGTCATTTCTAGATCAGGTTCGTGAAAACACGTATGCGCGAATATGTCTGAACAAGTAAGTTGGCAAAATGTAAGTGCTTAACAGTATAACCGCTGTGTCATTGAGACGGTTTGTATAAAATTCACAATATCACCTTTCATTTCATATCGGTTCACATTACTGCTGTATGATGTTACACAAACAATTATCATGGCTGTTAATTATGTAGAAATCCTTGGTGATACTCTGGACCAAAGCAGAAAGATGGGTCTTTGGGAAATCAAAAATGGCCGAAGTGAAAGCTAAAATATACATGGGAGGCACATGCTGTGATTTTATTATGTCATTGTTTATTTACATTTCATCATGAAAAACACAGAAAACATTTTAGAAATGGAGTTTCCGAGCAGTTCCTTATATTGTTAAATTCTTCAGTAAAGACATATATACACATTCTAAAATGAATACATTAAAACATGTCTACATAGAATATACCTGCCTGTACATCACTGAAGCATTCTTTAGTTCATGTGTGAGTATACATTGTGTTTTATAGATGTATATCATACCGTTGATATGTGGATGATATTCCAAAGATAGTTAAGCAGTATACATTCTGAAATATATGAATCTGTTAATATATGTATTTATGTTTTATAGTAAATCTGTAAGTAAGAACATTTTGCCTGAACTCGACTACAGTGTGTTTATCACCTTCCTCTACTGACAGTAGAATGGTATACACAGGTGATGTTTCCTGTCCGTACTTGGATTTTATTTCCACTGTTTTATTATTAACTTCGGCTATGAAGCTCAAGCGATTCTCCCACTATCATCAGTCTGTGTGTTATTTGATTATAAGCTCATTTCCCGTAGGCTAGTTCTGTTGTGAATGCGAAAAGGAACCGATGACAGCTTGGGCTTCAAATGTTATTGGCGATTGGTAAATAGTCTTTAAACGGAATCCGAGATAGGGGGTTCCTAAGAATTGTGTCAGATTTCACCCAACATAATTAGATTTTTAAGTGGAAAACAATGTTTTCAGTTATTCAATCTCAATTTAATATATTTTATTTTCAATCATGGCATGGTTTTTTAATCTCATTACTTCATGTTATTCTTCTTAAAATCATATTTTACAAGTGTAGGGTATTATAGTATAAAAGATTATACTGTTATGTTGATAAACAAAGAAAAATCTCAGAATTGATATCGAAACATCAACAAACTAGCATGGAAACTTGCATTTAAATCTGAAGTTTGATAGTTCATTATAGGTTCAATTAGTGTTCCAGCCGTTAGACTTCACAAAAGTGAATAACACATTTTAATACTGATCTAGAGTTAAATATAATAGATTTAAACAATGAAACAATATACTTAACAGCACCATACAGATGTTCCGTCATTCTAAGACTCGTCAGTGATTCTACATCATACAGCTGTTTCGTCATTCTAACACTCGTCAGTGATACTACATCATACAGCTGTTTCGTCATTCTAACACTCGTCAGTGATACTACATCATACAGCTATTTCGTTCTTCTAGAACTCATCAGTGATGCTACATCATACAGCAGTTTCGTTCTTCTAGGACTCTTCAGTGATGCTACATCATACAACTGTTTCGTCCTTCCTGAACTCGTCAGTTATGCCTAAATTCAGAAACCTAGAAGGCGACTGGGGAAAATCAACAATGATCAAAGAAAATCTGAAATTCTAGATAGAGAGATACAATAACCTAATAGTCAATTAAATTTTCAATTGTTCCTACATCTGACAGTTTTAGAACATCCAATTGTTCCTATTACATCCAATTGTTCCTACATCTGACAGTTTAGAACATCAAATTGTTCCTACATCTGACAGTTTTAGAATATCAAATTGTTCCTATTACATCAAATAGTTCCTACATCTGACAGTTTTAGAACATCCAATTGTTCCTACATCTGACAGTTTTAGAACATCAAATTTTTCCTACACCTGACAGTTTTAGAACATCAAATTGTTCCTACACCTGGCAGTTTTAGAACATCCAAGTGTTCCTATTACATCATATTGTTCCTACATCTGACATTTTTAGAACATCCAATTGTTCCTACATCTGACAGTTTTAGAACATCCAATTGTTCCTACATCTGACAGTTTTAGAACATCAAATTTTTCCTACACCTGACAGTTTTAGAACATCAAATTGTTCCTACACCTGACAGTTTTAGAACATCCAAGTGTTCCTATTACATCATATTGTTCCTACATCTGACATTTTTAGAACATCCAATTGTTCCTACATCTGATAGTTTTAGAATATCAAATTGTTCCTATTACATCAAATTGTTCCTACATCTGACAGTTTTAAAACATCAAATTGTTCCTACATCTGACAGTTTTAGAACATCAAATTGTTCCTACACCTGACAGTTTTAGAACATCCAATTGTTCCTACATCTGACAGTTTTAGAACATCAAATTGTTCCTATTACATCAAATTGTTCCTACACATGACAGTTTTAGAACATCCAATTGTTCCTACATCTGACAGTTTTAGAACATCAAAATTTTCCTACACCTGACAGTTTTAGAACATCAAATTGTTCCTACACCTGGCAGTTTTAGAACATCCAAGTGTTCCTATTACATCATATTGTTCCTACATCTGACATTTTTAGAACATCCAATTGTTCCTACATCTGACAGTTTTAGAACATCCAATTGTTCCTACATCTGACAGTTTTAGAACATCAAATTTTTCCTACACCTGACAGTTTTAGAACATCAAATTGTTCCTACACCTGGCAGTTTTAGAACATCCAAGTGTTCCTATTACATCATATTGTTCCTACATCTGACAGTTTTAGAACATCAAATTTTTCCTACACCTGACAGTTTTAGAACATCAAATTGTTCCTACATCTGACAGTTTTAGAACACCAATGTATATTCTGAATCTTGCCACTATTTCTATTGACGTGTCAGTATTTTCTTGTAAATGTATATAACAGAGAGACATAAATCAGTTTACATTTCTTGTAAATGTATATAACAGAGAGACATAAATCAGTTTACATTTCTTGTAAATGTATATAACAGAGAGACATAAATCAGTTTACATTTCTTGTAAATGTATATAACAGAGAGACATAAATCAGTTTACATTTCTATTTATCAAAATTCTTCACAAATCCCCGCATTTAGTAATGTCAACGATCAGTAACTTATTTAATAATAATTTGAAATCTGAAAACCATTAAACAGACATTCTGCATTCTGAAAAAGATAAATAAAAGTGAGAGATATTCCTGGTTCGAGAACTGATCGTGTGTCTGCTTTAACACACACACGGGGACTCGTTCCTCAAACACACTCTCTATGTCACCAGATATGTATATATATATATTTCTTCAATGTGAATATATAAGTGTTTGTAAGTATGTATAAACAGCACATCCTAAATTTGCGGCAGCATAGTGATTTTATGCTGATACAGTTTGAATTGCCATGACGTTTTGTACTGAAAACAAATCCCAGAGTGTCTCAACAAAACGTCTGCGCTAGGGTAGATTTCAGAACCACCTGGTTGCCTTCTCCAACTCTTACTGTGGTAAGTGACAGAGTTAGATTTAATCTGGTACAATATTCAGTCAACTAATTCTGGGATTGTCATGACCTGTGATTTCTGTATAATTGCTATGATTTACATTCAGTATTGACAACCGAAATGTTAAATGATTAAATTAAGAACCAGTCTACAGCGGCTAAATTGTAGAATCGTTATACGATAATTGACTAAGAACCTCTTTAGCTAGCAGAACCTTTTATGTAAAATCACAATAACATGAAACCCATGTGATAAAGAACGGCTTTCCAATTCAACATTTTTCCGCTCATGCGCTTTGCATTATAAGTAGAAACAGAATTACATCAAATTGATTTAATGATGCACCTCAATAACACACATACGCATTGATGTAGAAATTTTATAATATATACTCCATTAAATGTAGAACAGTTAAATCGTGCAAAAACATAATGCAAAGACGCCAAAACATTCAAATAATAAATTCTAAAGACGTGAACACATACGATTAATTCAATTTTATGACGCCAAAACATCCAACAAATTTTATGTCAAGGAAGAAATTCATAAAATCCATTTGATGTAAAGACGCTAAATCATAAACTGCAAAGCTTATCGTAAGAAATAGCATACAATGAATTGAATGTTGAACCTTATACGCTATCTATATATAGAACAGTTTTAACAAGCGATTATATGTATAACTGTAGTAACACAATAACTATATATCTAACTGAAGTAACACAATAATTATATATATAACTGTAGAAACACAATATTATATACATAACTACATTAACACAATAGTTATATATATAATTGTAGTAACACTGTAGTAACACAATAACTATATATATAATTGTAGTAACACAATAATTATAAATATAACTGTAGTTACACAAAAATTATATATATAACTGTAGTAACACAATAATTATATGTTTAACTGTAGTAACACAATACTTATATATTTAACTGAATTAACACAATAATTATATATATAACTATAGTAACACAATATCATATACATAACTGTATTA
Organism: Ylistrum balloti; assembly: GCF_031769215.1. Lineage (NCBI taxonomy): Eukaryota > Metazoa > Mollusca > Bivalvia > Pectinida > Pectinidae > Ylistrum > Ylistrum balloti. Next base: position 280,250 of record NW_026782342.1, on the reverse strand, counting down.
ACACAATAATTATATATATAACTGTAGTAACACAATATCATATACATAACTGTATTAACACAATAATTATATATATAACTGTATTAACACAATAATTATATAATTGTAGTAACACAATAATTATATATATAACTGTATTAACACAATAATTATATAATTGTAGTAACACAATAATTATATATATAACTGTATTAACACAATAATTATATATATATAACTGTATTAACACAATAATTATATATACATAACTGTATTAACACAATAATTATATATACATAACTGTATTAACACAATAATTATATAATTGTAGTAACACAATAATTATATATATAACTGTATTAACACAATAATTATATATATAACTGTATTAACACAATAATTATATATACATAACTGTATTAACACAATAATTATATAACTGTAGTAACACGATAATTATATATATAACTGTAGTAACACTGTAGTAACACAGTAATTATATACATAATTGTAGTAACACAATAATTATATATATAACTGTAGTAACATTAACTAAATTGAGAACCGCTGCATGATGAACTACATGTTATAGGGACCCATCTCTTTTTAAAACCTTTTTTTCAGAAAAGTAATACATTGCTGTCATGAGAACCCGAGAATCTATCGGCTTCATATTACAACATGACATCACCATGTGCATTAATTCGGTTTGTTTTTATTTTTGTGAAACTTATGAATGACCCAATAATTATCAGGAGAAAGTAAAGGGAACGTCTACTTACACATAGTAATTCCTTTTTATTGATTTTCATTTGGTTTTAAAAAAAAACTGGGTTTACTGTATATACTTACCTGTTACATCATTTTATTTCAATGATCTGTTCTTCTAATTTGCGTCCAATAAATCTTCGGATTTTTATTTATGGAGAAATGATTAATGGTATGAACTATAATTAAGATATAGGCTAGCCTATTTCATGGTACGGTTTATTGAGCTGCAGTTTCAAAATTATACTCTTGTTTAATTCATTGCAGAAACCTCAGAGAAAAAGCAGTAATATCTCTCCGAACATACCGCTGTCGCCATATCAACACAGCAACAGGGCGGTTTTGTCTCCGGAATTAGACGTGAAGTATTTTCAAAATGAATTTTACTACATAATGATAGCTTTATAAGCCCATTAAGGAACGCACATCTCCAATGTAAAGTGTTATTTCCTTTTATTTTTGTTTCATAACAATTGTGCGTTTATACCAGAACGGTTGTAGACGTGTACGGATTCCACCTACAGTTCGACAAGGTAAGCATTTAACTATTTAATTCTTCATTGATTTTTTTCATCAACGTTTGATTACAGTATTTATTCTATGACGACACACTGTATTGTAAACCAAACCATTGCGCGTGCTTTACGTGTTGTAGCTTGGGTCTGGTAGGGAGACGTGAAATATCCGATGTATTAGACTGTGTCGGCAGAAAGATCATGTGCTGGATCCCATTAAACTCCTACGACAGGGCCATCCTCTCAGCTCTGGGACCTAGGTATTACGAAAATTATTTTTGTTTAAAATTCAAATCTCCTAGGCTATTATGTAGAGATTTTACAATTCTCAGTTGAATTAGAACAGACCTAAATATTTCTGGATGTTAATCATTCTTTTAGAACACAGAATCCGTGATTAAAATAATCATGTACTTTTCATTACCGGTGCTGATTGTTTAGCGGGTTTAAACAGAAACATTTAACTATTAGCTTCTGTTACATGAGTCAAACATTCCTAACTCCGAGTCATTCTTCATTTCATGAAACACTGGTTTGTTTTGAATATATCTTTTCAATAAAAACGAAAATTGCTCAAAGTGTAAGATACCTTTTTTTATCTCCCCTAATTAAGCATTATTTAGTTATTTTAGTAAAATGTGTAGCGCTTGTTGTAAACATCAAAGAAGACATTTATATGTTTCAGACATCCGCATGTATTTTGTTACCTTTTATGTTGTTTGTTTTCAGAGTTGTTTATCAATACATAGATAAATCAACTATTTATACTTACTCATATGATCAGTTTTACAAATACACAAATATATCAGTCTTTAGGACTCCATCAAATGTTCACATCGATGATATTGATGAAGAGAACACACAGTGACTGTTATTAACAAAATCGTTGTAACTTTAACTTGTCTCCCGATCATCAGTTAACTAACGTAATAGAGTAATATGTTTTTATGTAGATAACAGTATACAAAATATTTTCTAAAGGTCAGAGTTCACTACAGATTTGATTAATGTGTAACTGATGTAGTTTCATTGACAAACCATCTCCATAAAGCTCACTTCTTCATACATCATGAGAGCGATAAAACTTAATTATCAATCTATTTCCACAAAGTCTACAAGTACTTAGTTCTTGCTGATGATGAACATACTATAGTATAAGGAATACGATTCATTAAAATAGAGGAACATAATATACACATGCACCTGACGTCTTAATGTATTAGCTATATTAAGATTACGAAATTTGTGGGATTTAGGACTGAATTACATCGCCTTTCTTTCGATCAGTTTGGATTTTCTGCTTCAGTCGCTTCCCAGGTTCTAAAATGTAGGCACATGACCCAGTGACAAGACCTAGAATTGACCACAGAGCTCTGTGATGTACATTGATTCAGTAATTTGTCTCTTTTTTTTTTATTTTTTTTTTTTTTTTTTATTTTTCTAAATTTCTGCTGAAGGTACCACATTCTTGTGCAAAATACAAAACAAAAGTTTGTGCATTGTAAAAATTTAACAGACAAACGATGACCTGATGACATTTATACAGACAATAATTCGTCATTTCAAATGGTGACATGTACATGAATTTGAAAACCCGTCTTTCCTAGCCTGTTATTGTACTATTCCCGCCGAAAATATTATCTCCGACAGATAGAACCATTCATACTTACAGAAATACTGGCTATTTAGGAATTTTTGAAAGCAATAATGAAAAATAACATAAAGTACCGTTATATCAGCATTTTAACAAGATTATTTTTATGTGTTTTAATTTGCGATCGTCAAAAAAAATTAACGTCACACATTATTCTACACTCATCCTCGCACTTCTTTTACATGCAAAAATCTTCAAAATCGTATTTAATGATTTGAGTATTTTAATTTAATTGTGTCATTTGTTTGACGAATCAGTCCATTTATCGCTATCTACATGCAGTCCTAGCGAGAAAAAAATTATGAACAGACGAAGTATCAACTCAGATGTATGTCTGGTTATCAACAACGGAAACAAAGCAACAATACAAAGGTCAACCACGATTTTCATTTAAAAAGTAGTCCATCATGTACTCGTGGATGGTGTGGAGTCTAAAATCTGAGAGTTCAGATGGCAACTAAAAATTATGAAATTTTACTGAAATAAATGTAAAAATAGAGATGGACAGGTAAACTGCACATTCTTAATCAATTTCGTTACTTAGTTTCATTTTAACAGAACTTAAAATACATATGTGGACATAGTAATATTATAACCAAAGTGAAACAAGAAGATAACCTGCCTAACTAGACGTTAACTAGACGTTAACCAGACGTTAACTAGACTTTAACCAGACAGGTACAGATATTACCTCAGATTTCTGTGATATTCAGTTTTTTAAGGAAAATAATTTAAACGATTTATTTTTTCAAAAGTTATAGTAATATACTGTTTATATCAAGTTTGAGATGAGATGTGACTCAGTTCATAACTTTTTTAAATCTGATTATTGATGATTATTGAAATATGGGTCACGTGCACCTCCCCGACTATAAGTTAGCATCAATTTTGTTTATTTTTAATTTTTATCTAAATCTCCTGCTAAACCGCGACGTTACAACCAGGAGGACAAAGCTGTATGTCGTACTACTTCTCATTATTTGGATTTACTTTGTCTAATGGAAAGATGCTGCTGCACTGTTCGTTTTTATTTTTTTAACAATCCTTTAATTCAATATATTTGGTTTCCGTTCCTTCATAGAAAACTACAAAAAACATTTTTTTACGATTCTGGTTATAAAAACCTAGTTCTGATTAAGCCTTGTCAATGACGTAAAATGATCTGCAAAAATAAGCAATTTATAACTTCTTTATGTTCAAATCGTGACCGTCTTATTAACTCATCTTAGTTCTGTATGTGCCATTGAAATGTGATGGTAAGTAAGATTCCAACACTACAATATGTTTTTGTGACATGAGAGATTCAAACATTACAATATGTTTTTGTGACATGAGAGATTCCAACATTACAATATGTTTTTGTGACATGACAGATTCCAACATTACAATATGTTTTTGTGACATGAGAGATTCCAACATTACAATATGTTTTTGTGACATGAGAGATTCCAACATTACAATACGTTTTTGTGACATGAGAGATTCCAACATTACAATATGTTTTTGTGACATGAGAGATTCCAACATTACGATAGGTTTTTGTGACTTGAGAGATTCCAACATTACAATAGGTTTTTGTGACTATTAGAATCTTCCCCTACCCTGAGGGTGTGATAGAGAAATCTCCAGCCCGAGGGGTGATTTTTGTTGTTGTCTAACCCGAGGCTCTGCCGAGGGTTACACTACAAAAAAATCACCCCGAGGGTTGGAGATTTCTCTGTCACATCCTCTGAGGGTAGGGGTTGATTACTTTTCTCCCAACCCATTCTTTCCCCTACGACGTAAAAAGAAATCCCACGGTACAAGTGTCTGAATGGCGCATGAATATCACCATTCACGTTTCCAAAATTCTACATTCTTCCGCGAGAGCAAAATGACAAAACTACAAACGCAATATGAATAACCATTAGAAATATTTATTTTTTGGAAATTAAATATCTTAATTAGCGATAGATACATGGAAATACTTGTATTGAACAACATTTAACTCCGTATCATTTATTAAGGTAGGGTAGGCTTGCCGCGATGTCATGGACAAAAAGGGGATTTCCCAATCTATAATGACGTCAATTGTTTATGCGCGCGAAAAAATTGCAATGGTGTGAGTGTCACGCGTGTGTTCATTCAGAATCAGAGTCATAGATGATCCACCGACGTTTATTTGTGTTCACTGGACAAGGATTGTATTAGTTAAAGTCAACTATGATGTTACAGTCGCGCATTACGGAACCTGGAAACAAAGCATCCACTCGTCGGTTTGAGTCAGTTGTGATAGCCGACTGAGGTCACCGAGTGCAGTCATGTGGGATAGATTTATCCTCAATGGGTGTTCCACATGGGACATGTCTATCCTACACGGGCAGATGTGGGAGAAATGAGAGATTCCAACATTACAATATGTTTTTGTGACATGAGAGATTCAAACATTACAATATGTTTTTGTGGCATGAGAGATTCCAACATTACAATATGTTTTTGTGACATGAGAGATTCCAACATTTCAATAAGTTTTTGTGACATGAGATATTCCAACATTACAATATGTTTTTGCCGCCAGTGTTTTATTTTCACCCGATGAATTATCAAAAATTTTAACAAAATTGTATTGCAACCACAAAATCCAACGTGCAATTCAAATTAGACAAAGTTTTCAAAAATGTAGTTGTAATCTTCTTCACTGACAACAGCAGTCGTTTAATATTGATTCATCTATATAAATATTACAAACTAAGAGCCGGGTTTATATGACTGAAAAACAGCAAACATGCTAAATAGCATCCAAATCATTTTCGCAATCGAGCGTGTCATAGGAGTGTCAAACATTCTTATCGTTTCCATCAACCGCCATCTGTTGGAACATTGTCTCATCTGCATTTTTTTCATTTGATGTCAATATTTATTCTCAGAAATTGCGACATTCGGAATGAATATTTCACTTTACAACGGTGTTGGCGAGATATTTTTATATAATTTAGTTACACGTTTTTATTGTACTGTTATCTGAAACTTTTTTCATGTGTTTAAAAATGGGGTTAAATCTCCCCTGCGGTATTTTCACATCACTAGGCCTGTTTTATTTTTTCTTCTCTTTCTAGATTTCTACGCTTATGTTCCCCTGAGTCACTGAACATTTGGAGAAGAACGAAACAACTGTATTATATGATCCGATTGGGCATTTACTGTGTGTATTACTAAATTATATTGACAAATGATATTTACTTGTTTGTCTATTTTGAAGAGTTTTTTTTACTCTTTATGAATTACCCTTCTACATGTACAGTTATTTTGTTAGAGAACATTGATGTGAAAATGTATAGTATGGACGTTGAATAGAAATATATTTGATATTTCAAAGTGCAAAGTTCATTTTCATAAGGAATAAGCTACTTAAAGTTGGACCACTGATTTAGATTTATGTTGTTTTATTTCTTATTGTATATTATATAACTTAACAGATGATTTCTTAAAACGGATCTAGTTTTAGTATCATTTCAACATTTCCTGATATTATCCCGTATTCTGTGATACTATCCGATATTTCCCGACATTATCTAGTATTCTGTGATACTATCCGATATTTCCCGACATTATCTACTATTCTGTGATACTATCCGATATTTCCCGACGTTACCCGATATTTCCTGACATTATCCAGTATTCTGCAGATACTAATCTGTATTTCCCGACGTTACCCGATATTTCCCGACATTATCTAGTATTCTGTGATGCTATCCGATATTTCCCGACATTATCTACTATTCTGTGATACTATCCGATATTTCCTGACATTATCCAGTATTCTGTGATGCTATCCGATATTTCCCGACATTATCTAATATTCTGTTATACTACCCGATATTATCTGACATTATCCAGTATTCTGTTATACTATCCGATATTTCCCGACATTATCTAATATTCTGTGATACTATCCGATATTTCCTGACATTATCCAGTATTCTGTGATACTATCCGATATTTCCTGACGTTACCCGATATTTCCTGACATTATCTAGTATTATATGATACTATCCGATATTTCCCGACATTATCTAGTATTCTCTGATACTATCCGATATTTCCTGACATTATCCAGTATTCTGTGATACTTTCCGATATGTTCTGATATCATCCAGTATTCTGCGATACTATCTGATATTTCCTGACCTTATCCAGTATTCTGCTATACAATCCGATATTTCCCGATGTTACTCGATATTTCCCGACATTATCCAGTATGATGTTAAACTATCCGATATTTCCCGACGTTACCCGATATTTCCCGACATTACCTAGTATTATATGATACTTTCCGATATTTCCCGACGTTACCCGATTTCCCCCGATATAATCCAGTATTCTGCGATACTATCCGATATTTCCCGACGTTACCCGATTTCCCCCGATATTATCCAGTATTCTGCGATACTATCCGATATTTCCCGACGTTACCCGATTTCCCCCGATATTATCCAGTATTCTGTGATACTATCCAATATTTTCCGATGTTACTCGATATTTCCCGATATTATCCAATATTCTGCGATACTATCCGATATTTTCTATATTACTCAAATTATCCGAACCATGAACATGTTTTCTTATGTCCATAAATATTGATAATAGGAAACGAATAATTGTTTTTATCAACTAATAATGCCGCGATCTTTCAAATCGCTATTTTAAAAGCATCTAAAATTAGCTTTTTTTTTTATAACAATACGATTACTATATATTTAAAAAAAGGAAGCACAGTGTGGTTGAACTATTGATAAATTTTGAACAATATCTTTTACGGAATTCTCGACATGACGTAAGCGCACAGAACACTGTACGTGCGAGTTGATTAGCTAGTCTGGGGGCTTGGTTTGAATTATCAACTAACAGCACATATAAACAAACAAAACTTACAAGCAGAACATCAATTTTGTTTTAATCCTTGTCGTTGTGGCAAGATCGTCTTAATATATAACATCACTTTACCTCAGTAGACGTCACCGAATTGGACTGTTCGTCCCACGCGCACACCCGCCGATATGACAATTTTTTCAGGGTTTTCACACCCACCGCCATGACACTTTTTCAAGTTTTTGAAGATAAAAAGTTTGCGCTTCGTAGGCAAGGTACATTTGGTGCTCATGATTTATGAATCATATATTTTTAATACTGTATTGATCATGATGTTGACTTTGTTATAACTCATATTTTTTGTCTTTTAGTTTTATTTGATGAAGGTTGATTGTGCTGATTTCTCAAGGATTGTTAATGTGTATCAAAGTTCATTGAAATGAAAATATTCCTTCAAACAAAGCGCGTATAAAAAAGTCCAAAATATTCATGATTATAATTATCAGTTAACTAGAACGAAATATTTCCATAACATATTTAATCATTTAGCATGTCATGGTGACATTATCTAATGCATTGGAGATCAAAAATAGTAGTAGCTATAGCGAAAATATTGTAAATTTTGTATATATGTATGGAAGTCTGGTTTAATCTCAAAGAACTATGTCTTTATAGACATAATTACTTGAAGAAAACTCTAACCATGAAACTTCAAGGAAGATAGCCATGTAAATACATTTAATGTAATTACTTACCTCATACTCAATGTGCTTGTTACCTGGTAAGAACCGTTAATGATCCAATTAGCCAAGCCTTTCATGCTTGTTAAGTCATGTACCTGAGTGAATTTGTTTACGTAAGGTAATTAAATCTGTTAGGGTCACGATGATTGTGGTTTCCTAATTATCAATGGATCAAACCACAACTGTTTCATCGCGGTAACCAGTAATCAATTAATCTTTCTGTAGAAAACTTTTTTAATCTGACCTCAAAAAAGTACCTGCGCACTATACCCGAGTGCGCACTATACCCGCAAATTTACGGTACACTTTAATCTATCTGAAATGCTGTGTACACCTTATCTACTTTCCTCAAGTACAAATATAATCATGATAAGTAAGGACTATTACTTTGCAATATATTCAAAATAAAGAAGGTATAAAGTCCTTTCGATTTGTTTAAATCCTCATATTGATAGGAGAGTAATTGCAACATCTTGGGTATTTCAAAGGTATTATTTAGTCAACTTCATCATAGAGCTATCCATCATTTGGCTTGTTGGCGATAAATATATGGTTGTGTGTATTTTATTTTTTTCTTTTTTACCTATTTTGATTTGTTCACATTATTGTCGTCAAATTTGAAATAAGAATTAAAGAAGATATAAAATCCCTTAAAATAAGAAAAATAGCCTCTGGTTCTCTTATTTTAGTAATTTTTGGATTCCAAAGTGTAGGAGTATGGGGAAAGTAATATAGCTTTGCGGTTATTTGTGAACATTTTTCAATACGTTTAGCCTCTCAGTACTTTCAGTACTTTGATTTATCTGTTAGCTTCTGTGATAGATACAGAACCCTGTTTTTTATCTGTTAGCTTCTGTGATAGATACAGAACCCTGTTTGTTTTTTTATCTGTTAGCTTCTGTGATAGATACAGAACCCTGTTTGTTTTTTTATCTGTTAGCTTCTGTGATAGATACAGAACCCTGTTTGTTTTTTTATCTGTTAGCTTCTGTGATAGATACAGAACCCTGTTTGTTTTTTTATCTGTTAGCTTCTGTGATAGATACAGAACCCTGTTTGTTTTTTTATCTGTTAGCTTCTGTGATAGATACAGAACCCTGATTTTTATCTGTTAGCTTCTGTGATAGATACAGAACCCTGTTTGTTTTTTTATCTGTTAGCTTCTGTGATAGATACAGAACCCTTTTTTTTATCTGTTAGCTTCTGTGATAGATACAGAACCCTGTTTGTTTTTTTATCTGTTAGCTTCTGTGATAGATACAGAACCCTGATTTTTATCTGTTAGCTTCTGTGATAGATACAGAACCCTGTTTGTTTTTTTATCTGTTAGCTTCTGTGATAGATACAGAACCCTGTTTGTTTTTTTATCTGCTAGCTTCTGTGATAGATACAGAACCCTGTTTGTTTTTTTATCTGTTAGCTTCTGTGATAGATACAGAACCCTGTTTGTTTTTTTTATCTGTTAGCTTCTGGTATATTTTTATCTTCTGAATTGTGCAGCAGAACATATAATATAAAAATTCTGAATAATGTAGATATATTCCCTAAATAATCACATTTATTGCAATAAGACAATCAGAAACATTCTCAATGGTTAGGGTTAGGATTAAGGTAATGTAATCGTATTTTTGTCTCTATACGGACATTCTTTCACTGTCCACTGGCCTGAATTCTAAAGGTGGCTTATTCTCAAACAACAAAGTTTTGTTAAAACCAAACTAAAATGCAACGCAAATTACATCTGTTAATTTCACATAAACCATGGTTTGATTTTTATTGGATAAATGACTTGTTTTGTGATACATATGCATTGTGTATAAAGATAAACGACTTTTTACTGTAAACGAAATGTGAACAAAGGACGAAGGCTCTGACAAAGGCAGCACAGAATGTGTATAACATTTCACAACCATTTTATTTAGATTTGTCAAAAAAAAATGTAGCTTACTTTGTAGTAGCCATTAATGACATAATAATTATTGTAGTATGGAAAGAAATGTAAAACTATTGTGTCATTTAACACAACAGGACGAGAAGGAAAACGAATTCTGTATCATTGCTTCTGTTTAATGCTCATTTGAATTGATAGTGATGACCGAACGGAAAATGAAAGTAGACGTCCCACGTGTCGCCAACGAAACAGCTTGTAGGTGACGGATGAAAATTAATAGTTCTAGGAATACATGTGTATTTAACAACAGTCAAACTTCGTTATCTCGAACTTTTTTTCTCTATATCAAATGGTTTAATTGCATGATATGAAAACTCGAAAGTTTTCCCTGTTCCATCGACTTCGCGATAACTAAGTATGACTGGAGATGGATGATATGATAGTTTGTGACACACTGTGACAAAATTCTCTGTTTATGCAAATATTAGGACATGTGTAGAAAATATTTATGTCTTGAGAATAAAATTTAGGTTGAGAGCCTCTGCAATAACATAAAACCCAAAGTTTTACACAATGGCAAATTAAGTTTATGCTCAACAGTCAAATATCAGGTAAAAATATAAATTTCTTTAAGAAAAAATCTGTAGTGGTGGCAATAAGACAAGTGATATTGTCCCACGTAAAAATATTACTGAAAATCAAGATCAATCAAAATAGTTATTTATAAAAAAAAATCCTAAATGTTTATTTAATCATTTATATGACCTGGATATGGTAAACACTGGTCAAATACACTATAGTGTTCACATAAAAAGCAAAATTTACAACAGTTTGTTTATAAATAAATCTAGATTATAACATCATCGTGTCAAGAGCCTCTCAACAAAAAAATAAAATGAAATGAAATAAATCAAAAGAAAAATAGATAGTGAAAAAATTTTTAAAAAAAAATGGTTTCATCTATGCTCAAAATTGCCGATATTCTATCAATCTTGTAACATTCTTGTTTTAAAACAAAAATCAACACTATACCATGGCTATGTTAAACATAAAGAAGTTTCATCACGAACATTTAATATACAACGAATGCGAAAATTGTTCAAAATGATATTTTAGAAACTAAGCCGTTTAAAGCTAGAAGTGATTTAAGTTAATGCGAACAGGGTGAAATGAATGTTGGAAACCAGATGGGGTAGGGTCAGTAATGAACTATATCAGAAGAACGTCAAGCACAATACGTAGAACCGTACCAATGTTTACTGAGGTTTGGGAAATACATATGATTAAAATCATAAAGATAAAATACATCAGATAAAAAACATCAGATAAAATACATAAAGATAAAAAACATAAAGATAAAAATACATAAAGATAAAATACATAAAGATAAAATACATAAAGATAAAAATACATAAAGATAAAATACATAAAGATATAATACATCAGGAAATGATATATAAAGAAAAAATACATTAGATCAAATACATAAGATAAAATACATTAGATAAAATACACAAGATAAACTACACAACATAAAATACATAAAATACATAAAGACAAAATACATAGAGATTAAAATACATAGAGATTAAAATACATAAAGTTAAAATACATAAAGATAAAAAAAACATAAGATAAAATACATCAGATAAAATACACAAGATAAAATACATAAAATACATCAAGATAAAATACATAGAGATTAAAATACATAGAGATGAAAATACATAGAGATTAAAATACATAAAGATAAAAAACATAAAGATAAAATACATAAAGATAAAATATATAAAGATAAAATACATAAAGATAAAATACATGAGATAAAATACAAAAAGATAAAATATATCAAGATAAAATAAACAAGATAAATACAGATAAAATACATGAGATAAAATACATAAAGATAAAACACATAGAGATGAAAATACATAGAGATTAAAATACATAAAGATAAAAACATAAAGATAAAATACATGAGATAAAATACATAAAGATAAAATACATCAAGATAAAATACAAAAAGATAAAATATATAAAGATAAAATAAACAAGATAAATACATAAAGATAAAATAAATAGAGATTAAAATACATAGAGATTAAAATAAATAAAATACACAAGATAAAATACATAAAGATAAAATATATAAAGATAAAATACACAAGATAAAATACATAGAGATGAAAATACATAAAGAAAAATTACATTAGATAAAATACATAAAGATATAATACATAAAAATAAAATACATAAAGATAAAATACATGAAAATAAAATACATAAAAATAAAATACATAAAGATAAAATATATAAAGATAAAATACATAGAGATATAATACATAAAATAAAATACATTAAGACAAAATACATAAAGATAAAATACATCAAGATAAAATACATAAAGATAAAATACATAAAGATAAAATACATAAAGATAAAATATATCAAGATAAAATACATAAAGATAAAATACACAAGATAAAATACATCAAGACAAAATACATCAGATAAAATACATAAAGATAAAATACATAAAGATAAAATACATCAAGATAAAATACATAAAGATAAAATATATGAAGATAAAATCTATAAAGATAAAATACATAAAAATAAAATACATAAAGATAAAATATATAAAGATAAAATACATAAAGATAAAATAAATAAAGATAAAATACATAAAGATACATAAAGATAAAATATATCAAAATAAAATACATAAAGATAAAATACATAAAGATAGAATATATAAAGATAAAATACATAAAATAAAATACATAAAGATAAAATATATAACGATAAAATACATGAAGATAAAATACATCAAAATAAAATACATAAAGATAAAATATATGAAGATAAAATCTATAAAGATAAAATACATAAAAATAAAATACATAAAGATAAAATATATAAAGATAAAATACATAAAGATAAAATAAATAAAGATAAAATACATAAAGATAAAATACATAAAGATAAAATATATCAAAATAAAATACATAAAGATAAAATACATAAAGATAGAATATATAAAGATAAAATACATAAAGATAAAATACATAAAGATAAAATACATAAAGATAAAATACATGAAGATAAAATACATGAAGATAAAATACACCAAAATAAAATACATAAAGATAAAATACATAAAGATAAAATATATAAAATACATAATATATGAAGATAAAATACAATGACATGAAAAGTAATTTTTGAAATTGAAATAAAAACATATGCAAAGAAAAGATTGCCAGGATTCAATGATGAAAATATATATAATAAGTAAAAAAATATATTATTTAAGCAATGAAAGTGTTTTCTACAGTTATAGTGAAACACTCGAGGATGATGCAAAATGAAATTTGATAACCGATGCACTTCATTGTGTTTTTGTATTATATAAGTTTGTTTACATTTCTCTGTAATTATGTGAACATTGTAAATATCCTACATCCCTTGCCATTTCGAGACTGAACTAAAGATCGTGTTTGTTTTCTTTTTCAACCAAAAAAAAAAAAAAAACGCATTAACATGCTAGAAACACACAATGTCGGATTTATCACAGCGGTAACATACATGGACAAAATAAACAGCGTTTACATCTAGGGACAAAATATGTCGTAATTGCAACACACATGGAAAAAACATTAACAGCGTTTACATCTAGGGACAAAACATATCGTAACTGCAACAGACATGAAAAAACATTAACAGCGTTTACATCTAGGGACAAAATATATCGTAACTGCAACACACATCGACAAAATAAACAGCGTTTACATCTAGGGACAAAATATATCATAACGACAATACACATGGACAAAATAAACAGCGTTTACATCTAGGGACAAAATATATCATAACGACAATACACATGGACAAAATAAACAGCGTTTACATCTAGGGACAAAATATATCATAACGACAACACACAAGGTCACAAATTAACAGCGTTTACATCTAGGGACAAAATGTCAAGAAAGAAAAACCTTTAGGTGTGATTATAGATGACATCTTATCCTGGGATATACAAGCTCAAGATGTACTAAAAAAGATTTAAATTGTTAAAACTTTGAAGAATCAAAAAATATCTTCCAGTGTCAGCTAGAATCACCTATCATAATTGTTTTATTCTACCATTTATTGATTATTGCTCAAATATATGGGGACACTGCTCACAGAAACTAGTAAAGAAACTTGAGCGAGTCCAAAAAAGAACACTACGGATTATTTTGGATGTTGACTACAGTGCTCCTAGTGCACAATTATTTGTCAAATTAAAGTAGTTGCCTTTCACCCACAGAGTTAAATACAATGAGTGTGTCTGAATGTTTAAGACAATTAACAACCTTTGTCCTGATTATTTAAAATGTAACACCCCAGTAAGTAGTGTCCATGCCATTCAAACAAGATCTTCCACAATGGGGAAATTTGTTATACCAAAACCCAAAACAGCTAAATACAAAAACTCTTTTAAATATAATGGGCCAACCTCTAGAATGAGCTTCCAACAACTGTCACTGACAGTAAGTCACTAAGCTCCTTTAAAGTAAAATGTGGGAAGCATTTTAATCAAATGTATAGTCAGAATAACTAGAGTAGTCAGTGACTTAATTATCCTTGGCTTATGTTATACTGCTGGTTTTGATGTTATACATTTCATGTATTGAATTATGTATCTTTTTTTTTTTAGACTTTTAGCTTTCCATTTTACTATCTGTGATTATATATATAATCATAACACTCAAGCTGTCTCTTGTTTTAATCCACGCTATATTAGCGTATATTCTGGTAAATCTTACTCTTTGCCACATTGGCATATATGTATATTGGACACTTAGGTATTATATGCGACATGAGATCTTATGTATGCATGACTTTTAATACTTAATTTATTATAATGAATACTCATATATCTTTCATAATTCGAAAATTCTGTGATATCAATGTTATATTCTGTGATATTATCAAACATTTTGTAATGTTCTATGTTTTAACTATGCTGTAAATACTGTATATTTTATATTTTCGACCACACGTGAGAAGAGTCTTTGACTCAATGTGTAATCGAATGAAAATAAAGTCTATAATTATCAGTATTATTATTATTATTTATCTAGGGACAAAATATATCATTACGACAACACACTTGGACAAAATAAACAGCGTTTACATCTAGGGACAAAATATATCATAACGACAACACACAAGGACAAAATAAGCAGCGTTTACATCTAGGGACAAAACATACCATAACGACATCACACATGGAAAAACATTAACAGCGTTTACATCTACGGACAAAATATATCATAACGACAACACTTGGACAAAATAAACAGCGTTTACATCTAGGGACAAAACATACGGTAACGACATCACACTTGGACAAAATAAACAGCGTTTACATCTAGGGACAAAACATATCATAACGACAACACACATGGAAAAAACATTAACAGCGTTTACATCTAGGGACAAAACATATCATAACGACAACACACATGGAAAAACATTAACAGCGTTTACATCTAGGGACAAAACATATCATAACGACAACACACATGGAAAAACATTAACAGCGTTTACATCTAGGGACAAAACATATCATAACGACAACACACATGGAAAAACATTAACAGCGTTTACATCTAGGGACAAAACATATCGTAACGACAACACACATGGAAAAACATTAACAGCGTTTACATCTAGGGACAAAACATATCGTAACTGCAACACACATGGAAAAACATTAACAGCGTTTACATCTAGGGACAAAACATATCGTAACGACAACACACATGGAAAAACATTAACAGCGTTTACATCTAGGGACAAAATATATCGTAACTGCAACAGACATGGAAAAACATTAACAACGTTTACATCTAGGGACAAAATATATCATAACGATAACACACATGGAAAAACATTAACAACGTTTACATCAAGGGACAAAACATACCGTAACGACAACACACATGGACAAAATAAATAGCGTTTACATCTAGGGACAAAATATATCGTAACTGCAACAGACATGGAAAAACATTAACAACGTTTACATCTAGGGACAAAATATATCATAACGATAACACACATGGAAAAACATTAACAACGTTTACATCAAGGGACAAAACATACCGTAACGACAACACACATGGACAAAATAAACAGCGTTTACATCTAGGGACAAAATATATCGTAACGACAACACACATGGAAAAACATTAACAGCGTTTACATCTAGGGACAAAATATATCGTAACTGCAACAGACATGGAAAAACATTAACAGCGTTTACATCTAGGGACAAAACATACCGTAACGACAACACACATGGAGAAAATAAACAGCGTTTACATCTAGGGACAAAAATGTATCGTAACTGCAACAGACATGGAAAAACATTAACAACGTTTACATCTAGGGACAAAATATATCATAACGATAACACACATGGAAAAACATTAACAACGTTTACATCAAGGGACAAAACATACCGTAACGACAACACACATGGACAAAATAAACAGCGTTTACATCTAGGGACAAAATATATCGTAACTGCAACAGACATGGAAAAACATTAACAGCGTTTACATCTAGGGACAAAACATACCGTAACGACAACACACATGGAGAAAATAAACAGCGTTTACATCTAGGGACAAAAATGTATCGTAACTGCAACATACATGGACAAAATAAACAGCGTTTACATCTAGGGACAAAATATATCATAACGACAACACACATGGACAAAATAAACAAATGTTTACATCTAGGGACAATATATATCGTAACTGCAACATACATGGACAAAATAAACAGCGTTTACATCTAGGGACGAAATTTGTCATAACGACAACACACATGGACAAAATAAACAAATGTTTACATCTAGGGACAATATATATCGTAACTGCAACATACATGGACAAAATAAACAGCGTTTACATCTAGGGACAAAATATATCGTAACGACAACACACATGGACAAAATAAACAGCATTTACATCTAGGGACAAAATATATCATAGAATCCATACGTCTGGACAAGATGTAACAGCCTTGGTACCTCGTAAAAACAAAGTATACAAGTGATATATGTCCTGCAGTGTTGACGATAAAATTACATCAGAAATTGATGATGGACATGTGCTTAGAGTGTCTCACAATAGATACATAACAATATTCAACGGAAGAAGTCTGAAATTCATATCTTCTTTCCTTTATAAATTTGTATATTTATTTCTACAAATGCTAGATCGCTTCATATAAAACATTTTTGTTGTTTTTGGTGTGCGCTTGGTATTTCCTCAAATGAATGGTTATATTTTTTCGAAATAAATTTTTAAAATTTGCCTTTTTAAAAACAACAAGAAAATACCAACATGTCAACATAATGATTTACTTTGAAGTCTCCTGACACATCGCTCTTTTTGTTTGCTTGGCTAATGCGACCCCTCGACACAATATCTTTTCCGCATGGCGTCTTCCAGCTGTACGTTCTTAAAATTCTAGGAATCAGAGCAACTACTCAGGCGTTGATTTTTCGCCTTACAAAATCATACCACGTGTGAAATTTACAGTTTGATGTATTCTATTAAACAAGTTTTGAGTTTCTTCGGATCGCCTCGTAATAAAACTCCTCACCTAATGAATCCTAAGTCCAGACAAGATGTCTCACTAGAATCTATTCATCTAAAAGGTTTTTAATTTTTTCTTCGGTTAGTCATTTTTAACTTTTAACAATGGTGAAAAATTCTTTAAAACTGTGGTTAAAACAATATTATACCTTTTAGCTATTTATGAAGGCGTAAGATTTTTGGGCCATCTGAGGGGTGAAATTCGATGACATCAGCCTCAAAGGGTGCAAAGTCTACTACATTCCTCTTTGACAAAAAAGGACTCAACATTATTTCACATTTTTAATGTCTGTGCGGAGATACTTGACATATAACTAGTTCATTTTGTCGATAATGACATAATTATAATTGGTTAGACTAGCAGCAGGACCGATGTTCGGCAGGTTATAAGCACACTGTTTAGAACAAAATTGCATTGACGAACTAGCTACCAATCTATGAAACTGTGAAACCAGAGAAATCAACCTTAGTAAGTGAGATAGAAGGAGAGGTATGGGCCCTGTTCCAGACTTTGTGTCTCCGGCTGTCAACACATGCCCCGAACATTATGGATTTTTGTGCAAATTGCGTCAGGTCTTCTAAGACTCACAGTCGTCTCCGCCACATCTAAATTAGTGGAGTCACAACCTACCCTTCCAGTAGATGGATCTATAGGATAATGAATTTAAAGACTTCGATCTTTTTTCAGGAAAGATAAATTAGAGGATAGAGAGACCGGAAGACAAACAATTTGACAGTTACCACACGTGTGGTCGTATGCAGAAAATCCTCCCCCACATAGTACATATATGAAGCTATTTGTTCCTAATAATGAAAAAAATCCACTGATGTTACTTTGTTTGATATCTTTCAAGGATGTTGTGTCTGATCTGGTATATTTTCATAACATAACCTTAATACTGATCGCAAAATATCAACTTTAAATATCATGAGAAAGTTTAATATCATGAGAACGTATTCCACATATTTCTTTTTTCGTTCTTTTTTGCCATTGGTCATGGTGATCATAAATGCTTGTATTCCAAAACGACATGACTTGCCGAGAATTCTGTTTTGAGATTTTTACACATGACCCTTTGGTAATGCTTTCGGTTTACATTGATTCTCTATATATCCTCTTGTTGTCTTTTCATATGTCCTGTAACAAATACAATATTAAGTGTGAAAATTACAAAGCAAATGATTAAGATAATGATTGGTCACGTGATCATTTCCATCTTGATCACAAGGGTTGTTACACAGCTTGGTCATCTATTATTGCTGGGCCATATAACATACGGCTAGGTCGTGGAAGCGTTGACGGTTGTGTGAGCGTTTGGTCTGGGTTGAATTATCTTTTACGTCTAGGCTTCTCATGCTTATGACTAGGTCATGTGAGAGTTTAAAGCTACGTTCTGTTTATTACACGACACGTGTTTTCTTGTGTGGGAGACGATGGATTAGAAGAGGGAGACCGCGGGAAAGTGAAAGAAATAGTAATACATTTCATACGATATCTCAATATCGTCATTTAGCTGCTTAGCTCCTGTGTCACCTTAACTATTCTATAAAGCCTCTAATTTGAGAAGGTGACATTACTTACTTGAACTGAACAAGATTTACATCGCGAATGTCCTTAGTGGAACAGAAGAAGCCTACCCTCCCTGAACACCCTGTTATTTTACATTGACCAGCGTATAAAATATTCTGTCTCCAATACTTTGTACCTTCGTCAGACCGATTTTCGGTTTGAATAGTGTTGTTCTTGGCATCTTGTATGCTACTTCCATCCTATTGAATGCTGTTAGGATTTGGTTTTGTGCCTTTTCACTGTCTTCTCTGCCTTCGCGTGTTTTCATGCTTCCTTTTGACCACATGTTGTATCACGTGACGTATGAATTTATCTCGTGTACATTTCACAACTTGCTGTCAAAAGCCGGAGTAGGAAAGCTAAGTCATATTTGCGTCAATGAAGATTAGGAGCTAAACGTATGATTTGCTATAAAAAAAGATATGGTTTTTTTCTTTCTGTTAGTATACTCTTGGTTGTTTCTTTCCATGATTGTGTAAAATTTTGTCAAACACAATTAAAAAACCAATACCACTATCAAATTTAGAAATAAAACCACTTGTGACATTTTTTCGATCGCTTTGGATTTTCATCGACCGTATTCTTGTTTTTCTAATGGACCCTTAGCATCGCTGACAAGTCTTTGAATGACAAGTATTTAGCTCTTCTGTATATAAATCTTAATTTCTACTGAAAGGTGTTATTCACTTGTGTGTCTTTAATACAATCTTCGTTATACGTTCATGTCAGTGTGTAATCACTGCAATAGAATATAGGCGTTTAACATTAGTGTGTAAAACAAATCACAACTTTGTTACTTTAACATATAAGTAGTGGTTCACAAGTGATGTTGAGTTTAATATTTAAGTTCTTGCTTGATAGATGTATGATATACAGGTCTATAATTATGTAAATGTTTTAAAGATTATGATGTGGTTGTGTGGGTATTGATGAGCCCAGCATGACACATTAAACTGTTTCCATGGGAAACTAAAAACCTTGTGACGCCGTTGACAGAATCACAACGACCACAGTATAGTTTACGTTGTCAATTTTATTCTAAAAGAGTTACTTCAATTTGTCCTGTCGACAATGTCTTGAACTACGATTTAAAATTCATCATCAAATATTCTATCTGAAAATTGCTGTGGGTAAAAATGGAATTAGTGGTCATTGGTAAAAATAACTAATTAGAACACAAATAGTTACTGCCGAATATGAGTGTGTATTACGAGTATTGCCAGCAGGTTTCTGGCTCAATCATTGATAACCCACATACACGCCAGGGCTCAAAACAATATCATCTTAATCAGTACCTGGTAACCAATCCTGAAAGGAGTCGTCAAAAATCTTCCCCAAAAAGTCATTTACTGACAGTAAAATTGAAATAAAATGCCCTATCGACCCCAGAACATGTGAATTTATTGATAACCTGAGTGGATCTGTCTCTGCCCAGCTTACTGGTGGACGAATTGCGAGGTAATCGTTCTCGCTCAAGACACTACAGCGGTCTGGCGCCGCTCTATTTATACTCAACATCACGGGCTATCTAATATTGCCGGAGAGGAATAAGACTGGAAATTCGTTTGAATTTGCATCAGGTACTATGGTTATCCGATAGGCACTTTGTTTAAATCAAGTGTTTTTGCGATTAGCTAGAATTGGTTAGAGACAAACCTGTTCTTTTCTGTCCTAAGCCGCATTTAACTTTCCCTGCACAAACAATAATGCAGCCATTCTTTTTTCTATATATAATTCTTAGATGTGGTTTTAGTTCGAAATGTTGATCAAATTTCATCCAAAGAACTTCAAATCTTTAAAAATCAAATGAACTTTTTATGTACTTTGTACTTTAGATATTAAGTTTAAATGTTAAATTTGTTTTACCCACTTAAATTTGTGCACATTCATCTTAAAGTCAGAACAGTACAACCTAAACACTATGTAGCCAAAACCTGTGTGTATGGTGTCAGCATTTCCTTTTTAGAAAAAAAATCTACTCTTTATGGAAACAGGGTCAAAGCATAATGTTTAAATCCGTTGATTTACGGTCACAACACTTCTCTCACAATGAAATCTTTAAATAATAATGGCAGTATAGATCACAGCCGAATAAAGCAAAGGCTGCTCGCAAATACAAAATACCCCTCCCCAACCCCAACTTCCAATTACCAACAAATATAAAAATACCCCTCCCCAACCCCCACTTCCAATTACCAACAAATATAAAAATACCCCTCCCCAACCCCCACTTCCAATTACCAACAAATACAAAATTCCCCTCCCTAACCCCAACTTCCAATTACCAACAAATACAAAATTCCCCTCCCCAACCCCAACTTCCAATACCAACAAATATAAAAATACCCCTCCCCAACCCCAACTTCCAATTACCAACAAATCTAAAATACCCCTCCCCAACCCCCACTTCCAATTACCAACAAATACAAAATTCCCTCCCTAACCCCAACTTCCAATTACCAACAAATACAAAAAAACCCCAACTTCCAATACCAACAAATATAAAAATACCCCTCCCCAACCCCAACTTCCAATTACCAACAAATACAAAATTCCCCTCCCTAACCCCAACTTCCAATACCAACAAATATAAAAATACCCCTCCCCAACCCCAACTTCCAATTACCAACAAATCTAAAATACCCCTCCCCAACCCCCACTTCCAATTACCAACAAATACAAAATTCCCTCCCTAACCCCAACTTCCAATTACCAACAAATACAAAATTCCCCTCCCCAACCCCAACTTCCAATACCAACAAATATAAAAATACCCCTCCCCAACCCCAACTTCCAATTACCAACAAATGTAAAAATACCCCTCCCCAACCCCAACTTCCAATTACCAACAAATAAAAAAAATACCTCTCCCCAACCCCAACTTCCAATTACCAACAAATACAAAATACCCCTTCCCAACCCCCACTTCCAATTACCAACAAATCTAAAACACCCCTTCCCAACCCCCACTTCCAATTACCAACAAATCTAAAATACCCCTCCCCAACCCCCACTTCCAAATACCGACAAATATAAAAATACCCCTCCCCAACCCCCACTTCCAATTACCAACAAATATAAAAATACCCCTCCCCAACCCCCACTTCCAAATACCAACAAATATAAAAATACCCCTCCCCAACCCCCACTTCCAAATACCGACAAATATAAAAAATACCCCTCCCCAACCCCCACTTCCAATATATAAAAAATACCCCTCCCCAACCCCCACTTCCAATTACCAACAAATATAAAAATACCCCTCCCCAACCCCCACTTCCAATTACCAACAAATATAAAAATACCCCTCCCCAACCCCCACTTCCAAATACCAACAAATTTAAAATTCCCCTCCCCAACCCCTACTTCCAATTACCGACTAATATATGTGCCATATATAGTTGCCCCAGTATTATTCTAGTTGAGTTCACATGGTGATTTTTTCTTGACTTTTTTAAGTAGAGATAAAACCTGATAAAGCACCACCACGGCTACCGTCACCTGCATGATGTTTTACCTCCTATTAATAATGATACTTTTTATTTAAATACACGTGGGTTTTCCCCGGGTACTCCGGTTTCCACTCGCAAAAAGACATCTTGCGCGCTTACAGCAGGCCAACTTGTTTCGCAATTGTTGTAAAATAAATTTGAGGTTTTTTAATGTAAAACCAATTTTCATGATGTAATACTTACCATAACTTTAGTATGCAAATACAGTACCTACACCCATCTTTGTATCCCAACAACAAAAGATTCAAAAGAAAAACAATCCCGCCCTCCCTACGATCCATGAGCCATCACGGCAGGAACGCAGAGTGATCTCCCTTCCTCTAATAACCTTTATGGCGTAAACCCCACAGAGGGGCAGCCAGGCAGATAAGGAAGAGGGGAGGATAGGGTGGGACTCCATAAAGTTATGGTAAGTATTACATCATGAAAATTGGTTTTACATTAAAAAACCTCAATTTCATTTCAGTAATAATTACCATAACTTTAGTATGCGAATTCGTCTTACCGTAGTGGTGACTAGAAGCCAGGCAGCCCCTTCAGCACAACCAAAGTAGTAGGGAGGGAGAACAGAGTGCTAAAGTGAAGGAAGGGACCTCTCTGTGAAAGAGCAGGTGTACCCACATGCCGCCGTACGGAAAGACATGGCCCGGGGCTAACGAGGAGGCCCAGCCACTGACTATGCCACCACCAAAGGTCCCAATGAATACAGGCCTTCTGAGTGGGAAGCTAGGGATCACAGATAAAAATCTGTGAAGGTATCCCTGCCCTGCCAGAATACTGCAGACATGACCTCCTGAAAGGAGGACTCATTGAGAGAAGGGCCCAGGATGAAGCAAGGGCCCTGACCTCGTGAGACCGCGCTTTCGCTCTCGCCCGAGCCAGATCATCAAAATGCTCGTAAGCATACTAAATCACCTGGCAAACCCACCTGGAAACCGACTGGGAGGAGATATCTCGTTGTCCCTGTTTAATGGGCAAAACAGACGGGATCAAGATAAAACCTAAGAGCCCGACAAAGACAAAGCAACCTATCTCGCTCCTCCGAGCTAGTCACAGCCAGGATCCTGATGGGATCGTGCGAGAACCCCGGAACCTGATTCTTCGCTAAAAACAACTCTATTCATAGCAAAGCCTCTGATTAGGGCAGAAAGAGAGGAGGACTAACCGATCTCCTTCCTGCCATAACAAGCAAGAACTCTGGCAATAGCTGTACGATAGCCAGCAATAGTGCCAGGTGGCAGATAGCGGTACCTAAACAGAGAGATTAGGAAGTCCGCAATCAAATGCAGAGGCTTCGAATGAATAAGCTTCCTTGCCGACACACCAATCACAGAAGATCATCCAACGTGACTGGTAGAGGGCAGAAGAGGAAGCCCTGATTGATTGCTCAATGCAATCTGACACCTCTTGAGAAAAGCCTGCCTTGGCGTGGCTTCCAGAGATAGCCTCAACGCGTGAAGGTGGAGGATCTCTGGTCAAGAGTGTGTCGTTCTGGGTCAAGGCTGGCGAAGGAGATTCGGTCTGGTGGGGAGAGCCAAGGGCTCCTCCACCAGAAACGACAAGAGCTCCTGAAACCAAGCTTGCCTCGGCCACAGAGGGGCTCTCAGAAGTAAGGAGCAGTGATGCTCCCAGAACTTCTGTAGAACCCTGCCCACCAGGTTGAAGGGAGGGAATGCATATGCATACGTCCCTTCCTATTCCAGAGAAAGGGCGTCCACAGCCCACGCCTTACGGTCTGGGACCGGGGAGACGAAGGTTAGCAGCTGGTTGTTCAGGGAAGTGGCAAACAGGTCTATAATAGGTCTGTCCCACGCCTGACAATTCCCCTTGAAAATCAAGGGACACAGCTGCCATTCCGTCAACACCGGCTGGTGGCGCCTGGAGAGTGGCCACCAACACACTCAGCCTGCCAGAAAGATGCTTGACCGCTATGGTCAACTGCATGTCCTGGCAGAGAAGAAGGATGTGGATGGAGAGGGCACACAGGACATGAGACCTGGTGGCCCCTGTCTCTCCAGATACGCGACAACTGTTGTCGGTAGCCACACTTTGGACTGCAGGATACCCCTAAAGGACTGCAGAGCCAAATGAACAGTCTCATCTCGAGTACACTGATGTGCTCCGAGAGCTGTTCGCCAGACCACTCCCCCGAGCGGCATTGGCCATCGAGGTAAGCTCACATTCCTGTCATGAACGCGTCCATGAACAGGATCATAGAGGGGAAAGGCTTGGTCAGAGGTACCCCGTGGAAAACGTTCTCCTGAATGGTCCACCAGCAAGAGAACTCCCTGACCGACTGGGTAAGCGGGATCCAGGCCTCCTGGATGACGGAACCCAGTCAGACAGGAGGAACATCTGGAGAGGTCCGATGTGAATCCTCCCTAGGGGGACCACATATGCCAAGGAGTTGAGATACCCCAGAAAACTGAGGAACCAATGTACCTGGACAAGCGACCAAGTGATGAAAGTCAGAGCCAGAGCCCTGACCTTCTCAAACTTCTCCAGAGGTGGAAGGGCTACGCCCCGAACCATGTCAAAATGGTTCCCCAGGAAGAAGAAGTCCTAATATGAAGGAACCTCTGACTTCTCTCTGGAAGGAATGAAGCCGACTCTGAGCAAGAGTTTCAGGACCAGACGAGTGTCCTTCACTAACGATTCCCACACCAAAAGAGGCATGAGGGAGTCGTCGAAATAGATGTGGACGTCTATTCTGCGTGAGTGAAGGAAACACCAGCAGCAACTTGGTGAACACCAAAGGAGCTGTCGTGAGCCCCAAGGGCATCTCTGCCTTGGCAGCATGGTCCCTACTTCCTCCTGGAGCACCCGTGCCCTTTCTGAATCCCCGGGAGGAGGAAAGAAACAAAAACGGCCAGGAGGCGAGGGACGAATCCTGAAGAAGGGGAATACCTAGACCCTCCCTGACCACCGACAAAAGCCCAAGCGTCATCTGTAATATCCTGCCACTGGGAAAGGAAAGCAGAGAGACGTCCGCCCACAGGGAGTTCCGGATGGGGCAGATTGAGCCCCTGCCAGACCAGAGAATCGTCTGCCCACCCGGAGCCTGAGCCTGCGGGAGAAGGACATGAGCCCGGGAAAGGAGAACCACCGTCCACCCGGCCATACCCTTCGCCTTTCGCGGCCAAGAAGCAGAAATAGTCAGGAACCCTTCTTCTTGCCCCCAGGAGGTTTCTTACCCTTCCTACCCTTCCCCTTGTTGCCGTTGAAGTGAGGTTGGGACTTGGGCTGTGCAGAAAACTGAGCAGCCGAAGACTTCGCCTTCTTCTTAGGAGGCACTGACCCCTGCGAGGCACTGGCCTTCTCAGCCTGAAACCTCTTCACCAGAAGTGCTGAGGCGACCGAGTCCTCCTTCATATCCTTCTGAACCCAAGGAAGAGCTCCCCTGAACAGGGTAGAGCCCTAGAAGGGGGCATTCAACAAGCGGAAACGGTAGGGTTACTGGACTGGGCGGATTTTCATAACTGAAAACTGCCTAGCCAACACGGCATTGACGAGCAGAGAACCTGCAAGGCTGCCGTGTCCTGTATGTCGGCTGTTCTGTCTCGGATAACCGACACTCAGGCAAATCGGATACCCTGTATAGACAAACTGTCAGGAAGTCTATGTATGACAGAACTTGGATGGAGAGGTGCAACATTCTCTCCATCCTGTGGTGCTCTTTGGGATCGAGCACCACCTGGTCCACTGATTTGCCGGGCCAGGCAGCCAGCTGTCTCAACTCCAGCTGTGCTGGTTGAGAGGCCAGCTGCCCATCATGTGTGGCATAGTCGGAAGCTGAAGCCTCCGACAATTCACCAACACTGAGCTGCAGACCGACAAACCCGGGAGCACGGGTAGAGAAGGAGTCCTTCTCTAAAACCGGAGCCCGGGCCGTGGCCAGAACCGAAGACATGATATTGTTTTCTGGCAGAGACCGATCTGAGCGAACGGAAGCCCGAGGAGCCACCAGGGAACCCAGAAGGATGGTGGATTCAGGCGCCGACGATGCTGAGGCGGTGGGCAAACCTCCGCCCTGAGAATCCGGGAGATGTTGGCCCGGAGGACCCGCATCCCAGAAAGCACATGCTGAGCCTCGGCTTCAGCAGTCTCAGGGCCATCTTCCCCTTGTGAACCCTCTTGGCCCAGGAGAAAGATGTATGACATCGTCTTCCTCTGCCGAGCCCGCACCCTCGATGTCCATCTCCTCCTCAATAGAGACCGAAGTCCCCTTGGGAGGAACAGGGGCCGCCAGAGGAGCCATCTCCGCAGAGGGGAACTCCTCTTTATGGCATTTGGACGCCGCGCGACCAACAGCCGTAGCTGTAGGCTTGGGTCGGAGACCCGGAGCCGACCCCTGGGAACAGGAGACCGACGGGTCCGCGCTGGAGGCGGAAGTCCTTAAGGTCTGGCAAACCTTTATAGGACCGGCCAACAAGGCCCCCGAAGTAGCAGAACATAGGGGGGATTCCGCACTGCTATAACATCTAGAGGAGAGACCAACCCCTATGGGTTCCACGAGTGAAGACCCATGGGGTAAAAACCCAAACCCCTGAGGGAATGGGAACGGTCCAGCGGGCCGGGAGTGACCCCAGAACTGGCCAAGATGGCCTGCCTGAGTCTGGGGCTGGACACCCTGTCCAAAGGACCAGGATGAACCGCCACTCCCACCAGGTGGAAACCCAGACATGTACGGGCTAAGCCCGTAACTGCTGAGTAACTGTTGGTACCCAAAACCATCCGCAGGTTGGCCTGGGCGACCCAGGAATAAGTGCCCGCAGGCACCCCTACTCCTTGAGCCCGGGGGAAAGGGAGACCGGAAACCGGACTCCTGGCCTGAAGCCCCAAACCCTTGGGGGAAAACCCCCTGGGAAACCCTGCACTGGGAAATCTGGATAGGGACGGAAAGTCCCAGAGCCAGAAGCCTGTGAGGGTGGGAAAACAGACCCCGCGCTGACACCAGGATTAGTGAACTCAAGTGTCACTAATCCCCGTAGCCACAGACAATCCTGACAAAAAGTCTGTGGCCCCTGACCCTATACCCGAAGGCACAGTTCCGGAGTCAAAGCGGCCCCCACCAACGACGCCACCTGGCGCGCCGAGGTCCCTGAAGGAATCAGAGACCTCGACCGGAAGTCCCTTTCCGACGGTAACACCGCCGCCTATCGAGAGCTACCGGCCAATTCGACCCTTGACTGCGCCGAGTCAGGATCGGGCTGCCCCCCCCCCCTACTCCAGGACGCACCTGGACAGGGGGAGCCACCCCCTGCTGAAGGGCGGAGCTCGGTGGAACGAGAGCACCCCCAGCAGGAACGCTCTGGTTCAGAACTTGAGGAGGGAGGTCTTAAAAAGCTTACTTCCCTTACCGGAAGAAGAGGACGAATCCCTCTTCCGGCGGAAAGTTAGCTGGAAAGGCATGGGAGCCTAAGCAGCAGACTCCATGTGCAAACAAAGTTCACATAGCGAGGTCTGGCTGCAATGTCGGCAAATGGGACAGGTATCACGGGGTTCCCATTATCTATAGAAATAGGAACATCCATGCGCTGACCCCCGACGTAAACCCGGCACCTTTATCCAGCATCGAAACAATAAAAAATTGTAACAATGAAAACAAGGATAAAAAGTTTTCTAACAATCAAAAAACTACGAACGAGATCATAAAACCTACCGTACGCAGCAAGATTGTACTGCAAAAAAAGAAAACGGTCGTACAAAACGGCCGACAAAGCAGCAAGAAAACAATTTCAACTTCACGAAAATCCGAGTGACGAGACCAGTAGTCACGCACTCGAATACGTGGAGGAAAAAACGTCTGGAAATACGGTCAAAATAAACAAATGACAATACTTAATTTCACAATATAAGTTGGGAGATGGGTTTATAGACTACTAATAGAGTAACAATATACTCAAACGACAATGGTAGTACGAAGAGAAGGAGTAAGAAAAGCACTTAGCTCAGACACCTCCGCACTCGTCGGCAGCCATAAAGGTAAGAGGAAGGGAGATCACTCTGCGTTCCTGCCGTGATGGCTCATGGATCGTAGGGAGGGCGGGATTGTTTTTCTTTTGAATCCTTTTGTTGTTGGGATACAAAGATGGGTGTAGGTACTGTATTTGCATACTAAAGTTATGGTAATTATTACTGAAATGAAAAAAGTTTATATTTATAAAAATACGCATATATATATTAACATTAAAATTTTTGAAATTCATAAAATTTCGGGGTTAGTGCAACTTACCACCTTGGTTTTGACATTCAAATGTCGACCATAGATTTTCCTGTTTCCGTATCAGTTACAGCAATAAGTTTTATCTGATTGTAAACTTGCATCGAAAGGTGTTATTTACTTGTTTTTTACACAATACGTTGATACTGAAAACGAATCAATGGCAATATAACGTATACATGAGATATCATTCCAAACATGTTGGAAGATGACCGACATCATGGTAGCTAGAGCATAGATGTATGAAGACGTGGCTTCCACAAGAGATCTCATTAGAGGTACCGTTTATAAAGTTGTCTCTGATTGTTGATATCGAGGATAAAGTTAGCAAAAACAGATACTTGGAACATCGTCAGGAAACAATCAAACGACGGAGTGATGTAAACGACATTCATGTTTCCCAGTGTTTATAATCTTGGGCGACGGAGTTAAATAGACCACTGTGAGAGTTTGTAGTTTTTGTTATAATCTTAGGCGGTAGAGTTAAATAGACCACTGTGAGAGTTTGTAGTTTTTGTTATAATCTTAGGCGGTAGAGTTAAATAGACCACTGTGAGAGTTTGTAGTTTTTATAATCTTGGGTGGCGGAGTTATATAGACCACTGTGAGAGTTTGTAGTTTTTATAATCTTGGGTGGCGGAGTTATATAGACCACTGTGAGAGTTTGTAGTTTTTATAATCTTGGGTGGCGGAGTTATATAGACCACTGTGAGAGTTTGTAGTTTTTATAATCTTGGGTGGCGGAGTTATATAGACCACTGTGAGAGTTTGTAGTTTTTATAATCTTGGGTGGCGGAGTTATATAGACCACTGTGAGAGTTTGTAGTTTTTATAATCTTGGGTGGCGGAGTTATATAGACCACTGTGAGAGTTTGGAGTTATATAGACCACTGTGAGAGTTTGTAGTTTTTATAATCTTGGGTGGCGGAGTTATATAGACCACTGTGAGAGTTTGTAGTTTTTGTTATAATCTTAGGCGGTAGAGTTAAATAGACCACTGTGAGAGTTTGTAGTTTTTATAATCTTGGGTGGCAGAGTTATATAGACCACTGTGAGAGTTTGTAGTTTTTATAATCTTGGGTGGCGGAGTTATACAGACCACTGTGAGAGTTTGTAGTTTTTAGGCTAAACGTACTCAGTACGAATAGCCTATTGCGACGGCCTTTCAGACAAAATTTACCGATCCTGGTCTTCTCATTGGCTCAAATATCGAAAAGAGTTAGAACCCTCTAGCGGCAATTTTCTGCGTAAATAATGCCGCGATCTTTCAAATCGCTATTTTAAAAGCATCCACAATTAGTTTATTTCTTTAAATTACAATACGATTACTATATATTTAAATGAAAAAAAGATGCACTGTATGGTTGAACTAATGATAAATTTTGAACAATATGTTTTACGGAATTTGCTCACGGACATCCCCGACCTCTGCTGCTGAAGAAGATCGAGCTGACGTGATTCTTATCGCCTGCTGTGAACATTCCTAGAAAACAACCATATTTACCGTTAGTAAGCAAATAAAATGTTTCTTGTATCTTCAAAGTTTATTGTAACTGCGTGACTTGATTTACAGTGTATTTACTGTATGACGGCTTTTGAATCCTTCTCGACATGACATAAGCGTACAGAACACTGTACGTGCAAGTTGGCGCCATGATAAGAAGCTAGTCTGGGGCTTGGTTTGAATTATCAACTAACAGCACTTATAAATAAACAAAACTTACAAACAGAACATCAATTTTGCTTTAATCCTTGTCGTTGTGGCGAGATCGTCTTAATATATAACATCACTTTACCTCATTAGACGTCACAAAATTGGACTGTTCGTCCCACGCGCACACCCGCCGATATGACACTTTTTCAGGTTTTTCACACCCACCGCCTTGACACTTTATCAAGTTTTTGAAGATAAAAATATTGCGCTTCGTAGGCATAGTACATTTGGTGCTCATGATTTATGAATAATATATTTTTAATACTGTACTGATCATGATGTTGACTTTGTTATAACTCATATTTTTTTGTCTTTTAGTTTAATTGATTCAGGTTGATTGTGCTGATTTCTCAAGGTTTGTTAATGTGTTTCAAAGTTCCTTGAAATGAAAATATTCCTTCAAACAAAGCGCGTATAAAACAAAACCCAAAATATTCATGTTTATAATTTTCAATTAACTAGAATGAAATATTTCTTTAACATATCTATTCATTTTGCTTGTCATGGTGACATTATCTAATGCATTGGAAATCAGAAATAGTAGTAGCTATAGTGAAAATATTGTAAATTTTGTATATATATGGAAGTCTGGTTTAATCTCATAGAACTATGTTTTTATAGATATAATTACTGGGAAAAAAGTCTAACCATGGCACTTCAAGGAAGATAGACATGTAAATACATTTAATGTAATTACTTACACTTTTATCTATTTGAAATACTGTGTATACCTTATCTACTTTCCTCAACCACAAATATAATTATAATAAGTAAGGACTAGTACTTTGCAATACATTTAAGATAAAGAAGTAGGTATAAAATCCTTCCGATTTGTCTAAATTAGTAATTGCAACATCTTGGGTATTTCAAAGGTTTTATTTAGTCAACTTCATCATAGAGCTATTTATCATTTGGCTTGTTGGCGATAAATGTATGGTTGTGTGTATTTTTTTTTTTTTTTTTACCTATTTTGATTTGTTCACATTATTGTCGTCAAATTTGAAATAAGAGTTAAAGAAGATATAAAATCTCTTAAAATTAAGAAAAATAGCCTCTGGTTCTCTTATTTTAGTAATTTTTGCATTCCAAAGTGTAGGAGTATGGGGAAAGTAATATAGCTTAGCGGTTATTTTTAAACATTTTCTAATACGTTTAGCCTCTCAGGACTTTCAGTACTTTGATTATATTCTTGGGCGACAGAGTTATATAGACCACTGTTAGAGGTCGTGGTAAGTTATTTAATGGGGCCTGTCGATTATTTTCGCGGGGATTTTATGTTTGCTAAATTGTATTTCGCTGTACATTATTGTGATCGCGAAAATTTAACCCCATGAAATATGGAGACACGTATGTATTTGAGGTTATTTTACATCCAAATCGCGGAAATCTGAGAATTAGCTTGATTCATTGGCTATTGTATATTCTATTCCAGTTCCACCATTATACAGTTTATGTGCTCTCTGGAACAGCAATCTAATACCTATACATAGCCTGGTATAAACGCACTTGTATTCTTTGTCAAACAGTATACTAAAATATTGTATTCTCTGTATTGTTCTCATATGTAATTGCAAGTTTTGCTTTTTGCCTAAATTTGTGACGTCATCGAACTTACCTGTGACTTCATCATATTGTCTTGTGACGTTTTTCCTGATGTCACATTTCAGGCGATCTATTTAATGATTGATGAACTGATATTGCAGTTACCTTGGTGATATGTTTAAATAATAATATCTGTTATGATTCCAAGCATCAAAGTTCCAATTGAGTTAACGTAAATTATCGACATGTGACGTCATTGTGCAGTTCCACCTGAGTTAACATAAGTTATCGACATGTGACGTCATTGTGAAGTCGCATTTGGTCACAAGCTTTCACACACCAATACACACATTACATTAAACAACTGCATCTTGTTTTGGTAACTTCGCGACTGCTAGAAAATGTCTTCTGTGATATTCGTGTGACATCACTTTATAACAGTTAAGAATGGTGGATATATAGAAACGTGTTTACTATTTTGGATGATCAATAAAAAGTTTGGCCCGACATTTGAGGTATTGCTATTAGTTTCATGAACAACTTGCCATCTTGGAGGTTAGTCATAGTGCATAAACGGTTGAATCAGTTGGAATATCAGTGGGATAGAAGAGTTGAACTTAAAAAAAAACCGGAAGAAAACATGAGGACATTCCGGAAATGACGTTATCTTCCAGGTAAGTGATAGTGTTTCAACAAGTGTATTACAAACATTTACAATCGAGTCAAAAGCAATGCACGGATATAGACCTGTAGGCCAACGGGGAGAAATGAGACATTACACTCATGGACGACACTGTGAGCAGGACAAACATCGTTAAAAAATTGAAAAAAGATGAAATATTTTTTAATGAAGGTGACGACGTTTTACAAGTGGAAGTAAACTAGATTCTCTGTGTAAGATATAATTATTTGTTCCTCGTTCTCAAGCTGGTAATTATGTGTATTGACTCAAGTTGGATTGACTCGATGATATTACTCTCTCGTTCGGTACAATTTGGCCACACTGTATCTACATATTCTATAATTGGACGAATGGATGTTATATAAATTCTTTCAATCGAATTTCTGTCATTTTTATATTTCAGCATTCTTAGTATATTTATTCTATGTCAGTTTTTTCATAAATATAATTCACCTGTTTGAATGAGTTAGCATGGCTGTTGACAGTCATGATTACGAACATGTTTTATAACTAAGTTATTGAAGTTAAGGATGTAAAATCTCGGACTCAATCCGCGTTGAAAAACGGAACACAGTCTTATCATTGTACTGTGTCGGTGTGTAACCATTATACTATGTCGATGTGTAACCATTATACTGTGCCGTGTGTGACCATTATACTGTGTCGGTGTGTAACCATTATACTGTTCTGATGTGTAACCATTATACTGTGTGTAACCAATGTACTGTGTCGGTGTGTAACCATTATAATGTGTGTAACCATTGTACTGTATCGGCGTGTAACCATTATACTGTGTCGGTGTGTAACCATTATACTGTGTCGGTGTGTAACCATTATACTGTGTGTAACCATTATACTGTGTGTAACCATTGTAATGTGCGTAACAATTGTACTGTAACGGTGTGTAACCAGTATACTGTGTGTAATGTCGGTGTGTAACCATTCTACTGTGTCGGTGTGTAACCATTATACTGTGTCAGTGTGTTACCATTCTACTGTGTCGGTGTGTAACCATTGTACTGTGTCGGTGTGTAACCATTATACTGTGTGTAACCATTGTACTGTGTGTAACCATTGTACTGTGTGTAACCATTATACTGTGTGTAACCATTATACTGTGTCAGTGTGTTACCATTCTACTGTGTCGGTGTGTAACCATTAACCATTACTATTATACTGTGTCGGTGTGTAACCATTATACTGTGTGTAACCATTATAAAGTGTCGGTGTTTAACCATTATACTGTGTGTAATGTCGGTGTGTAACCATTCTACTGTGTCGGTGTGTAACCATTATACTGTGTGTAACCATTCTACTGTGTCGGTGTGTAACCATTATACTGTGTCAGTGTGTTACCATTCTACTGTGTCGGTGTGTAACCATTGTACTGTGTCGGTGAGTAACCATTATACTGTGTGTAATGTCGGTGTGTAACCATTCTACTGTGTCGGTGTGTAACCATTATTCTGTGGCAGTGTGTTACCATTCTACTGTGTTGGTGTGTAACCATTATACTGTGTCGGTGTGTAACCATTATACTGTGTGTAACCATTATAATGTGTCGGTGTGTAACCATTATACTGTGTCGGTGTGTAACCATTATACTGTGTGTAATGTCGGTATGTAACCATTATACTGTGTCGGTATGTAACCATTGTACTGTGTCGGTGTGTAACTATTATAATGTGTCGGTGAGTAACCATTATACTGTGCCGATGTGTAACCATTATACTGTGTGTAACCATTATACTGTGTGTAACCATTGTACTGTGTGTAACCATTGTACTGTGTGTGTCTGTAACCATTATACTGTCTGTAACCATTATACTGTGTGTAACCATTCTACTGTATGTAACCATTATACTGTGTCGGTGTGTAACCATTATACTCTGTGTAACCATTATACTGTGTGTAACTATCATACTGTGTGTAACCATTGTACTGTGTCGGTGTGTAACCATTATACTGTGTGTAACCATTGTACTGTGTGTAACTATTATAATGTGTCGGTGTGTAACCATTATACTGTGTCGTGTGTAACCATTATACTGTGTCGGTGTGTAACCATTATACTGTGTGTAACCATTATACTGTGTGTAACCATTATAATATGTCAATGTGTAACCATTATACTGTGTCGGTGTGTAACCATTATACTGTGTGTAACCATTGTACTGTGTCGGTGTGTAACCATTATACTTGGTCGGTGTGTAACCATTATACTGTGTGTAACCATTATACTGTGTCGATGAGTAACCATTATACTGTGTGTAACCATTGTACTGTGTGTAACTATTATAATGTGTCGGAACCATTGTACTGTGTGTAACCATTACACTGTGTGTAACCATTGTACTGTGTGTAACCATTGTTTTATACTGTGTGTAACCATTGTACTGTGTGTAACTATTATAATGTGTCGGTGTGTAACCATTATACTGTGTCGGTGTGTAACCATTATACTGTGTGTAAAAATTATAATATGTCGGTGTGTAACCATTGTACTGTGTGTAACCATTGTACAGTGTGTGTCTGTAACCATTATACTGTCTGTAACCATTATACTGTGTGTAACCATTATACTGTGTGTAACCATTATACTGTGTGTAACCATTATACTGTGTGTAACCATTATACTGTGTTAGTGTGTTACCATTCTACTGTGTCGGTGTGTAACCATTATACTGTGTGTAACTATTATACTGTGTGTAACCATTACACTGTGTCGGTGTGTAACCATTATACTATGCCGATGTGTAACCATTATACTGTGTCGGTGTGTAACCATTGTACTGTGTGTAACCATTGTACTGTGCCGATGTGTAACCATTATACTATGTGTAACTATTTTACTGTGCCGATGTGTAACCATTGTACTGTGTGTAACCATTATACTGTGCCGATGTGTAACCATTATACTGTGTGTAACCATTATACTGTGCCGATGTGTAACCATTATGCTGTGTGTAACCATTATACTGTGGCGTTCCCCTGGACAAATATATACATGTTACAAACAAACATCCAATTTTAATAACTCCGCTATATAATCATACAATCATTGACAATCCCTTTCCTTTCTGGCCAATGAGTGGAGCTGTTGATTTACAATACACTACACCTAACTTAATGGGAAATAAAATCTTGTAATAGGAGTATTTACATATCGTTGATTACATATACATTGTAATGATAGAGTATAAATACAAGGATGTGTGTATTTTTTGCGGTGACAAAATCTACCGTCTAGCTCCATATCTCAGGAGAGCAGAGTAATTTTCTAAATATGATCCCCCCTTTCTTTTTCCCCGGTAATTGCTGCTGCTGGAAGGCTCATCCTTGTAATCTAATCATTTTCAGTCAATGACCATTGAGCTTTAGATCCCCAAGTAAAAACGATAACGAAGTAAACAAGATTTTCAGAATGGGCACTGACACCCTGTTGTGAAGCTTGTATATAGAGTCCTTATAAAGCACTGTAATGTTTTTCACAGTCTCATAACTACTTTAGTCTTATCGAATACCATTTTGGGGCGCAACTCACGGACAATATAGGAACATAACAGCCAGACGGCCAGCAGATAAGGTCTTCTCATGGCTGCACATCGAAAGTGATGCCGTCTACAGTGTTTCCATTTAGTTTTGTATCGCTCATTGTAACTTCAACATAAATATTTTAATACGTCTATATCAATATTTGCCTTAGAGCATCAATCTTGTATCGGTGAAGGAACAGCCGATTAATATTACGTCAGCTTGGTAGACAGTCCAATCACTGATGGGAATGACCTTGTCCGTATAGTATAACACGGAGGAGATCGTCGTAGCTTAAGGGGTTAATCCAAAAAATTGATCAGCCCTAATAAAAAACCCACGATAATGATTTTTTGTTATTTATGTCATAATGGAACACTTAATGACAGCGTCAATAGACAGACAGATAGAGACAGAGAGACAGGGGAAAAGAGAGAGACATAGAGAAAAGGAGAGAGACAGCGATAGACAGACAGAGAAAGACAGACAGGCGCATAGAGACAGAGAGACGGGGGAAAGAGAGAGACATAGAGAAAAGAAGAGAGAGACAGCGATAGACAGACAGAGAAAGACAGACAGACGCATAAAGACAGACAGACAGGGGGAAAGAGAAAAACATAGAGAAAGGGAGAGAGAGAGACAGAAACAGATAGACAAACAGATAGGGGAAAGAGAAAGACATAGAAAAAAGGAGAGAGACAGCGATAGACAGACAGACAGGAAGGAGGAAGAGAAAGACACAGAGAGAGGGAGAGGGAGAGAGGCAGCAAGAGATGGACAGAGGAAGAGACAGACAGACAGAAAGAGACACACAGACAGACGCACAGAGACAGACAGACAGGTAGAAAGAGAAAGACATAGAGAAATGGAGAGACACTGACAGAGACAGACAGGGGGAAAGACAAAGACATAGAGAAAAGGAGAGAGACAGACAGAGACAGACAGACAGGGGGGAGAGAAAGACAGAGAGAGAGGGAGAGAGGCAGCAAGAGATGGACAGAGGAAGAGACAAACAGACAAAAAGAGGCAAACAGACAGACGCATAGAGACAGACAAACAGACAGACAGACAGGGGGAAGAGAAAAGCAGAGAGAACGGAAGAGATACAGCGAAAAACGGACAGAGAGAGAGAGACAAACGGAAAGAGAGAGAAGGACAGAGAGAGAGAGACAAACAGAAAGAGAGAGAAGGACAGAGACACAGACAAAGGCACAAAGAAACAAAAAAAAACTATCAGTATATTCAATATCTTCAGACCTTATATGAATTTCTCTAGGCAAGATGTACTGAAAGATGAACTTTTGTCTTCTGATGGTGGAATGTCTCAAAATTTTCCTGTTTCAGTTTCGGGCATTTACCTCGTCTAAGTCCAATGAAGGCTCTCGCCTCGCCAAATATCAACTCATCTTATCCTACCTAAAACAACACGTCATCGGGTCAACTATTTGACTTGGCTTCCGAAATTTAAATAAATAGATTTTATACAGATTGTCTTGAATATTTTCTTACAGTTTTTGGCGTATAAGAAATACATTTGTGTATTAAAGGGGTTTCGTGATATTTGTCGCATGTTTCAATGTAATTCAGCAAATTCACTACACAGAAGTCTCCATTTCAAGACTATCATTAGAAACATCCGTAGTAAGGACGGGAAAAGTCCGCAGGGAGTTTAATGGATAAATTCCAGTCGGAAAAAGGTCATACAGCTTCAATAAATTCCCTAAATTATATTCGTTTCCAGTTAAACTCTACTTACGTTTGAGGGATATTTAGCTGCTTTCACTATGAATTACAGTGAATGTTTGTGCTATAACTGTACATTTAGATATATACTATCGAGGGATTTTTCACTTCTGGTAGAAGTGAATTTTTATGGTCGTTTCTTCTTTTCCTCGTCATTTTGTTTACTGTAATTTCCTGATATATCTAACAAGAAAACTTGACAAAAAGACTTGAACTGTGATGCAGGATCATACCAACGCGAAACTTATTGTCAAATTGCCACATCCGGCTGTCATACTCCAGCAATATTGAAACTCAAATTGACTGAAACATTCTGCAGATAAAGTGTATAGAAAATACATTTCTCGCCTTCTTTTTAGTACAGATTACTTCAAAAAATGCGTATCTCAATGTAAAACAGAATGCAGATTTGAGAATAGCACTTTTTTTATCAATAATAAAGACATACTGTCTTCATTTTGGAGATGATAGTATTGAACGGTTAAAGCATTAGTACTTTGGAGTATATCTCTACTTAACAAAAATCATGTTTAAGACCGTATATATTAGTACTTAAGACTGTCCCTACCTTATATGTTAGTACTTAAGACTGTCCCAACCTTATATATTAGTACTTAAGACTGTCCCTACCTAATATATTAGTACTTAAGACTGTCCCTACCTTATATATTAGTACTTAAGACTCTATCCCTACCTTATACATTAGTACTTAAGACTGTCCCTACCTTATATATTAGTGCTTAAGACTGTCCCTACCTTATATATTAGTACTTAAGACTGCCCCTACCTTATATAATAGTACTTAAGACTGCCCCTACCTTATATATTAGTACTTAAGACTCTATCCCTACCTTATATATTAGTACTTAAGACTGTCCCTACCTTATATATTAGTACTTAAGACTGTCCCTACCTTATATATTAGTGATTAAGACTGTCCCTACTTATATATTAGTACTTAAGACTCTATCCCTACCTTATATATTAGTACTTAAGACTGTCCCTACCTTATATATTAGTACTTAAGACTCTATCCCTACCATATATATTAGTACTTAAGACTGTCCCTACCTTATATATTAGTACTTAAGACTCTATCCCTACCATATATATTAGTACTTAAGACTCTATCCCTACCTTATATATTAGTACTTCCCTACCTTATATATTAGTACTTGTCCCTACCTTATATATTAGACTGTCCCTACCTTATATATTAGTACTTAAGACTAACCTTATATATTAGTACTTAAGACTGTCCCTACCTTATATATTAGTCCCTACCTTATATATTAGTACCTTATATATTAGTACTTAAGACTCTCCCTACCTTATATATTAGTACTTAAGACTGTCCCTACCTTATATATACTTAGTACTTAAGACCTTATATATTAGTACCCTACCTTATATATTAGTACTTAAGACTGTCCCTACCTTATATATTAGTACTTAAGACTGTCCCTACCTTATATATATATTAAGACTACCTTATATATTAGTACTGTCCCTACCTTATATATTAGTACTTAAGACTGTCCCTACCTTATATATTAGTACTTAACCTTATATATTAGACTTAAGACTGTCCCTACCTTATATATTAGTACTTAAGACTGTCCCTACCTCCCTACCTTATATATTAGTACTTAAGACTGTCCCTACCTTATATATTAGTACTTAAGACTGTCCCTACCTTATATATTAGTACTTAAGACTGTCCCTACCTTATATATTAGTACTTAAGACTGTCCCTACCTTATATATTAGTACTTAAGACTCTATCCCTACCTTATATATTAGTACTTAAGACTGTCCCTACCTTATATATTAGTACTTAAGACTTCCTACCTTATATATTAGTACTTAAGACTGTCCCTACCTTATATATTAGTACTTAAGACTGTCCCTACCTTATATATTAGTACTTAAGACTGTCCCTACCTTATATATTAGTACTTAAGACTCACACCCTACCTTATATATTAGTAATAAAGACAGTCCCTACCTTATATATTAGTACTTAAGACTCTATCCCTACCTTATATATTAGTACTTAAGACTGTCCCTACCTTATATATTAGTACTTAAGACTGTCCCTACCTTATATATTAGTACTTAAGACTGTCCCTACCTTATACATTAGTACTTAAGACTGTCCCTACCTTATACATTAGTACTTAAGACTGTCCCTACCTTATATATTAGTGCTTAAGACTGTCCCTACCTTATATATTAGTACTTAAGACTGTCCCTACCTTATATATTAGTACTTAAGACTCTATCCCTACCTTATATATTAGTACTTAAGACTGTCCCTACCTTATATATTAGTACTTAAGACTGTCCCTACCTTATATATTAGTACTTAAGACTGTCCCTACCTTATATATTAGTACTTAAGACTCTACCTTATATATTAGTACTTAAGACTGTCCCTACCT
The DNA here is from genome assembly GCF_031769215.1 of Ylistrum balloti. Classification (NCBI taxonomy): domain Eukaryota; kingdom Metazoa; phylum Mollusca; class Bivalvia; order Pectinida; family Pectinidae; genus Ylistrum; species Ylistrum balloti. Next base: position 239,221 of record NW_026782342.1, on the reverse strand, counting down.
TATATATTAGTACTTAAGACTCTATCCCTACCTTATATATTAGTACTTAAGACTGTCCCTACCTTATATATTAGTACTTAAGACTGCCCCTACCTTATATAATAGTACTTAAGACTGCCCCTACCTTATATATTAGTACTTAAGACTCTATCCCTACCTTATATATTAGTACTTAAGACTCTATCCCTACCTTATATATTAGTACTTAAGACTGTCCCTACCTTATATATTAGTACTTAAGACTATATATTAGTACCTTATATATATAGTACTTAAGACTGTCCCTACCTTATATATTAGTACTTAAGATTTCCTACCTTATATATTAGTAGTTAAGACTGTCCCTACCTTATATATTAGTAATTAGGACACTATCCCCACCTTATATATTAGTACTTAAGACTGTCCCTACCTTATATAATAGTACTTAAGACTCTATCCCTACCTTATATATTAGTACTTAAGACTGCCCCTACCTTATATATTAGTACCCTACCTTATATATTAGTACTTAAGTCCTTATATATTAGTACTAAGACTCCCTACCTTATATATTAGTACTTAAGACTGTCCCTACCTTATATATTAGTACGTAAGACTGTCCCTACCATATATATTAGTACTTAAGACTTCCTACCTTATATATTAGTACTTAGTACTTAAGACTGTCCCTACCTTATATATTAGTACTTAAGACTGTCCCTACCTTATATATTAGTACTTAAGACTGTCCCTACCTTATATATTAGTACTTAAGACTGTCCCTACCTTATATATTAGTACTTAAGACTGTCCCTACCTTATATATTAGTACTTAAGACTTCCTACCTTATATATTAGTACTTAAGACTGTCCCTACCTTATATATTAGTACTTAAGACTGTCCCTACCTTATATATTAGTACTTAAGACTCTATCCCTACCTTATATATTAGTACTTAAGACTGTCCCTACCTTATATATTAGTACTTAAGACTGTCCCTACCTTATATATTAGTACTTAAGACTGTCCCTACCTTATATATAAGTACTTTAGACCCTGTCCCTACCTTATATATCAGTACTTCAGACTGTCCCTACCTTATATATTAGTACTTAAGACTGTCCCTACCTTATATATTAGTACTTAAGACTGTCCCTACCTTATATATTAGTACTTAAGACTCTATCCCTACCTTATATATTAGTACTTAAGACTGTCCCTACCTTATATATTAGTACTTAAGACTGTCCCTACCTTATATATTAGTACTTAAGACTCTATCCCTACCTTATATATTAGTACTTAAGACTGTCCCTACCTTATATATTAGTACTTAAGACTGTCCCTACCTTATATATTAGTACTTAAGACTCTATCCCTACCTTATATATTAGTACTTAAGACTGTCCCTACCTTATATATTAGTACTTAAGACTCTATCCCTACCTTATATATTAGTACTTAAGACTGTCCCTACCTTATATATTAGTACTTAAGACTGTCCCTACCTTATATATTAGTACTTAAGACTCTATCCCTACCTTATATATTAGTACTTAAGACTGTCCCTACCTTATATATTAGTACTTAAGACTGTCCCTACCTTATATATTAGTACTTAAGACTGTCCCTACCTTATATATTAGTACTTAAGACTGTCCCTACCTTATATATTAGTACTTAGTACTTAAGACTTCCTACCTTATATATTAGTACTTAAGACTGTCCCTACCTTATATATTAGTACTTAAGACTCTATCCCTACCTTATATATTAGTACTTAAGACTCTAGACCTTATATATTAGTTCCCTACCTTATATATTAGTACTTAAGACTGTCCCTACCTTATATATTAGTACTTAAGACTGTCCCTACCTTATATATTAGTACTTAAGACTCTATCCCTACCTTATATATTAGTACTTAAGACTCTATCCCTACCTTATATATTAGTACTTAAGACTGTCCCTACCTTATATATTAGTACTTAAGACTCTATCCCTACCTTATATATTAGTACTTAAGACTGTCCCTACCTTATATATTAGTACTTAAGACTGTCCCTACCTTATATATTAGTACTTAAGACTACCTTATATATTAGTACTTAAGACTCTATCCCTACCTTATATATTAGTACTTAAGACTCTATCCCTACCTTATATATTAGTACTTAAGACTGTCCCTACCTTATACATTAGTACTTAAGACTGTCCCTACCTTATATATTAGTGATTAAGACTGTCCCTACCTTATATATTAGTACTTAAGACTGTCCCTACCTTATATATTAGTACTTAAGACTGTCCCTACCTTATATATTAGTACTTAAGACTTCCTACCTTATATATTAGTACTTAAGACTGTCCCTACCTTATATATTAGTACTTAAGACTCTATCCCTACCTTATATTTTAGCACTTAAGACTGTCCCTACCTTATATATTAGTACGTAAGACTGTCCCTACCTTATATATTAGTACTTCAGACTTCCTACCTTATATATTAGTACTTAAGACTGTCCCTACCTTATATATTAGTACTTAAGACTGTCCCTACCTTATATATTAGTACTTAAGACTTAAGACTGTCCCTACCTTATATATTAGTACTTAAGACTGTCCCTACCTTATATATTAGTACTTCAGACTTCCTACCTTATATATTAGTACTTAAGACTGTCCCTACCTTATATATTAGTACTTAAGACTCTATCCCTACCTTATATATTAGTACTTAAGACTCCTTATATAATAGTACTTAAGACTCTATCCCTACCTTATATATTAGTACTTAAGACTGCCCCTACCTTATATATTAGTACTTAAGACTGTCCCTACCTGATATATTAGTACTTAAGACTGTCCCTACCTTATATATTAGTACTTAAGACTGTCCCTACCTTATATATTAGTACTTAAGACTGTCCCTACCTTATACATTAGTACTTAAGACTGTCCCTACCTTATATATTAGTACTTATATATTAGTACTTAAGACTGTCCCTACCTTATATATTAGTACTTAAGACTGTCCCTACCTTATATATTAGTACTTAAGACTCTATCCCTACCTTATATATTAGTACTTAAGACTCTATCCCTACCTTATATATTAGTACTTAAGACTCTATCCCTACCTTATATATTAGTACTTAAGACTGTCCCTACCTTATATATTAGTACTTAAGACTGTCCCTACCTTATATATTAGTACTTAAGACTGTCCCTACCTTATATATTAGTACTTAAGACTGTCACTACCTTATATATTAGTACTTAATACTGTCCCTACCTTATATATTAGTACTTAAGACTGTCCCTACCTTATATATTAGTACTTAAGACTCTATCCCTACCTTATATATTAGTACTTAAGACTGTCCCTACCTTATATATTAGTACTTAAGACTGTCCCTACCTTATATATTAGTACTTAAGACTCTATCCCTACCTTATATATTAGTACTTAAGACTTAAGACTCTATCCCTACCTTATATATTAGTACTTAAGACTGTCCCTACCTTATATATTAGTACTTAAGACTCTATCCCTACCTTATATATTAGTACTTAAGACTGTCCCTACCTTATATATTAGTACTTAAGACTGTCCCTACCTTATATATTAGTACTTAAGACTGTCCCTACCTTATATATTAATACTTAAGACTGTCCCTACCTTTTATAATAGTACTTAAGACTGCCCCTACCTTATATATTAGTACTTAAGACTGTCCCTACCTTATATATTAGTACTTTAGACTCTATCCCTACCTTATATATTAGTACTTTAGACTGTCCCTACCTTATATATTAGTACTTAAGACTGTCCCTACCGTATAAATTAGTACTTAAGACTCTATCCCTACCTTATATATCAGTGATCTAGAATAAAACCCAACATTTATCTGATAGTTTGCTATTTTAATGTATATACTAGAGATTAGATCAAGGATTTTGGTTTTTAACATGGGACGTATTCGAGTGTTAAAACGACAAAATTCATGATCCTGTCTCCAGTGTATACATACAAATCAAACCGACATCCCCCTATTCTAAAATAAATTGATACTATAATTATCGCAATGTCAACGAAATTCAACAAAACTAAGAATTGCACAATTTTGTTCGAAAGGGTTCCTCATTGTTCTTAGCCAATCAAAATACCCCTTTCAACTATTGATGACGTTGAAGCTTCGCCCACTTTCCAGTCAAGCTGTCATTAGATTTGTAAAAGTATATAGGTCGAAGGGTTTGAGAAGGCTTAACTGTTTCGGGGTAGATTGTCTGTCTAACTTGTTGTTTATAATGATCCTGGTGTACTTACTTAAACATCGTTATGTCTGTCTCAGAATGATAAAAGTTTTCATTCATTAACGTAGTGTATGAATAAAACAACAGACATCGCGGGGACAAGAGATCATTACCGAGAAACTCATCCCAAGTTGTCAGTACGTTGCTTTCAAATGGAGATTGCGATTTATGTATCATTGTTTATTAAGTTCTCAAATAAAGATAGAAAACAATAGCACGTGACATGATTTCATTTAGTTGTGATGTGATCAGCTGATGTTGATTCCAGGATTGAAAATATCACCTAACGGCTGTCGTCTTTATCGACATTCTGACATTACCATTAAACTCACTAACGGCGGAGAAAAAGGGCGAATTGGAATGATATATCACACAGACATTACTGTACTCTTCATTTCACATTCCGATGACACATTTTAGCCTGTCGTTATAATAGATATCTTCAATATCGATGTCCAACATCTGCTTCAACCACTAAGATGGCCGCCACGTTTTGGCTAGCATCAGAAATTATGAGCATATCGGGGATTATATCATAAATATTATCCAATTGAAAAACGCCTCACATCAGCATTATTTGAGAAGATATCTTAGTACATTGGATTACATCCCTTTAATACTTTTATACACAATTATAAACGTTTTCCTTGTGAATGTGGTGGCTCTATCTCCATCCTAGTCGTTACATTGAAAATGTGACATTAGTTTGATTCTTTACATGACTAGTATACGGAATGCGTAATATGTTTCTAGAAATAATGAATCTTATTAACTTTGTCAATCAAGACCTTTGATGTAATAATTTTCAAAATAAAATGTTTTAATCGATATCAATGCTAGCCAGTTGACCACTCTGAAAATGACTAATTAGAAGAAATGTTCCGACTTTGCTATGAACATTTATTACAAATTGTACAAACTTTCCATCAATATTTTTGTTTAGTAAGTTCAACTTAAAGTAATGATAACGGACCGCGACGGAAGTCGACGGGCCACAACGACGGACCACGACGGACCACGACGGAAGTCGACGGACCACAACGACGGACCACGACGGAAGTCGACGGACCACAACGACGGACCACGACGGAAGTCGACGTACCACAACGATGGGCCACGACGGACCACAACGACGGACCACGACGGAAGACGACGGACCAACGGCGGATCGCAATACGTCATATGAGCTATGTAAAGATAACTAAAGACACATAAATGTTGTAAAAATCATTCGTTTTTTTTATTTTCACATCAATTTCGGCAGACAACTTCAACAATTGTCTTCATAATACATAGATTTAATCTTATTTACAAACCTAGGGTAATCTTTGCGCCTGATGACGGCTATGCTCCACTCAACACCATAGTAAAGGGCTGTGTTTTTAGAATGTACACAACTCTGTAACTCTCATAGTTATATTGCGTACATGTTACACACGGCATCACGCCATAACCATCTATCAGTCTTCATAGAAATCACACCTCTCTCTCTCTGTCTGTCTGTCTGTCTGTCTGTCTGTCTCTTCTAACAATAAACAAATGTTTATTTCTGGACGTTCGAGCATCTCGTAAACGCCGTTAGATAAATCGTTAAGAGACGCAGCTAAGTGGCGTATATCCTATCATGTAAGATTATGGACATCCCAGGCAACATTCACAAAAAGTACTCAACAAATTATTACTGCAAAATAGGTTTTTCTCGATTTTTCAAATTTTCGCGTTTGTATAAAAAGCTTGAAGCTAAAAACAGCATATTTTGGACGGGTGTATTTCTACTAATATTTTATTTTTAAACGCTTATTGCTTCTTTTTCAAATCAATATTCAATTCATCAATATTTTAGCGATTTTATTTCACCCTCGAAAAAGTCGAATAAAGATCTTATCGAAAACCCTATCTTTTGCAGTATTACTTATCTCAAGCTATCTAGAGAAGAAGTATTATTTATCTAGAACTGTCGAGATAAGAAGTATTGCTTAGCTCTAACTGTCGAGATAAGAAGTATTACTTATCTCTAACTGTCGAGACAAGAAGTAATACTTATCTCAAACTGTCGAGATAAGTACTGTCGATACAAGATATATAATTATCTCGAATTGTCGAGGCAAGAATTATTGCGTTTGCCGAAATGTCGAGACAAGATAAAAGTGTTTAAACAAGAAATATATAATGATAAATTACTTGAAGATGTAACTGCAAATCAAACAATATCAAAGTAAATTTTAAAACTGAATAATAAAAAAATAAAAATAATAAACACATTAACACCCAAATAAATAGTCGTGATAAGTGTCATTGTAACTTTAAAATGAAAAGTAGTTCCGAACTGAAGTTAACACAGGTCTCTTTGAAATATGTTTCCATTTCAGTAAATTGCGATAAAATTAATAAAATTTGACAAAACACAATCAAGAATCATGATACTAAAAGCATACGCTGTTAATCAATTATGGCGAAAATTTGATGCGTTTTGGAATTGATGGTGATCTGAAGCGATAAACAGCGACAACATCAAAGTTATTAAGACCGTATGTCATCTAATTAGTGAATCCATTGATGAAATCATTTAAAACACTTTTAACACAATTTAGCAGAATTATCATGTCAAATCAAAACCAATCTTAGATTTCGAGCATTCAGTAATGGATAAAATAATAAAAATTAAACACTTGCGTATCACCGGCGTAGTTTAAAGCTAGTTTATAACATGTTACAATTTGTTGTTTTTTAATAAATAACACAGAAAATAATACTTTTAACTGAAACAATGATTGTACAGTGTATTCACAGGAAGTTATTTCTGTTTTACTTCATGAAAATTTTGAGAAAAAATATCTAAAGTAAAATGGGCAATGAGAAAAAACCTGGAATAGGCAACCGAGTAAGCACTCCACCGGTGTTATCATTGCGTCAGTTCTATATACAGTACACATCACTCCACCTGTCAATTACACAAGAAATTCGTTTATCAGTTTCACTGTTAAGTATATATAATATAGATTTATTGAATGTTTATTTACAGTTTATTACGTACAAGCGAAGGACTCATTAAAGTTTATATATCACACTGTCGTCAAAGTCTGGGACAAGCAGATACAAGTCTGAGAGAGCCATTCATTAACTCACACAGATATACACAGGTCCTTATAGGTGTCATCCTACATCCGGGACAATTCATTTATTCTGAAAGCCACGCATCGTGACTTCTGATGTGGACCGTAAGAAATAACAGCAATAATAGTCACGATGAACATTCTAAAATCAAACATGTCCCTCTACACGATCGTTTTCCAATTTAATGTAAATAACAAAAACATACGCTGACATAAAATTATGTAGACCTGTCAAATCGTTGGTGACAGCTCAGGTGTAAGATGTTGGTAAATACTAATAAAGGATTTTTTGTGAAAATGAATGACATTGTAGAATCACATGATAAATGTAATTGTCATTTGCCCTTTCAACAACAAATCTGTGTCCACATTTTGAGGTTAATTGGGATAACTGAAAATAATATTCAACATTTTATTGAAATTAACAAAAACGTATAAGCCTCGATATAATTTTGAAATGAAAAAGATATTCATGTTTCAAAAACAGAATGAAATCGATTTATCACAAAACAAAACCAATCTCAGTATGCTTGTGGAGTATTATACACACAGGTAGCTACTACCGTCAAATTAGCAGGAATTCTGGTGAGAAAAAAACAGATATCAACAACGACGAATGCAAACGCATTCAATTAAGACAAACACATGAAACGCCAAACAAATTAAAACCCAATTGTTACTAGAGTAGTCTACATTGTAAACTTTGGCACAAAACATAAACAACCAGTTCAATATATATGATATTAATGGTGAGTTCAATATGTGTACTAACAGGCGAGATTTGACAGCCAAAAGACATTTAATTTGCTGTGGTAGATGAAAATCCTGACTTTTGTATCATGTTAACTGAAATAATTCACAAAACACGTTCACTCTGCAGTAGGAAGAGAAAATCCAGAAGAACAAACTAAATTGATGTTTACCAACATGTCGAGTAAATTAATGCGTATTCCCTAAAACAATTAAGCTAAACATAAACAACACATTGAACAAGTCTGGCTTTAGAATACCGTTAACAGATACTACATATAGTTCTTTAAGAGTTGCTAATTTCTTTGCTCGAGATAATTCATTTTAGACTATCTTTGGTGTCAGTTACAAATACTGTTGTTCAGATATATGAGTGTTAAATAAAATAAATCCACAATATTCTTTAAAGTATGGTTAGTAACAGTGCCTTAATACTAATAAAACACAAGCTCAAATACTATTCTTGGATCCAATTTCTCATCAATAAAGTTCGGGCTGGCTCTCCTGATAATGATGTCTAATTTTAAACATTTTTTAATGTTTTTATTACTTCGCTATCAAACAAAATGTTTCGGAATAAAAGCTACTTTTTCAAACAGAATTAACGAAAAATCAATTAGCTTTAAATTTTACATTAATTTAAAAAGACGTTTTCAGTCGCTGAAGTCCGAACTAAGTTATTTCTGAGAAATAAACGATATAACATCGATCTGAGATCACACCAACACATAGCACCACACGTAAAATACGATATATTCAACAAGCTAAGTCATTCTTACAGGGACTAAACGTAATGATCATATATATCATTAATAATATATCACAATATTGCAGCTACAAATCGTAGGCAAGATTACCTCCCTTTAAAAGGTGGCGTTCAAAATGGTTTCCATGCTCGGAAACTCGGAATGTCTCTGTATTCATCCCTTAATTAAACGGCGTATTTTTCTGGAGGTCACGAATGTGTATTCAGTGTTAGCCTTTTTTCTGATTCTCATGAATGCCGTTTGGAAATTGACCTTTAGACCTTTTACTTACGGTCGAATAACACCATATCTCAGTTCCAGTGTGTGGTGACAGTGACAATATAACAGTCAGTTTCTGTACTGCTGATACCGACAAAATAAGTCCGCCGTTCAATAAGGCTGGCCTCAGAAATCCAACACAAAGAAACGAAACAGTATCAGTATTCCCGTGTTGAGAATTCAGTGATGATTTCACCACTTGATCTACGTGAGGAATCTCCATGGAAACCACTTTCAATTTGTAGTGATCCTGACGATGACATAGCCCTAGCCTTGTCGAATTGACATTTGACGAAATCCTGTGGTCGAGCCGTTTCGTGTGAATCGTAATCCTGTGTTCCGTCACATTCGAAAGTTATTTCACGAGGCTGACACGATCACGTGATAATGACAAGCATATTATGACCTTGACACGCACGTTCTGTGATGAAGTTCTCCATCGTGTCACGTGATCATTGTGTAATTGGCAAGATAATGGAGCAACAAAGGATCGTCTTTCAAGCCACACAAATAGTCTGTGGATCTCTAAGCGTGGCATTACCCTGTTAGCCGTACGTATATGGGCCCCTTCATCGCCATTCATCATCGAAGATTAATCTTAGTCTTCCAAATTGTTGAGCACTTCTCGGTAACGTATAAACATCAGTCACTATTTTTATTCTCTCACTCTTACGCATTGTTTCTTTTTCTTCCATCCTCTTATACACTTCCATTTTCTCTCACTCTCACAGAAGAGATTTTTTTCTATCACCTTTGCAATACACACGCCAATGTCACGATGATCACACAAAGAATGAGAGAAATACTAGTTCGTGGACTGACCCCACCACTGTCCGCATTGATCACACCATTAGAGCGGTCATACGGCCTCTTTTCGGAGTCTCCAGATATAATTTTCCCACTGTGTTCCTTATTCTGACCTTGGTCACCCATTGGCTCTTTTTCATGGTCAGTTTGGTCGGTATTTCCCCTACCATTATCTGGTCTTAATGGGGTCGGAGCTGGAGTGTAGGTGACAACTCGCGGACATTCATCTGAAAAACAAGCGAAAACATATATTTGATATACACAATGTATATTTGTATATTTCTAGCTAATTAAAATCATAATTATCATTTATATGTGATCATCTCGTGCATTTTTCTGGAGTTCCCATTGTTTTCACCCTATTTATATATTACTTTTCGACCGCTTGGTGTCGATTTATTAAATTAACATTACTATGAAAAAAAGGAAAATAAATGATTAAAGGAATTCTAAAATGGTAAATTCGTATTTAATTGAAGACTAACAAGCTTCCCCAGCGACAATAGTGCTGACAAGGTACTTAAGGATGTCTATGTATCCTGGATTTACGATCGAGGGGTGGGGGGGGCATCCTTGTGTTATGACTTAAGCTGGTTAATTTTCCCTCTTCAGCCACCGTTATCTATGTTACAGTCCTACTAACAAACTGACTAGCTGTCATCATACTGCAAAACGCTAGAATTTAATTAACAATCCAACACTTTGCACGTAAATGTAGTACGTCGTTTGAAGAGTAAGCAATATTCTGATGAAAATGGGGAAAATCGATATTTTTGAACTCTATTTTTGGCAACCTTTACAATGCAAGCACAAGACCCAGACAGATATAACACCAATTATATATAATTTACACATGTATATTTCAGTATCTCTTGTATTATAGAATTAAGTAACACATTTCAATATAAAATTAGCGACAGACTCTACGTGAACCGGAAACGGTTATGACTGAATCATCAGTAAGGCTAGACCTTAAAAAGGTGCGATAACCCCTTAACTAAATTAACATCCTAGTAATGTTTATCATTTTTTGATGTTTTTCAATGAAGTCCTATCTATAATTAACAATTTTGTTCATCCTAACATAAAAATAATGATGTAATGCTGTGATATTACCTATTGGGGAGGGGGTAGGTGATGAGTTATTTTAACAAACAGGAATATATCTATATTGCCGCTGTTGGAACTAACACATCAAAACTCTTAACTTAGTAGTATAAAAAAATAAAGGACCTTACATAAATATGGATGTTACGATTTGAAACTATCAAACAATTTAATGAACTCCATTTAACAATGTAATGAATATAAGATTCTATTCATCATATAACTCACATTTCTTCAAAATAAGCAAACATTCTCAAATAAATCTCCCTATAAGAAATACTTCTTTCGACGCCCACAGAATGTTTTTTCCGAGACAATCATGTCAAGTCATTAAGAGGTTATCATTCTATGACGTCACCATAGTTCAATTAAACGTGTGTCAGACGATATTTATGACAAAACACAATACGCCAGCTCTGTGATAAAGCGACATTAGTTATTCTTGAGAAATATCTGAAATCGTTATCTAAAATGCAAATGATTAAGTTACACCATATATGGAAGTCACGTGACTTACTGGACGGCTTGAAGAGTACATAGTGAATGGCGCTGTTTCTAACCACACTTCTCTGGTCCCCACACTCAGAGTCCTCCTTCACATCGATACCTCCCTCCGTGTCACGGAAAGCCTGCAAATTAATACATATTTATCAAATCACACGATATTTAGACGGATATTCAACTGATATGACATCAAAATGTTAACATTATGACGTCGAAAATATAGACAATAAATAAATACCAGCATGTCAACAAAAATCATTATCCCAATACTAATTCAATAAAACTTAAACAAATCATTAACAAATGAAAGTACAAGGAGATTAAGACCAGCTGTTCCGGAAGGGTAAGCGTCTTCTTCATTGACACCATGTAACCCTAGGTTAATCAAAGGAAGTAATGGCACGATCTCAAATGAGAACAAGGTACAATGGAACCAACATACAAACTAACGAGCATCAAGGACAAAAATGACTGGGAAACTGGTTTTGTCGATTGAAGTTTTACTTTTATCATCGGATATCATTTATTTACGAATTTCAAGAAGAGAAGAAGACAAACAAGTAACAAGATAATTAGTAACAAGTTCTTAAGGTAACAAAGTCATTTAGGAACACTTTAGAATTGTACAAAAGACACAAAAGTGAATAGCACCTTTTGATAATTTAGATATAGTAGAGCAAGACAGTGAATTAAACTGCATTATTCAGCTGTTTCATTCTAAGTCTATCAGTGATGCTAAGGGCCTAAATTCTGAAGCCTTGGAGATCGAAAGAAAAGTCATATGGGTTAAATTCAGGACATCATCAAGTACATTGTGTATATACTCTGACAAGAACACAACATCGATATCCATTTTCAAACATGAAATTTTATATACAAGAAAAACCTTCATTGCTAGTCATTTTCCAGCATAAATTATATCGGTTCTGTTGATGTATGTAAATATACATATACTAGTTAAACCACCATGAAACATATATATATATATATATGTGTGTGTGTGTGTGTGTGTATTACAATCCGCTCATACTTACCAAACACGTTGCACGTTTGTAGATATCTTTTGGTCTTTGAACAATAACATAATGAGTGCCATCTTTCTTGAAATCCAACAAGCAGTCCATGTATTCCACTAAAAGTGAAAAAAAAACCATTGAAAAGAATTATTTCTGTACAAATAATCGCGAGTTATTTGAATTCGCGTTTGACTCTCCTTGCGTATAAACGCAAATATAGATTCCACGCGAAACAATAGTAATTAACAGATAACAATACAGTGCTCGCATGCGACTTACCAGACTGACGGTTAAAAGGACACTTTTTCTCCACTACGATTTCACTTTCAGATGAACATCCCATCTTGAATCTACCTGTACAATCTGTAGTTTTATCCATAAAACTAAAATCACCATTCGTAGGGCAACTAGAGGCCTCAAGCCCAGCAGCTGTGAAAAAATGAGGGAATGAAATCAGCTTGACAGAGCATGTTCATCGATATGGGTAAAGAAGAAATACAATTATTACATTTGACATTTGGCAGTCGAATCTCGTTATCTCGAACTTAAGGACCCACAAAACATTCGCACTCCCTTAAGTCGAACACTCGATCATCTCGAAGTTTTCCCAAGGTTCCGTCGAGTTCGAGATAATGAGATTCGATTGTACCTATATTTCGAAACATGCGATATAACCCCCATGCATAATTTGATATATAGATGAAACATTTATTAGCAAGAGCCATATACTGTACTGAAACATGATTATCATGTAAATATAATTCATTAAATTAATTGATAAATCAATAAATCATCGATATCAGTGGACAATTTATCGGCACAAATCGCAAGCCATAACCGAACATAAGAGACTTTGATTCCGATTTATAACATTGCAACACCTGGCCAAACTGAAGTTTCCTCCCCTTAACTGGATAAAACTGGATATCAATCATTTAATTATGATAAGGTTTAATAACATCTGGAGTTTTTCGTGGAAAACATATTTAAAAACATAATTAAACTGTCATTTGTATTTACAATGTTATATCTATTTGAATACTCACGTATCAACACATGTTTCTCGCCGTGGTCAAAACTAGAATCGCTACACGCCTCGTGCCTACTTCCAAGCTGGGTACCTTTAAGAAATATTGATTTAACAAGTTCACTTTACATAACGACAATTTTTAAATCATTATGAAATACCACCAATGCTGATAATTATAACACCTCTTGCTTCTTTAAAGGGAGTTTTATGACAGACGGAGATTACAGGTTTAATTAAAACACATGTGAATAACACCCTTTTATTAAGATTTAGAACCGACACAGCGACATGATGAATACTACGTTATGTAATGTTATATCCCTCTAGGACTCTTAACAATGTTTATAAAGTAGACACATAATTACCGTCTACCTACAGAGATGACATGTCTTAAACTGACTATATCTGCATCTATATCAACTGAAACAAGCTATCTAATAAATATATACAAATAGTGTCTACTATTGCTAGCATGTCTAAAACATCTATTGTGTTTAACTCCATCTAGCCTCAATACTATCAATTTTAAACTGTTTCCTCTCTATAACAATGACATGTCATAATGGCCTCCTTCTCCAGTTATGATAATCTATAAATAGCGTCACTTACTATCACATACACCTGTCTAGAGACACCATACGATTGTCTTCACAACCACTTGCCTAAACTACTATCTGTCTCTTTCAAACACCTGTCTTTATCAAACACTTGTCTATAGACACCATATGATTGTCTTCACAACCACTTGCCTAAACTACTATCTGTCTCTTTCAAACACCTGTCTTTATCAAACACTTGTCTGTAGACACCATATGATTGTCTTCACAACTACTTGCCTAAACTACTACCTGTCTTTAACAAACACCTGTCTATAGCACCATATGATTGTCTTCACAACCACTTGCCTAAAATACTATCTGTCTCTTTCAAACACCTGTCTTTATCAAACACTTGTCTGTAGACACCATATGATTGTCTTCACAACTACTTGCCTAAACTACTACCTGTCTTTACCAAACACCTGTCTATAGCACCATATGATTGTCTTCACAACCACTTGCCTAAACTACTACCTGTCTTTATCAAACACACGTCTTTATCAAACACCTGTCTAGAGACACCATATGATTGTCTTCACAACTACTTGCCTAAACTACTACCTGTCTTTACCAAACACTTGTTTACAATATCTCTATCACTAACACCTGTCTAAAATTACAATTGTCTGCATTGTTTACATCTAGAATCTGTTGGACAAATTCACAAGACTTCGCTACTTTATGTGTTTAACTACCACCTTGATATCAACACCACCTTTCAACAACAAAAACACTAGCACAATATTTATCTATTTGTTACATGAGTGTACCGACACACTGACCACACTGATATATACATGGTATGTACCTGCTCCCAAGATATGTACGAACCTTTATGTAAGCACTTATAGCGTGGCGAGTTGTGTGTTTAGATATAAAAACATTCCCGTTAAAAGTAAACAAATAAACAAAGCTAAACAATTTCTCATAAAATATGTATAGTGGGAGATAATGGTAACCGGAAGTGGAATCCGAAATCAGGAAGTCACTTACTGATATATAATTCCAGTACTTTTCGTTCACGCTTGACCAAACGCAAGCATCGATATCCAGAAACGCTGTAAAAATAAAACCAGAGAGTTACATATATTAATGACTTTACAGCAAAATGTATTTGACAGTAAACAGAAATTTTCGACAAGATCTCAGTCTGTTGAAAATTATGAAAAATTATTGAAAGCAAACGGTTAATCTTTCCTTGCTAATAAAAAACAACCCTGTTGAAAGGAGAATTTACAAAAAGATTTTTTTCTTATACTCTTTTGTAAACACCTAATTTCTGTCAATATCAGGATGTTACACCATGGATTTGACTTTGAGATCTGGGACAAAACGTGATAATAATCCCTATGAGAGTGTGGAACCTGTCCATCAAGTTCACGCTTGATGTAATCACTGAAGCTAATTACAAGTTATTTACACTTGATCAGTTTTAATCACCATTAAATAATTACAATAGTTTTCCGTGGCAATGATGATTAGGAATACGGTGATCTGTTGTATTTGTTTTTCGTTTAACATCTATGTACTTCATTAAAAACAAAGATTCTGTCCAAAAAGAATCTTGTTCAATTTCTTATTAATTTCTAGAATTTAATGAAAGGTATATATACGTGTATTTGTGCATTTTTACGAGCTTTCAATTTCAAATGAAATTATTCGTTGCTGGAGACACATAAATGGCAAAAATATTTTACCAGGAGTCGTCAGTCACGTGTGCCATAAACTCTCTCTCGTGACGACGAGAACTGTCTACATTATCGATACATCTAACAACCATCTTCATATCCGACCGGTAGCTGCCCTCGCTATAAACGACCGTATCCGGTGACGTCACAGTCTTGTCCTTCACTCGGAATATCTGTAGCCCTTCGTCAGCCTCTATGACAAATCGACCAGACATATCCCTCCAGTATTTCCGGCGATGGAAAAATTCCGGGAATCGACATTGAGGGGAAGGCCATATTGTTCCATCAAAGTCTGAATAGAAATAAGGTGATGCAATAATGACAGGAAATGAAAGATTAAACCACATCATATTGAAATCTACTACCATATTGGAGTGGACCAGTTAAAGGAAAAGATTAATGTCTGACCCAATAATATTTGTCTTCGTTAACAACCAGTACATATCTGAACTGTGAAGCATGAAACAGTCTTAGCAGGTGACAATCAGGTGGAGGTATATACATCTAACAATTATTTCCTAGATTCAAAGCTATTTCATGCTAAATATAACGTAACCTTTAGGGTAAATGCATTTTCCCATTTGTATGTGTCTTAGAAGAATAACTATTAAATTCTGAAAGTTTGAGATATGCATTTCCTACGTTTTGGGAAGTAACAAAAGTATAATTAAGATATAAAGATGAATGAATCTGAAGACATTTAAAAAGACACATGGAACAAGACACTTGTAAAAAGACACAAGACACATGTAAAATGACAGTTGCGGGTTAGAATCATTTAAGAAAATTCCAAATTATTGTGTAATTATGACATGAGTATAATTTACGAGTTCCATTCAGACTATTCCAAATGAATCTGAGGTGAAAATCCCTAACCTCTACATCGGCCATGTCTGTTTGATTGAAATTTCTACACAAACCAAACAGAAGTGGACACCATCTTGAAATTCAATCCTACTATCAGCTGTGTCAATGTGGGTTAAATAGGTTTTGCTACCAGGTTCATTTGTCATGGCAACACAAAACCTTATCTTCATACGATCGATCGTTTGAACTGTCTTTAAAACGTGATGTGATAAGCACAAGCTTAAGAATTTGTCTAAAAATTATACAAAAATGATTGATCATTTCAGAAAGCAACAGAAATATGTCATTTGACAGAAACGAGGACATGGTATAGTCAAAACATTGGATACCCCCCATATAAACAGTGATGGGGTTCGGTCGTAGGAGAATGTTTGTGTGACGTCATGGTGGATCGGAATCAGGATCCTAATAGGTGTCAATGTAAAACTTAAAAAATATGTTCTGAGCCACGAACAGTCAGACAAAATGTCATTTACGGCCAACGTAACCACACATTCGAAACTCGAGAGTAAATCTGAACCATGTATGCTGCGACTGAAAAGCAGAGAAACTCATTACATTGTGAAGGAAACACATTTCTGCTTTTAAAATTCCTCGGAAGAAATTTGTACTAGGTAAATTATTTTTTAAATCACGCAATGGATTTAAACGGAATTCTAACATTTCATGGGTTTTCCCATTTACATAACACCTCTTTTTTCTACAACAGTATTTCATCAATTCTAATGGTTTATAGTCAAAGCAGAGCATAGCTATGAAAACCGTCAGATAAAATGTGATTTTTGGACGAAGGAGTAAAGTCTTTAGAAGACTATTGAGCAATATAGATCATTTGTAATGTTATGGTCGGTTATAGAGCATGGATTGCTGACCCTCTTTGACAGAATGCCAAAATTTGCCATGCATTGATGGAATGTCTAGGGGCTTACCTCTCTGTAGCTTCATCGTGGTAAAGCCAACACTAGGACTCTGTAGTCCCTGGCACGTGCCATCAACTGTCATCGACATATCTCCGGTACCGCCATAAAAGCTATGCATCTGTAAAAGACAAGATGGCGATTCAGTTTCATATCTTATTGTATATGTATTGACTTTTTCATAAAATGACAGTAAATCGTTTTGAGTGTATGGTCGTTTTGAATTAAAAAAAAAAGACGTTCTCTGTATGATGAAAATGATTATTGGAAAGTAATTTCCAGTCCCAAGCTCAATTAAATGCATCTTTAACACTTTAACGAAGTCAAAATATAGCAAGCATCGCCGGCACTACCGAATTATTTCACAATGGCGGTTATTGATTAACAATTTAAGTTATTGTTTAAAAAAGGTTTAAACCAGAAATTTGCAGGTATGAAGATGACATAAGTCGGAAACAAAACATAGATCAGCATTTTCAAATCGTTTGATATCCATAAATTCTGACAGGAAAAAAATCATGGTCAACACAAATAAACCTCTCACTTGCCTTCATTTTATTTATAAATATTCCTACTGCAACACAGTTTGTATTGTTCATGTCAGTATATATAAAACAGTCACCCGAAAAACTATACTACATCTATAAGAGATAAATCGCAGAGAAATAATCCCCCGGGATAAACCGACATCCGTTCACCACTCTCTGCACAAGGCATGTTTCTACAGGAGCGTGAATTCGATCATTTCTGGAGTCTCCACTACAGCCTGTAGTTGTAAGTAGCATCATTTTGGTCGGAATTAGAACAACTTTGATTGTAGAGAAATGCCAGGGCATTATCTGTAACGTTGTTATAACTATTAAGTTCGTCCTAGGAATCTCTAGTAATGT
The DNA here is from genome assembly GCF_031769215.1 of Ylistrum balloti. Classification (NCBI taxonomy): domain Eukaryota; kingdom Metazoa; phylum Mollusca; class Bivalvia; order Pectinida; family Pectinidae; genus Ylistrum; species Ylistrum balloti. The sequence goes on along the minus strand of NW_026782342.1, from coordinate 220,608 downwards.
ACATGCAGAAGCTCGACAATTGCCCTGTAGTTAGGAAACTCGTTATCCTGGGAAAATTTGCATGTCATTCAGTATTCCGGCATATAAACTGGATACTCTCCTGTTCAGGAATACATCGCATCCCGTATAATTACATACATCACGTGATTAGAATTAATCGGATCAGTCACGTGACATGACTACACATTCCCCATGAGGTTAAATTTTAGGTCAAGGTCAAATCAATCTATCTGAGGACAGATGTGGCTATTACTGAAATAGTCCTCTTACTGTACAGAGGGGAAAATTCGTGGATATTTTTCTGGAGGATATTACATGGCGGACATTTTTTTCCTCCAGAAATTCATTATGTTTATGGTATAAACCAGCCTGAAGTCGAGAGGGAAACTCTCATTGATGATGTTTCATTTGTAACATAATAGATATGGATGTAGGTATGTAAAAAAAACAACAAAAACAAACATGTCAACACGATCATATTCCAAAACTCAAATTCAATACAACTAGGGCAAAATATGAACTTAAGAAAGATTTACACAGAGACTCCTTCAAAAAGTACAAGGATAATAAGATCAGGTGTTCCGGAAGAGTAAGCATCCTCTGTTTCAAAGACGACCCTCGCCGTGTAAATCTTGGTCAAACAAGGTACACTACACATCAACGGAACCAACAGGCAAAATGACGAGCATCAAGTACGTCCAACTCCATGTCGCACAAAGAAATCGAATATTCTGTCCTTCTCAACTTTAAACTGACAGTGTTGGCATGTTTGGTTTTTTTTTACATACCTACATCCATATCTATTATGTTACAAAACAAATCCTTCATTCAGTTATTTTTTTAAATATATGAATTTTATTTAGGCTATAATAACTATAGCTGAATTGAGAATGGGTTTATGGTCTGTATTGTCAGAAAATTGTTTACTCTCTGACAGAAATGTCTGCTATTCCTTTCTACGTTAAACATGCAATTATATATATGCATTACATCAATGTCATTCTCAGTAAATTTGCTACAAACACTATTGACATATAAAGCACCCATTTGGTTTCAAGACCTGAATTTATTTCTAGCAATTTTTACGTACTGGGATTTTTTTCAAACTACTGAAAAATAATTTTTTTCGTGGGGTTCAAAATTCGTGGTTTCACAAAATTATTCATTTTTCTTGTCACTTGATTTTGTGGTTAAATCTTGCCCAGCAAATTCGCTTATACTGTAATTTATGTCAACTTCGGTCCCTTTGTTGTGGACAAATCCTTCCATGAAGTACACATGTAGACAACGAAAGTATGTCCCCTATGGAAACAATAGTAACAATATTGAAAACTATTTATCTTCTGTAATTTCCCATGTATTGATTCAACTGACTTAATTTCATTTCAATAATGTAAATGTTTAATACTTACAAAACAGCGGTACTGTGGTGTGTCAGGTTGGTATGGATGCGTAAACTTTCCATACAAATATTTATCACCATTTACCCACGTGGCTAAACATTGGAAATCCAGCACTGTAACAAACGAAAAAGGAAATTAACATAGAGGACGTAATAGATTTCATAATATATGTGAGTGATGTCATAAATTAACTGGTAACGTCATAAATTAACCAAATGACGTCATAAAGCCCTTTGAATAGAGCACAATACTTGCCACAACCCATAATCCGTCAACTCAAGGTAAAAAAAAGAACACGTGCCAACTTCAATTACAAGTAGATATCAAATTCAATTTTTTCGTGACAAAGATGAATTTGAATATTTACTTAATAGACTGTCATTGCACAATTTTCGGATCTTTTTTCCTGCAGTAGAGAATTCAAATTTCTTCCATTAGGATCTATTACAGGAAAAATAAGTCTCCAAGAGCAAAGAGATTGATTTTGTCTGGACCGACTGGACATTATAGATATGCACAATGAACTTGTAGTCAGTTTCTAATTTGCCGATGTACATTTCAAGGCAAACCCATTTTGATTTCAGAATAGGCAGCATTTTAGATCGATGGAGTTCTTATCCATACCTAAGTTTGTTAACAAAGATAAATGGGTATACTTCCACTAGGAGAAAGCACGCCGTGTTGAGAAACGCCGCTGGGACACTTGGGTATTATCCTGGCTTTTATCACGTACCCAATAATTATACTTATACTTGCCTTAAATTGACATCATATTGGAAATGCGTTTATTTCTATAAAGTCTTATAGAACAGGATGTCGTTATGAAATATATCTCAGGTTCACGTGGTGGGCAAATGCACATTCACGACTGTATATGACCTTGCTGTCATTCTCAAGTTTGATAATACCATAATTTATGTAAAGTAATTCTGACAGAAACCTTTCAGGACGACAACCATACTCATCCGCTGATCTATGTAAATATTTCACAAATACAGGAGATCTTTGTCATTGTACCCACTGATACCGTTATTTATGCAGTAATATTTTATTACGAAATACCGTAAAATCTTCCATTTTCGTCGGAGATTTATTGTCATTGTATGTAGTTTTTATCTATGAATTGATTTATGTCTACGAACTGTTAAAATGAGTACACTTATTGCGCTATATTTATTTTCAAAATTAGATGTCCACGAAATATGATTTTGAAAACAATTGAACCTCACTAAAACCTGTGATTTTACAGTAAGTTAGGCCCTCTTTACTGTATTTTGGAAGGATATATGACGACACAAAGAGTACCTTGTAAACAATATTGACGTAAATAAACCTACCTCTGTCATACGTCTCTGACATGCCATTACAATGCTTGTAGATAAATTTAAATTTTGAATCATCTGCGCATGCGTGTATTTGTGAGATTGGCCATTTGCAGTGATTGTTCGCCGTGGTACTGTTTGAGTAAGAGAATTCGTGGTAACCTTGGAAAGGGCACGGAACTGGAACACTTGGAACTGAAATAGTTAAAAAGATGTCGTTAAGATAGCAAACTCATTATCTATTGCATTTAGACATTTGAAAAACAAATACTGCTTTAAAAGTATGTCATTTTAAAGATTGTTTGTGATACTAAATCGTAGGCGACAGAGTAAAATCCACATTAGTGAAAATCAATGTAAAGAATGGGAATGTACACCGGCCACAAACTTTAAACAATTCCAATAGCAAGTACAGAATGTACACCGGCCACAAACTTTTAACAATTCCAATAGCAAGTACAGAATGTACACCGGCCACAAACTTTAAACAATTCCAATAGCAAGTACAGAATGTACACCGACCACAAACTTTAAACAATTCCAACAGCAAGTACAGAATGTACACCGGCCACAAACTTTAAACAATTCCAACAGCAAGTACAGAATGTACACCGGCCACAAACTTTAAACAATTCCAATAGCAAGTACAGAATGTACACCGACCACAAACTTTAAACAATTCCAACAGCAAGTACAGAATGTACACCGGCCACAAACTTTAAACAATTCCAATAGCAAGTACAGAATGTACACCGACCACAAACTTTAAACAATTCCAACAGCAATTTTACCACAAACTTTAAACAATTCCAATAGTACAGAATGTACACCGGCCACAAACTTTAAACAATTCCAATAGCAAGTACAGAATGTACACCGGCCACAAACTTTAAACAATTCCAAAAGCAAGTACAGAATGTACACCGACCACAAACTTTAAACAATTCCAATAGCAAGTACAGAATGTGTTCTATAAGTCTACCAATCATTGCTTTTAATTGTTCCATTTTGATTATTTAATTCTTCAGTATGACAAACCATCATCAGGTTTTTGCGAAAATATTCAGTAGGGTAATTAACCTTGGTAGAGTATAATAATGTACTGTAATTAACCTTGGTAGAGTATAATAATGTACTGTAATCAACCTTGGTAGAGTATAATAATGTACTGTAATTAACCTTGGTACTGTAAATTAACCTTGGTAGAGTATAATAATGTACTGTAATTAACCTTGGTAGAGTATAATAATGTACTGTAATTAACCTTGGTAGAGTATGATAATCCACTGTAATTAACCTTGGTAGAGTATAATAATGTACGGTAATTAACCTTGGTAGAGTATGATAATGTACTGTAACTAACCTTTGTGGAGTATGATAATGTACTGTAATTAACCTTGGTAGAGTATGATAATGTACTGTAATTAACCTTGGTAGAGTATAATAATGTACTGTAATTAACCTTGGTAGAGTATGATAATGTACTGTAATTAACCTTGGTAGAGTATGATAATGTACTGTAATTAACCTTGGTAGAGTATGATAATGTACTGTAATTAACCTTGGTAGAGTATGAATTAATGTACTGTAATTAACCTTGGTAGAGTATGATAATGTACTGTAATAATGTACTGTAATTAACCTTGGTAGAGTATGATAATGTACTGTAATTAACCTTGGTAGAGTATAATAATCCACTGTAATTAACCTTGGTAGAGTATAATAATGTACTGTAATTAACCTTGGTAGAGTATGATAATCCACTGTAATTAACCTTGGTAGAGTATGATAACGTACTGTAATTAACCTTGGTAGAGTATGATAATCCACTGTAATTAACCTTGGTAGAGTATGATAATCCACTGTAATTAACCTTGGTAATTAAATCCTGTAATTAACCTTGGTAGAGTATATGATAATGTACTGTAATTAACCTGTAATTAACCTTGGTAATTAACCTTGTAGAGTATATAATCCACTGTAATTAACCTTGGTAATTAACCCTTGGTAGAGTATGATAATGTACTGTAATTAACCTTGGTAGAGTATGATAATGTACTGTAATTAACCTTGGTAGAGTATAATAATGTACTGTAATTAACCTTGGTAGAGTGTGATTATGTACTGTAATTAACCTTGGTAGAGTATGATAACGTACTGTAATTAACCTTGGTGTAGTATATAATGTACTGTAATATGATAATGTACTGTAATTAACCTTGGTAGAGTATAATAATGTAATTAACCTTGGTAGAGTATAATAATGTACTGTAATTAACCTTGGTAGAGTATGTATAATCCTTGGTACTGTAATTAACCTTGGTAGAGTATAATAATCCACTGTAATTAACCTTGGTAGAGTATAATAATGTACTGTAATTAACCTTGGTAAAGTATAATAATGTACTGTAATTAACCTTGGTAGAGTATGATAATCCACTGTAATTAACCTTGGTAGAGTATGATAATGTACTGTAATTAACCTTGGTAGAGTATGATAATGTACTGTAATTAACCTTGGTAGAGTATAATAATGTACTGTAATCAACCTTGGTAGAGTATGATAAGTCTGCTGTAATTAACCTTGGTAGAGTATGATAATGTACTGTAATTAACCTTGGTAGAGTATAATAATGTACTGTAATTAACCTTGGTAGAGTATGATAATGTACTGTAATTAACCTTGGTAGAGTATGATAGTCTGCTGTAATTAACCTTGGTAGAGTATAATAATGTACTGTAATTAACCTTGGTAGAGTATGATAATGTACTGTAATTAACCTTGGTAGAGTATAATAATGTACTGTAATTAACCTTGGTAGAGTATGATAGTCTGCTGTAATTAACCTTGGTAGAGTATAATAATGTACTGTAATCAACCTTGGTAGAGTATGATAAGTCTGCTGTAATTAACCTTGGTAGAGTATGATAGTCTGCTGTAATTAACCTTGGTAGAGTATGATAAGTGTGCTGTAATTAACCTTGGTAGAGTATGATAAGTCTGCTGTAATTAACCTTGGTAGAGTATGATAGTCTGCTGTAATTAACCTCGACAGAGAATAAAAATCTATTGTAATTAGGCAGCGTAGAGAATTATGTCACATTCTTCTGATTCATTTTTCGTGAATACATGTTTAAACATCTATGAATGATAGCTAGTAACACTGTAACGCATGATTTAAAGTCAATTACTGGTTAGATAGGTATTATCTGCCCTGCTGCAAACTCTTATATACAATGACAGCTGGCCACCAGGTGGCGCCCCTATTCGACCAGCTACAACACACTTACCCCGAACTATTGTGTGCAGTGTGTCGTCTCCATTGATTTTTTCACAGACAGATTCGATGGAATTGCCCGCGAAGCATAAACCTGGAATCAAGACAAACGCAAAGACGTTCAGCAACTATAGTGTATTAGACACTGATATAGATATAGCTAACTTAAACACCAGTATAGTGTGTTAGATACAGATATAGTTAACATAAACACCAGTACAGTGTGTTAGATACAGACATAGTTAACTTAAACACCAGTATAGTGTGTTAGATACAGACATAGTTAACTTAAACACCAGTACAGTGTGTTAGATACAGACATACTTAACTTAAACACCAGTATAGTGTGTTACACACTGATACAGACATAGTCAACTTAAACACCAGTGTTAGATATAGACATAGTTAACTTAAACACCAGTATAGTGTGTTAGATACATACATAGTTAACTTAAACACCAGTACAATGTGTTACACACCGATACGGACATAGTTAACTCAAACACCAGTATAGTGTGTTAGATACAGACATAGTTAACTTAAACACCAGTATAGTGTGTTAGATACAGACATACTTAACGTAAACACCAGTACAGTGTGTTAGATACAGACATAGTTAACTTAAACACCAGTATAGTGTGTTAGATACAGACATAGTTAACTTAAACACCAGTACAGTGTGTTAGATACAGACATACTTAACTTAAACACCAGTATAGTGTGTTAGATACAGACATAGTTAACTTAAACACCAGTACAGTGTGTTAGATACAGACATACTTAACTTAAACACCAGTATAGTGTGTTACACACCGATACGGACATAGTTAACTCAAACACCAGTATAGTGTGTTAGATACAGACATAGTTAACTTAAACACCAGTATAGTGTGTTAGATACAGACATAGTTAACTTAAACACCAGTATAGTGTGTTAGATACAGACATAGTTAACGTAAACACCAGTATAGTGTGTTACACACTGATACAGACATAGTTAACTTAAACACCAGTATAGTGAGTTAGATACAGACATAGTTAACTTAAACACCAGTATAGTGTGTTAGATACATACATAGTTAACTTAAACACCAGTATAGTGTGTTAGATACAGACATAGTTAACTTAAACAGTATAGTGTTAGATACAGACATAGTTAACTTAAACAGTATAGTGTTAGATACAGACATAAATAACTTAAACAACAGTATTCCTAAGAAATGTTATTTCTAAATATCGATTTAATGAAAGATAATACTTAAAGAGAAAAGGAATATGAAAATTTAAAGTAATGTATAGCTGTTAAAATTAAGACAAAAAATCTTACAAAAACAATTAATGCAAGTATCATCTAAATTTGTTGTCTGATCGACTTTACAATTGTTTGATCCAATCATATAACATTATGTTTAGAGATATATTCACACCATGACTAAGGCTTCCATAATGAAAATATCTAAACTGGGTGCAATCACTCGGAAGCAGCGAAGGCCTCGTTAGGTCACTCTCGTGGTAGTATATTCTTGTAATTACTGCATTTGCCGAAAATTTTATGATACACCTTTTCCTGTAACCAAAGCATTCATCATCCTACCGTAGCCAGAACGTTACGCGTGCTTTTGTGTGAACATATGAAAGTTGATAATAACCAGGAAAATTAACAGCTACGATAATTCCATCATTGTGTGTAATTTAAACAATTTGCGTCGCTGGTACTTTAACGAGTTTCAAAATACAACAGGGTTTTTATTCCTACCCTAAAATACCAACAAACAGCATGCAGGCGGTGTTTAGGTTGTAGCTTTCTCATATTGTTTAAATGTGAAAACCATAAAATGTTCACCCCAGGAAGCACTTTAAATCAATTGATTGTAGCTTGTTACAGTTCAAAAATATCACACTCAGAATTCACTTTTATCTGAGCTACTTTTAACACTGACTTCTTTTCGTTCCGAAAATTTGGTTATTTTTTCTGATTCTATTTGTTTGTTTTGATTGCTTGTGTTCTGATGAAATAACCCGTTTGTTTATTTTATCTTTACATTGTTTACCTTGAGACATCCAACTTCTATTATTGTGCCTATTCAATTATATTCTTAAGTTATTTTGATAATTTCCAGGTGTGGAAAGTTTTGTTATGTTAACCTAATGGTTCTTATTTTCATTTATCTTTATGAATCAGTTTAATTCACAATTCGACTCTACTGCATCTAACTCTAAATTTGCACTGAAAGGTGTTTTTCACTCGTGTATTTTTCTGCGACTTTGCAGGTAGTGGACGTTTAGTCCCTGAGGTTTACTGTAACCTACATACCAAATTTTGATTCCTTAAAAAAGTGGCACAGATCACTTGGGGATTTTTTTTCGGAAATTTTCAAATTTTAATAGTTGTATTAACTGAGTGATTCTAAAAATATTTTCCTAACATTCAAAATTCGAATTGCATATAAATTTTATTTATTATACCTTTCAAAATACATTGATTACACTTGTCACTTAACGTGTGGGATCAATTAAGTGTGGAGCGCTAATATGTTTGAAGAAAAGAGTTGTGGCGAACAAGGTTTTTTGTTTATAAAGTATACACTGAGTTATAAAATCGTACAAAGGTGCAGGACGCGCAGATGATGTTGCTTCCTTGTTTATTTCGGCCAATGAGACCACATTAATACATTAAAGATATCGTGCTTATACCTTAGAAGTGTGATTGATAATAGTGGAAGAAGGAATGATACTGAAGCAGACTTGATTTTATTGATCAAAAGATAATGAGAAAAAATACACTTTAAGCTGGCTCTGACTGGACCCTATACAACGTCACGTGACACGGTCTAAGATCTCGTGATAGCTTTCTTTGTACATGAATACCAACTCTTGTGATAGTGGGGCCGCATATCTACTCTGCTGTTCTATCTAACATAGTTTATCATGGACATTTTAAAATTAATCTCCAAAAAGTGAGTTTGGAAGTAGACCCCTATCATGTTAATAAAATCACGTGGTTACGATCTAAGATCTATGTTGTTTCCACTTACAAAGACAAAACATTTGAGATGGTATTTTACATTTTTATTTAAGATTGATTTTGTTTTTGTGAATTACATAGAACCTGGACTATCCACTACTCCATCTTTTCGTGTTTTCCCCAAGTTTTATCTCAACACTCATGTTTTGTTTAGTATGTCCTTCTTATCTTCATAGATTTTTAGAGAATAATTTATAACTTTACACTTGTCTTTAACAAAGACTGACGCTTCGTGTTCCACGAAGTGACGCACATATTGACCTTATAAAATGTGACGTTCAGGTCCCCCTGACCTGATATTTAAGACTTATCAAAATTTGATTTTATTAAATTGTAATTAATGTATTGTAATTTTACAATTTTTAATCATTTGATTTATTGAAGGGGGGATTATTTTTATATATATTTTCATTAAATTCTGTATTCAATGAATGCATTGATCATTACAGAAACTTGTCAAGATACAGCGTTTTTTAAATGAATTATGTGTGGTCGTTAAAGACAAGTCATTATATAACACCATTTAACTGCTCGTTATAGACACGTCATTATATAACACCATTATATCTGGTCGTTATAGACAAGTCATTAAATAACACCATTATATCTGGATGTTGTAGACAAGTCATTATATAACACCATTATAATTGGTCGTTATAGACAAGTCATAAAATAACACCATTATATCTGGTCGTTATAGACAAGTCATTAAATAACACCATTATATCTGGATGTTGTAGACAAGTCATTATATAACACCATTATATCTGGTCGTTATAGACAAGTCATTAAATAACACCATTATATCTGGATGTTGTAAACAAGTCATTATATAACCATCATTATAATTGGTCGTTATAGACAAGTCATTATATAACACCATTATAATTGGTCGTTATAGACAAGTCATTATATAACACCATTATAATTGGTCGTTATAGACAAGTCATTATATAACACCATTATAATTGGTCGTTATAGACAAGTCATTATATAACACCATTATAATTGGTCGTTATAGACAAGTCATAAAATAACACCATTATATCTGGATGTTGTAGACAAGTCATTATATAACACCATTATAATTGGTCGTTATAGACAAGTCATTATATATCATCATTATATCTGGTCGTTATAGACAAGACACTATATAACACCATTATATGTGGTCGTTATAGACAAGTAGTAGTAATATATCATTATGTCGGTATAGACAGGTGGTCAGAACAGGAATAATATTTTATTAAAATTGTCTTCAGAAAATTTCCTTAGAGAATATTTCATAGTTCTCAGATGACATCATATTTCTGAATGAAGTTGGCATAACACTACCACATAGGAAAGTTGAAAATAAGTGCAAATTTAAAATATATTCCATAACAAAATACACAAGCTTTGAAAATTCAAGTAGATATTACCTCCCTTAGATAAAAAAAAGCATAATTTATGTAAGTCGATTTCCAACACTATTCTAACCTCCCTTTCGGAAAAGTACCAACGGATACCTACCAAACCAAACCTTCACTTTAATTAAATCGACCCTCGCTTATATTCAATAAGATTACCTTAAGCTTAATCTAACTTTTGAGACGAGACGGACATGAAAAGCCGGCCACTCCCCTGGGAGGGAGCGCTCGGTAAATTCCACCTTTAACAATGAAACAGACAAATGTACATGAATGAGTCGGATCATACATTCACGCTCCAGGTCTCATAAGAATTCGACGGCATTTCTACATGGAAAGACCATTTCCGTGATCAAATAAACGATTTTATAAATCATATTTAGAGTATTTATAAGGCTGCTGTTCCATTCCCTGGGACATCCTGTTCGTCATAATCCCCTTAAAATAATCTTATTCAGAAAGGGAGACATCCCGTAAAATCATTCTGAATCATACCGAAACACATGCTGCTCGTATCGAACAAGAGATTTATGAAAATTGCCGTCAACAGCTTTTGATTTCGTATACAGAAAAATGCACTAATCTGCCCTGTGTTGGACTCCTTTGAGAATTTAAGTCAGGTAATTTGCTTCAATAGAAATATATCTCAAGGCTGCAGACCACCAAATGTGCATTGTGTTTTATTATCGAACAAACATCACATAGTGAGTTGTTCATATCGGTTGCTTACCAACAATCATCCAACAGATATATTTCAATTCATACCTTTTCCTTTTCTTCTAAAATAATGAGTTTACATATGGTTATCTTCCTCTGATGTTTATTTCATTTCAAAAGTTTTTTTTCCTTCATTTTTTCAAGAACATTGCTGTTGTTTATATTTTTATAATTAGACAACTCGCAATTTTATTTGGAATTTTCTTTCTGAAGATTACATAACAGTGAACAAGTGAATAACATAGTGTACGACAAATTTAGAATCACACAAAGCAGAGCCAAGTAATGAATAAACCTACATCATACAGCTGTTCCGTCCCTTTGGGACTCGTCAGTGATGTTACATCATACAGCTGTTCCGTCCCTTTGGGACTCGTCAGTGATGTTACATCATACAGCTGTTTCGTTCATCTAGGACTCGTCAGTGATTCTACATCATACACCTGTTCCTTCCCGTTGGGACTCGACAGTGATGTTACATCATACAGCTGTTCCGTCCCTTTGGGACTCGTTAGTGATACTACATCATACAGATGTTTCTACATCATACAGCTGTTTCGTCCTTCTAGGACTCGTCAGTAATACAGCATCATACAGCTGTTTCGTCCTTCTAGGACTCGTCAGTGATTCTACATCATACAGCTGCTTCGTCCTTCCAGGACTCGTCAGTGATTCTACATCATACAGCTGTTTCGTCCTTCAAGGACTCGTCAGTGATTCTACATCATACAGCTGTTTCGTCCTTCCAGGACTCGTCAGTGATACTAAGGACCTAAGTTTTAAAAACTACAACGTGATTGAGGAAAATAAATTCGAGAAAAATGTAAAAATAAATATGGGAGATCACTAGACCCATGATTCAATAAATTCCAAAAATCACTCTTCATCATACAAGTATTTCATCCTTCATGGACTCGTCAGTAATTCTACATCATACAAATGTTTCATTCTTCTAGGACTCGTCAGTAATTCTACATCATACAAGTGTTTCATCCTTCTAGGACTCGTCAGTAATTCTACATCATACAAGTGTTTCATCCTTCATGGACACGTCAGTTTTTCTACATCATACAAGTGTTTCATCCTTCATGGACTCGTCAGTAATTCTACATCATACAACTGTTTCATCCTTCATGGACTCGTCATTAATGCTAGACGCTTAAATTGTTAAGCCTGCGAGGCGACTAAGGAAAACCAAAAGTGGTAAGCTAGACTTTCAATAGCATGACCTTTGACCCGATATTATACCGGATACAGATCTGGTACTGTCATATAGGTATACACCGGTGTAACATAAACACAAAACAACGACCAATTTGGCGGGAATGGCACCAGACAGCGCGTACTGGAGCAAAGTGCGCAAGTCAACCTTGCATCCTTCCTCGTGGTAACTATAGCAACCCTAGGCTATCTATGGATTTCCTGCCTTTTTTCTGGAAACTTTGTCATAAAAGCACAGCATAATTACATCAGTGAAATTATAGCAAACAAAATCAAATACATACTCTCTCGTATCAATGACTGAGGCATTAGCACTCGAGGCAGTGTAGACGGTCGCTGTATTGTGGCGACCTATCATACACGCCATTTTGTATCATAGTGCCTCGTTGATGATTACGACACAATACATTTTGAGCACAATATGATATTATTGGAAAAGATTTGATCAGCTCAGATCAAGAAGCCTTCGGTCTCTGTTGGGTATTTATTGCGATTTATTGATTTGGTCGACAAATTAGGCTGCATGTCTTCAGATGTGATATTCTGAATGCTTAACTGTCACTGCATCATTGACAAGACATGTTGTTATACCGAAACTCTCCCGATACACCTCGCCCTACGTTTTTTCACTTTTATTCTGTGTCTCTCCTGGGAAATCGTGAACTCTTTCCCGTTTAGATTTGTGAAACTCTTTTGATATTGTTTTTGGGATATGGAACATTCCATATCTGGCTCTGTAAGACTGAATTCGTAACGTACAGGCACGTGTCTATGTATGCTGGGTTAACGCAGCATTGATCTAGGTTTGATTCGATGGTATAACGACAGAAAGTAGCAACACATGCGATTTTGAGTTTCAATTCTGATTCTGTTGTCATGTCGGTATTGTTTTGTGTTTTGTATTTTTTAAGCACAAACGAAACAGTTCTTTGGATAAGTTATCAATTAGTTCCGGAAATTCAAAAAAGCGGAGTTCCAGAGAATGTATGACACTTGAAACAAGTCATATGGCTATCTTATACATTGATTTGGCACAGTGATATAAATCGTTGTCTGGAGAAAGTTAGTTATTTATACAAAACTTGGTGGTATCTTTGTTTATAGTGCTTAAGTGCAGCATTTAAAAAAAATCACAATCGTTGTATAACTTATTTTTTTACGGTGTACAATATACTGTGTTACTGTCATAACTATTAAGGATTTCTGCATGGATTAACTACTATTTATTTATCATTAAATATTATTCACTCTGTTTATCATTGACAGTGTTTATATCTATTGCAATACAATGTTTCATTATATTACAGGGAGTTTTTGTCGATTTTATTTATGTACAATGTTTGTCACTTTCTGACGTAATGAATGATATTTTATACAATGTTTGTAGATATTTTATACAATGTTTGTTGTTTTTTAAACAATATTTGTAGATATTTTATACAATGTTTGTTGTTTTTTATACAATATTTGTAGATATTTTATACAATGTTTGTTGTTTTTTAAACAATATTTGTAGATATTTTATACAATGTTTGTTGTTTTTTATACAATATTTGAAGATATTTTATATAATGTTTGTTGTTTTTTATACAATATTTGTAGATATTTTATACAATGTTGTTGATGCTGTTAAACTATGTTTATTGATAGTTTACACAATGTTTGTAAATATTTCTATACAATGTTGATTGATTTTTATTCAATGTTTGTTGATGTTTTAATACAATGTATGTTGCAGCTGTTAAACTATGTTTATTGATATTTTATACAATGGTTTTGTTGATACTGTTCAACAACGTTTCATGATAATTTTACGCAATGTGTACTGATGCTTTTCAGCAACATTTAATGAAATTTTATACAATGTTTATTGATGCTGTTCGTCTATTTTTGATATTTTATAAAATGTTTAATAATACTTTATAAAATGTTTAATGGTATTTTATACAAAGTTTGATAAAACGTACGCACTATTAACTTGATAAACATTATGTTATGTCAAGCAAAACAGGTAAATATTATAACAAAATTACCCGCGATGTCGTGATACATTGTAGAATTGCACAGACGCAGAAATATATCAGATAACGTAGCTTTGTGTTATAACATTTTTTGTTTGACATAAATATTTGTTTTCATTAATTTTTTTTGCGATAATGCTGGAAAGATGAACAATAATTTATATTGTTTATTTATTGTTCATATATTGTTTATATTTATAATTTATCAAAATGGCCTATGTTGTTACGACTTATTGTTCAGCAGACAATCTATGGTAAGTTTTATAAACCAACCTGACTTAAAACTTGGTCTATTTGATAAGTTGTACTTACTTTCTTTGTACTGTAAGATATTATCCGCCCACGCACTGATCACCATACACCGATAGCAAGTGCTAGACCTAGAAAAATAAACAAAGAACAATTTATTAGTTTTAAAAAATTCTGGGAACATCATAATCTCGTGTATCAAGGAACATCCCTTCAAAGGAAACTGAAATAAAGAGTTTCTCCATCACCTAAACGTCACGTCGGATTGTCTTTTATCGTTTCTTTCCCATGTCGTATTCGTCCGCAATGTTAAGGCTAAGTCTCAAGGTATGCGTTCAAACTACAGAAGTCTTTTACTGTTAGCCAAGTTCGTATGTCCTTCTGCCAAATAATTTTCCTATTGTTTTATTCGGCCTTGTGATGATTTAAAAGCAAAATATTCCTCCTATCACCGACTTAAATCTCGGTCAAAGAAATGTAGAGTTGTGTTTCCTGGTTAAAGTAAAAATGACTCGCTCAGAATTACAATTTGTGGGACAAATTTCGAATTTCTTTGGCGAGCACTCATCTTTGGGTTCTACTAACAATTGGATCAATTTTTATCACACAGTATTGGATCATGATAGGATGATACCGTTTTAAACCAATAGAAAAACTTGTCTCAAGAAATATTTAACTTTTTAAAAAAATGCTTGTCATGTTTAAAATTAAATTTGAATAAACTTATGCTATATTTTCGTTTACTTGTGAAATCTGATAAAAGACATGAACGAAACCCAGAAGCATGCGTGACAATAGGCCTTGCCTTTCCAACGAAATGCAAACAACCCATTATAACATTTTTATGTTCTGTATATTTTGAAAATTCGATTAAACTTTATGTTTTATGATAACTTTTCGATTCACATAATAATATATAAACTATTTAATTCATAATAAAATAAAAAAAATTCACGTCACTGGCTATTGAATCATTCTCCAATAAAGTCTAAGAAATGGATTGCACGAGATCTCGCAATTCTGTCTGATGTTTGTGTTTGTAAGCCCATCAGCCTCTTGGCGACTTTGTTCTTTATTACAGATTTGCATGCCGGGAGCCCATACGCTCCCCGATACAAACTCCAATTGGTTGAAGTACCATAAACAATGGCGATGGATGTTTCTGTATCGCAGTGGTTACCTGTGGTAGTAAATTACTCCGTCCAGTCTCGGCATGGCCAGATAAAGTGTATCGTGTTTCTGATAAGACCGGACAATAAATATTGATGGGTCGGTGAGATAATGACATGTAATTCATACCTTTAGAGTATTCAGCTGATTAATAACTAATAAGGGTTTGTGAAATCAGAAAACGAGATGTGTGAATCCTTCATGTTGTATCATATGATATAATAACGTCCACTACCAGACATCAGAGCCATGTTAACATGGAAATGTATCTTTCAAATGTTAGTATAAGAGGTTCAGTTCTATTGAATAAACCTTTCAAATATTAGTTATAATAAGATCGAGTTATGTTTTGCTGTTGTAGACGGTTCAGCGTACGGTATAATGAAATTTAATTGAAAATGAATCAATATGCCTCATCCAATCGTCCGTTACCACAAAAGAACGCCGTCTAAGATGTGATCGATAGATTTTTATGATGATGGAAATCTGGCTTTAATAATTCTAGAAATATATCATTTTCTTTCAACATCATGAAAAATCCATTACAACAATGTATTATACTCCAGAATACAAAATGAGTAAGATTGTTTATTGAAACATAAAACATTTTATAATTGATGTACTGATCCATGTTACTTTGGAGTAGAAAATACTCACTTGCATCATATTGTCTGACAAAAAAGTTTTCATTATATCAGAAAGACGTCACAGAGCAACCGTGTGGCAGATAAACCCCGGACTCAAGAAAGAGACAGAGTCAGAAGAGAGGGAGGCCAGTATGGTTAGACAAAGTCAGAAGAGAGGGAGGCCAGTATGGTTAGACAGAGTCAGAAGAGAGGGAGGCCAGTATGGTTAGACAGAGTCAGAAGAGAGGGAGGCCAGTATGGTTAGACAGAGTCAGAAGAGAGGGAGTTGCAGTGTCATTTTGCCATGTTAATACCTACGTGTTCTGTTTTAGACGTTTTTATCATTTCCTTGAGGATTTGCGTCAGCACGTGCTTGAGAGGAAGCATTAAAAGAACTGAGACTGTTCGAGTCTCCGTAACAGGTTATGCGCGTGTAGGCGGATTTGAGCAGTCCTGTCATCGCGTCTTTCTTTCCCATCCCTTAACATCAAATGTCATCTTTCTGAAACCGGGGATTCTTCAACTGAAGACTTTCCTTTGTTATTAGCTTGCCACAAATGTCAACGGTACACCTTAGATTGTGTGTTTAATCAGGAACACATATCTATTTGTTTCCACGTATCTGGTAAATATTGATTAGAAATAGCCTCCAAACGAACCAATCTGGTCGGATTCACCACTGACAGCTAAGTCTGCTGATTCCAGCTCAAACTCTTCATTACAATACATCCAGAACACACACGTTGTTGTGCCCCAGGTCTTTTTGGCATCTTTTCTTTTTTTCATATGTATAAATATAAAATGATTTACTTTAATTTCCATGAACAATGTTGTTCAAAATTAGTATTTTGTTCTTTTTTTCAGATGACCAATACTTTTTATTTCAAATTGTGTCTTTGCTTGGTCTCGAAATTAATGTTGATAATTTTTTCAAAAGTTAGAATAATTGATTTTTTCATCCCGTAAAATATTTGTTTTTCAAGCTGATCTCGAAAGACAAATCAAAAGCCATTTCTAAAAGTAGAGTTGACAGTGATTGATCAGTAAAATCAATTTTCACATTTTATCGATTTGAAGCTCTTTGTGTGATTTATCATTACACTTCAAAGGGAATATGGCTAGAGTTGCTTGAATTACTCTACTTCCGGTATATGTTTTAACTTCCGGTTTCTAGAAGATGATGAAGCTTACTCTATCATTCTGTCTATGGTTGGCTACCCAAATCGGTTGTGAATTCACCTCATGTCCTTATGTTCTGATACGATTTTCTACAATGTCATATGTCCAACAATTTGATGCAAAATATTTTCAGCAACACATCCATCTGTTGTAAGTATGTGTTATAGCATTAGTGTCCGAGATGTCACCAGTACTAGTAGTTTCTGTGTAGAACTCCAATTCGCGAACAAATATTTTACGGGATGAAAAAATCCACATTGTATATCTTTTGACCTACAGATAAATTCATTCCAAACTTTAGATATATGACTACTTACAAAATGTACCAATAACATCAAACGATTTATTCATGAAAAATTGTTATAAATTCTTGTCTCATTAGGAAATGACACAGCAATTCCTAATAAATTAAATAATTCGAAAATACTTTATTCAATTTGTGTCAGTTGTATGATATAATTACAATGTATATATAAATACATATAAAGAGTTTTTTATCGTAATTGTTACAATTTCTATTGGAAGATAAATGAATGACGTTTTACATACTTATCTAAGTATATGGTCTTCGTGCCTACTTGGTATAACAACAATACCACGACATAAACAATATTTGAAAATATGGTTCAGTACGAGCATATTGTCATGATTTCGGACGGAAACAGATACAAAAGGAAATCAATAGATAGGAGTGTTGGGGATAGATCTGTGCTGAGGAAGCTTAAACACCACGTAAATCACAGCGAGATTCCTATAAAACCCGCCGTTGTAGCGTACAGATAATCAGCACACTAATGTACAAGTTACATGCAACACGTGCACGATGGTGTTACAGAAGGATCTACAAACTCGTAACCATTTTAACATATACGATATAAGAAAACAATATAGGATGACTGACTATAAAATCATTCATTTTCGTAAGAGATGTATTTTCGTTGATTTCGTAGGTGCTCTTCATCCACGAATACATTTGTTTATGAACTGTTAAAATAAGTATAAGTAGATTGATTGGACTGTAATCATCCACGGAAGTATGTCCACGAAATCCACGCAAACTAGCTCCATGAAATTAAATGCTTTTACGGTATATGTCTGTTTGCTTATTCGCTTCTATAATATAAAAAAACAGAAACACGTCATCATATAATCACGTTAATCATTATTTAATCACGTTTAATCATTATTTAATCACGTTAATCATTATTTAATCACTTTAGTCATTATTTTATAATGTTCATCATAATCACGTTAATAATTATAATCACGTTAATCATTATTTAATCACTTTAGTCATTATTTAATCACTTTAGTCATTATTTTATAATGTTCATCATAATCACGTTAATGATTATAATCACGTTTAATCATTATTTAATCTCGTTAATCACTTTAATCATTATTTTATCACTTTAGTCATTATTTCATCATGTTAATAATTATAATCACGTTAATCATTATTTTATCACTTTAATCATTATTTTATCACGTTAATCATTACAATCACGTTAATCATTATAATCACGTTTAATCACGTTAATCATTATTTAAATAATTATCTTAACACTTACAAAATGTGCATTATCATCTCTTTACCAAATCTAATTTTGCACTATCATAACGATCTGCATTTTGTTAAGTTTTTTTTTCTATTGTAATTATCCTAAAACGTATTACATGAAATTGATATTGACTCAGCATCTTCGATTACACGTCCCAAAATTTAGCTTGTAGTATGAATATAGAGTTTACTTTTAAGAATTCCAAGCATCTTTGAACATGAAATTTATTCTATACGTAGGTTAACGCCACCAAATTGGAAACAGAAAATTGTTGAAGAATTGGTAGTAAAATGCAGCAATACTTGGAGACGAATATTCATAATAGGATGCCGTTACATATTAAGTTGTCCACGGGCTGTCGTCAGAGTTCCCCCTACACATATCCATGTGGCACCGATCGTCGTGTCAGTGACTATAGAGAAGACCTGACGAAGCTAGTCTTAAACTGTAACGGCAATATTAACGTTATTTTAACGTTTCTCGGATCCCCTTGTCACATGTAATTGATTTGCACGTGAGTTTAAGTGAGATAACTTTTATACGCAATTAACTTAAATGCTTGTTATTTCAAGGATAAAGCATGGTCACGTGACTATTCTCTATTCGTAAAGAACGAAGAGAATTGATTCCGATTCAATTTCTGTGAAATTCCAAGCACAACAGCTCATGTCATTGATGATATGCCTCCTATCATGAGAGTCGGTGTTCATATCAGGAAGGCGGAGTTCTTCAACGAACGTGCTATTCTGAAATTGTCTGAAATTCTAGTGAAAAATTCGTTATCTTTAATTTCTCAACCTAACTGAATTAATCAGCAATATCAATTGTGATAACGTAAAACTAATCAAACTGGTATACGACAGCGGTCAAATGGTCAGGGTGTGGTCAAGTGGTCAGCATGTGGTCTAGTGGTCAGAATGTGGTCAAGTGGTCAGAATGTGGTCAAGTGATCAGGGTGTGGTTAAGTGGTCAGAGTGTGGTTAAGTGGTCAGAGTGTGGTCAAGTGATCAGCGTGTGTCCAAGTGGTCAGAGTGTGGTCAAGTGGTCAACATGCGGTTAAGTGGTCAGAGCAAGTGGTCAGGGTGTGGTTAAGTGGTCAGAGTGTGGTCAAGTGATCAGCGTGTGTTCAAGTGGTCAGAGTGTGGTCAAGTGGTCAGCATGTGGCTAAGTGGTCAGAGTGTGGTTAAGTGGTCAGAGTGTGGTTAAGTGGTCAGTGTGTCGTTAAGTGGTCAGAGTGTGGTTAAGAGGTCAGAGTGTGGTCAAGTGGTCAGAGCAAGTGGTCAGGGTGTGGTTAAGTAGTCAGGGTGTGGTTAAGTGGTCAGAGTGTGGTTAAGTGGTTAGAGGTCAGTGTGGTTAAGTGGTCAGGGTGTGGTTAAGTAGTCAGGGTGTGGTTAAGTGGTCAGAGTGTGGTTAAGTGGTTAGCGTGTGGTTAAATGATCCGAGTGTGGTCAAGTGGTCAGTGTGGTTAAGTGGTCAGAGTGTGGATTAAGTGGTCAGAGTGTGGTTAAGTGGTCAGAGTGTGGTCAAGTGGTCAGTGTGTGGTCAAGTGGTCAGAGCAAGTGGTCAGGGTGTGGTTAAGTGGTCAGAGCAAGTGGTCAGTGTGGTTAAGTGGTCAGAGTGTGGATTAAGTGGTCAGAGTGTGGTCAAGTGGTCAGAGCAAGTGGTCAGGGTGTGGTTAAGTGGTCAGAGTGTGGTCAAGTGGTCAGAGTGTGGTCAAGTGGTCAGAGTGTGGTTAAGCGATAATTCAGATATTTTCACATTTTAACTTTATGATAAAAGGATATGAAGAGAACGTCACATGAAATCAATCTTCAAAACCAAGTAAGTGTTTGAATTTACCTGTCTGCAATCAGGTATTTAGATCCGTTTTTCTTTGAACACGTTCCTTTCCGTGATATTTGCCGTTCCGTAATTTCGAGTTCCCCGTACGTGTCCTGGTACCATCGTCCCCGCCATTCTACCGGAAAGACACAGGAAGAAGCTAGAAAAATAAAAACGAAAAAAACTTCAAAGATTGTACAAAAGGCATACAAGTGAATAGCACCTTTAAATTCAAATTTAGAGTTAGATAAAGGAGGGCCAAATAATGAATTAAATTGCCCCATACAAAATTAGCGCAGTAGAAATACTCCACTTTATAGTCATAATTTCAGCTATATAAGAGTTTGATGGGAATTCCACGTACGTTTCATGACTTTTTTTTTATCTTTCCTTTTTTCTACTAGAGGGCATAATTGTTATCTCGAAATTACATCGATGTATCATCATCTAAGAATTTCTCGTAATTGCGTGAATCGTCGTTGTAGCCATCGTTTTTCTAAAGTGTTAAAAATAGATTTGTTCAAAGAGCCTGAATCAATTCGAATCCCGGAACACTGTAGGACGATACAAACCGTATGTAACATGTTAGAAAGTCATTGGAGATTACATCCGCCATTTGGCCGTCGCGAGATGGGTATCGCAGCGTTTAGCGTCGGATGCCGCTCGGAGGCGCATGGCGTTGGGCCGTTTATCAAGAGAACCAGGCTAAGCTAGAACAATTGCCAGGTATTTCGTGTTAAGAGTTTATTTGACAAAAAAGAACTCTTCTGATGGGAGATAATATACAGCGCCCTCAGAACTCTTCTGTGTCGGAGATAAAGACGTCAAGACGTACATCGGATTACGGGATTGTGCACGGTCGAGACTTTGCTTCTGTTTAAGCACGTAAACACTCTTAAAGTTCTCAATGACATTAGTCTATGGAAATACTTGCTTAAAGTCTTCATGTCGAGTCCAAATCGTATATTTCTGGAGCTTAATGTAAAATACACAGAGTCATTTCCACTATTAAATGCTTTATTGCAAATCTGAGATGTAGAAGATCTCGACTCGCCGTAAAGGAGTCTTAAAATGCTAGTAAAAGTGACAGGGTGTGAAAACCATTGATACAGGGCTGGCACTGACACGGAAACTTTAGCCGGGTGTTCCAAGCAAATATAAACAACGCCAGCTTGCCGTAATTACTCTAACATAGAACCGGTAGAACTGAAATTCTTCAAAATATCACAACACGTACCATCATGACTCTAAACTTTATCCTGCCGGAATTACTCTAAAACATCACCATCTGTACCGGAATTACTCTAAAGCATCACCATCTGTACCGGAATTACTCTAAAGCATCACCATCTGTACCGGAATTACTCAAAAGCATCACCATCTGTACCGGAATTACTCTAAACCATCACCATCTGTACCGGAATTACTCTAAAGCATCACCATCTGTACCGGAAATACTCTAAAGCATCACCATCTGTACCGGAATTACTCTAAAGCATCACCATCTGTACCGGAATAATCATCATCTGTACCGGAAATACTCTAAAGCATCACCATCTGTACCGGAATAATCATCATCTGTACCGGAATTACTCTAAAGCATCACCATCTGTACCGGAATAATCATCATCTGTACCGGAATTACTCTAAAGCATCACCATCTGTACCGGAATAATCATCATCTGTACCGGAATTACTCTAAAACATCACCATCTGTACCGGAATCACTCTAAAGCATCACCAACTGTACAAATCACCATCTGTACCGAAATTACTCTAAAACATCACCATCTGTACCGGAATAATCATCATCTGTACCGAATTACTCTAAAACATCACCATCTGTACCGGAATCACTCTAAAGCATCACCAACTGTACCAATCACCATCTGTACCGAAATTACTCTAAAACATCACCATCTGTACCGGAATTACTCTGAAACATCACCATCTGTACAAATCACCATCTGTACCGAAATTACTCTAAAACATCACCATCTGTACCGGAATTACTCTAAAGCATCACCATCTGTACCGGAATTACTCTAAAACATCACCAACTGTACCAATCACCATCTGTACCGGAATTACTCTAAAACATCACCATCTGTACCGGAATTACTCTAAAGCATCACCAACTGTACCAATCACCATCTGTACCGAAATTACTCTAAAGCATCACCATCTGTACCAATCACCATCTGTACCGTAATTACTCTGAAACATCACCATCTGTACAAATCACCATCTGTACCGGAATTACTTTAAAACATCACCATCTGTACCAATCACCATCTGTACCGAAACTACTCTAAAACATCACCATCTGTACCAATCATCATCTGTACCGGAATTACTCTAAAACATCACCATCTTTATCGGAATTACTCTAAAGTATCACCACCTGTACCAATCACCATCTGTACCGGAATTACTCTAAAACATCACCATCTGTACCGGAATTACTCTAAAACATCACCATCTGTACCAATCACCATCTGTACCGGATTTACTGTGAAATAAGGACATCTGTACCGGAATTACTCTAAGAATTACTTTCACATAAGCTTATATGAATGATCCTAGAGTTAAATAAAAGAGAAAACGACGATACGAAATAGATAAAACCGCATTTGTATGAATTATGATATAATAAGACCCACTATTAAATGTCGGAGTTGTTGAACCCGGAGTGAACACATCTGTTTACGATTTCCCTGTGGATCAGTATTCTGTTCCTTTTAATTTTAGATGAAAACTTACAGAGAAATTATTATTCGAGGAGGGTCTGTGATAAATAGAGCAGATTTCACTTATAAACTGTGGGATGTTGATAAAACTAGGAAACTATTTAACTACCTCATGTGATGCCAAGAAAAAAATATAGTTTATACAGTATCATTCTTATAGCATAAATCTCAAAGAACGATAAACAATCTGACGTGCAACGAGTCCCATATGATAAAAAACACGAGTATGAAACCAGCAGAAATATGGTGCCTTTTTTATATGAATCGCAATAATATATGTTACATAACTAGTGGGCGTGGTTATGACGGGAAAGATGGGGATATATTGAGTCTAATATACCAACTGTTACTTTTTATTATCAACAAAAGAAAACAAATCGTGTGCGTTCAACCCATTCTTTGAAACTAATGCTCGTCTGTGTGAAAACATGGCAATACGTTTTATAAGTACTCGTAAAGATTGCGCGTGGAATAGTCCGCGCGACGTGCAGGCAATTATACCAGTAACAGGGAATTAGGATCAGTCGGCGTTCTGTGAAATATGAAGTCACATCTACGGGTAATGCATACAGACGTTCCTTAATAGGTTACCATAGAGATGTTGCCGAGTTCAACCATCTTTCACACTCGTGATGAGTTCGATTTAATAACATCGATTACATTGGCAACTCGTCACATGTAATTACACCGATTACACTGGTGTTTCGTCACATATGATTACAGACTGATATGGTGACTTGTCACACGATGTTACACTGATAACTCGTCACACGTAATTACACCGATTACACTGGTGTTTCATCACATATGATTACAGACTGAAATGGTGACTTGTCACACGATGTTACACTGATAACTCGTCACACGTAATTACACCGATTACACTGGTGTTTCATCACATATGATTACAGACTGAAATGGTGACTTGTCACACGATGTTACACTGATAACTCGTCACATGTAATTACACCGATTACACTGGTGTTTCGTCACATATGATTACAGACTGATATGGTGACTTGTAACACGATGTTACACTGATAACTCGTCACATGTAATTACACCGATTACACTGGTGTTTCGTCACATATGATTACAGACTGATATGGTGACTTGTCACACGATGTTACACTGATAACTCGTCACATGTAATTACACCGATTACACTGGTGTTTCGTCACATATGATTACAGACTGAAATGGTGACTTGTCACACGATGTTACACTGATGACTCGTAACATGTAATTACACTGATAACTCGTCACATGTGATTACACTTATAACTCGACACACGTAATTACACTGATGACTCGACACACATAATTACAATGATAACTCGACACACGTAATTACACTGATGACTCGACACACATAATTACAATGATAACTCGACACACGTAATTACACTGATGACTCGACACACATAATTACAATGATAACTCGACACACATAATTACAATGATGACTCGTCACTCGTAATTACACGATATGGACACACGTAATTACACTGTAACACACATAATTACAATGATAACTCGACACACGTAATTACACTGATGACTCGTCACACGTAATTACACCGATGACTCGTCACAGGTAATTACACTGATGACTTGTCACAGGTCACCATGCTTACCATAGAACGGTATTGTTGTACCTGTAATGAGCATATATCTAATAAGCCATAGAATGCAGGTTCATATGTAATAAGGCTACCTGTAATTCGCTGTTGTACTATAGACTTTTACACAGGAATCCAAGGCGAGTTTCTCTCATCAAGAATTACAATATAACGCTAATCTACTTCAAATATGACGTCATAATTACATTTTCAAATTTATTAAATCTGAAGACACCAGAACGTTAATTATTATTGGTATAGCGGTAGATACTTTGAATTATTAACACGACTTGTGTGTACAACGCCATCCATATTTAACATGAGTCATGATCGTATACCGCCGGTTACAATCGACAAGTAACAACCAATACAGTCCATGTCAGATCAAACGGTAGAAAAGTACTTACATTTATATTCGGGATAATTCTATCTATTATTTTATTATTTTCATTATTTTAAGATTTTTGCCATGTTCTGTTTAAAAAGCCAAGAATATCTGAAGCTGGATCACAAAATAAACTCATTTGATTGAGTCCAATCGGACATTACAGGATGGTCATTTAAAGTATATCACTTATGTCCGCTCCTGCTATAACGCATAAGGTTAGGGTTAGTTGCCACAAGAAAATTCGAGATGAGGAAAATTCGAGACAAGTATTGTATTCCGAATATATAATTATAAATTAAGGCATGACATCGAAAACATGAAGATAAGTCAAATATTTATGATTTCAAATTATACGCTATCAAATAATTTGTCACCTGACATCGAAATACAAAGAAAATGAGATCGAGATAAACACAATATTCGAATTAGTGTATGTAAAATATATCAATACACTATTATGTCACAATATGAAGGACAAAGACTCCAAAATTGCTGTCCGGACAACTTTCGGAGTTCTGTTCAGTAATTTAGAAGACACAAGAATCATTGTGCCTGGTTTTCAACACAACTCATGTATTGATAGCGTCCTTGTAATACAAAAACAAAATTTATACAAAATGTTTACACATTATCAAGGTCGAAAATAAAGTAGGAAATATTTTACTACGAGCAGACTGGATCTTGGTTAGCAAATCACCCCACATCACCTGTGGCTAGCTAGTGGAGGTAGTGTTATTATGAACTACACACGAAATATTACGTAAACATACCTCCGGTTAACTAGCTTGTCTCGTCAATCCGAGCCATGTTGGTATAGATCAACACAAAAATATTATATCAACATATTTCACTTTCATCTTCCCGTTAAAATCTTCATTTATTATATCCAGTGCGGCATGTGTTTACATATAACGAACTCATATCGCGACAACGTATGTCAAATTTACACGAGATCGCTTCCATAGCAACCTGATATTGGTCACAAAGTGTAAATTTGTTCAGTAGCTTTGGGTTAAAGAACATGCACTGAAATATATGCACGTGTATTTGCATTTCTTCAGCAATAACACGCATGACCAAGTAGATACAACGTGTTCGTCGCCGCTAATGTAAGTGGTAAATCTGAACCTTCCAACAAACACTTTCTGTTACGAGTATAATTTCTATAAAATCAACTCTTATCGTATCATAGCAAGATCAAAGTTCACTTTTTTATTTACTAAATATAATTTGAAGTATCGCTGTTAAAATCTTAACAAGTTTCGTTCGTTAAAGAAAACTGTCTTTGGTTTCGTATAAATGGTCTTTATCTGTGTCTTCGGCAGAAATTACCCCCACTTAAAATTGTTTCAATTCGTAGTTTATTGCCCTTGTATATTTCCTGTGTGATTTACACAGCGGTAGAACTATGTATGTAAGTAAGTTTCTCAACGCCTGATATGTTTTTCTACAAGCTGTTCTAAACTTCACTCTCCAACTTTAACGTGATTACAACCATGTGGCTCGCACCATCCACAAACAAGCCGTCATTTTACAGCTGGTGTGAGCTGTGAATTTCTAGCGTGAAACATTCTCCAGACATGAACTTCATTCCTGTCACCGACACCAATTTATCTCAGTTAATTTAGTTATATAGTTCATATTGTTACAAGGAAAACAAACATGTACTCTGGGAAATCTGATTGACCAGTGTTTTACTAAATTGGTATATAGTTGAATCTGAAATATATCTAATCTTGAGCTAAATTGTAACAAGCAGGGGGTTCCGTAATTAAACCAACAAAGACCATGAATTTCTCACCGAGTTGAGACCATTTTGAATATTATGATTTAATTTCTTTTAAAAGTTACACCCAGAGAACATTTGATATCAGATGAAAAAGAAAATGAATTTAAATTTCAATCTTTCCACAGATTAAGATAAAAGGTTATCAGTGGGTTGCGTTTCTTAGGAATATGGATTTTCAAAATTTTGTTGAGAATTACTTGATATCCTAATTAATACACGCACATATATAGATATATAAAGATTTCAATCTCACTCTATTTTTTGAACAAGTCCATGGAGTGCATTTCGCCGGAAATGTTACTAAAAGACTCTTGCTATCCCAAATAGCCAATAGTTGCCCAAACTATTACCACTAGACAAGCAAAAAGCACGTGCAAAGATGCCGATTACAGCAACAAGAGTTGTTTCTATATATATAATAATAACAACTCTCTCCACATTACACATATTTCAGGGTAAAGCGTCCTTAATATGTGTTTATTCTGTGAAAGACGAATAATTGGACAAGAACGATTTAAGAAAAAGATGTATTCTACAAAACACTAATATTGCATCACGAATGCTTGGCGATAAGGGGTTATTTCTTAAAACAAGAATAGTCCTTGATTAGGGTTTCTAAACTCAAATATTTCAGCAAAAACGCTCCATGATATGGTCTTTTACCCAGTGAATCTCATTAGAACAGATAAATAGATATTGCACATTTTCTAGATAAAACAATTTCACAGCAGTAGTTTTTTTTTCTCTACCAATTAGATAAGTAATTTAGCTACTAATTTATAGTAATGTCGGTAGCTTCACAGTACCATGTTGTGTACGAGATAACAAGTACCATTAACTGTCTGGACGCACGAGACAACACACGTGCATCGCCACATGCATTAGATGCAAATATGCTTGTAATTGACCTATTTTGAAATATTCCGAATGTACTTGGTAGCTTCTAAACAGTTATTTAAAAATGTAGTTTACATCTCATAAATGATCCGTTGGATTCAGACCCGGCTTTGATTACAGTATAAATTGGAATATTTTCAAAATAGCAATTTTATTACTTTCTTTAGTCTATATAAATTCTACATGACTTATGTGTACTAATGGCGATATTCTAGGATTAATCTATATTAATTAGCCATCCGGATCTGTCAGCAGGAGAGGTTTCTAAATAGTTCACAATGTCAGCTTTTCACAACCTTCTTCCATCGTAACGACGGAGCTAGCATATTTATCAACCTCTCGCCACATTTTATCATTATGTACACCCTCTGGGTTTACAAGAACCCTGCGTGAAATACTTGATGTGAACACCTATCATCCTTTAGATCCGAGTACGGAGCTGATACTCCTGCAGAGAAAAATAACAAGACTACTCCTCTAACACCGATTTCGTTAAAGATTTAAAACTGCACACTTTCAGTAGTGTAATAAAATGAATCCGAAAAGTAATTTACATCACGTATTTATGGCACTTGCTTTGAAAAATATAAATACGGAATATAGCTTTAGCTTTTAGCTATTTATATAAATATATCCGGTTTGGAGTAATCGGGATTTGGCGGAGGTCTATCTGTAATGGGTTCACACATAGGCCAAACTGAATGAATAATATCCTTTCACCATCGTAAATTAACAAAGACATCAGTCAATGACGCCAGCGCATGGACCACAAGTCAAAGTAAACAAACCCGTTCTATAAAAAAATCGCATTCAGCTGCAGAAACGACAAAGCGTTTGTTTAACCAAGATCGGCGGAGTTAAAGCGTTTGATGGAATATGATCTTGAGAGCAAATTATTAAGTTTATAAACAAAAAGACATTTCAAAGAACCCTTTTAAATGCTTTAAATGTATTCAATTATCACATTACATCATACCACAAGTACAACACATTAAATGATTCAGAACGCATAGATTCATCAGTCGGTAACGGTTTTCTGCCAATTAGCTAAAGAACGTTCGACACATTATTGCAAAGTTTTGTATCACCATTGACAGTTACGAACCAGCACATGAAAGACTGACATCTTACACACACAAATCTTGCTTTTATCAAGGGTAGTCATTTCCGACATTTACTCGAAGAGGAACTGTCAAATACAGTCGTAAAACAATTATTGGATTTGACGGCGTGTGTTCAGTCCTCGCTTCAGTATTTTGCCAGCCTGTCAGAGCTGGGCATCCATTTACAGCTCAAGTCCTATGAAAACGCAGCCGAAACATGATGAATTGCAAAATGTATTTCTGTTGACTTGATAGAGAAGCAGAAATACAGGTTAGATATTAAAACCTCGAAGCTGGAGAGAGCGTTATCACCACAACTGTAGGATAGATCTCTAAATCGCCGCTGTTAGCGACCAGGACAAAGTCCCCTGTACGCTTCATAGCTTTTTATTGAACAACGCATTACCGATATTTACACTTTATAAATGTGATATTGTATTATTTCTGTGAATACAGACTTTTGGTTGATGACCTTTTTTCATACGAGTTGACTCTTGACAAGTTACTATGTATTTATATGATTCAGACCTGGACTTAACACTCATCCCAAAAGTACATTGTCGTGATAGAAATAAATACGAAAATACGTATTGCAGCAGATTTTTTCCTGTGAACGAGTCAAGGAACACAAGATAAGAAAAATAGAGTAATCTTGCATGCTTTGCAAGGTAAACCAAAGTTGGTGTAATATTGAAGGGGATGACAGTAGCCAAGGAGCCTCGCCATACCACGCCGGCTTGGTGATTGGAGATGGAGCTTGTGCGTGTCTCCTGTTGAAACCTCATACATTTTTCATGGACAGAAGATGTTTGATGGAGCGACATAGCCTCTCGCGGATCTTACTACATGTATATTGATTGTTCGCCGCCTATCAACACATACATATACAGTATAACAATATATATATATATATAATCTCGGGGAGTTCGAGAATAAACGATATCATCCCAATTTTTCATAAAGGCGCAAAACAGGGTGATGTTGTAGATATGCCTGATAATTCAGAGGAATGTGGGCGTTTTTAGAATGGAACAGGGCGGGATAGAAAGGAAGGAGGCGAGACAAACTACGGACCAGGGTGGAAAACTGGAGTCGTGATTATTAAGCTTGGCATGAAGGCTCGTTAGATTCATTTCTAGCGTTAGTACTTACAATATTTACTATAATACAACTCTTAAAACATAATTCCTTCTTGATGCCACCGCCAATAGCTGTTTTCAGTTACGCCGTCTCTAGTTATACTCCGCTCGCTAACTGATGGCGGAGGTTCGTTACAAAGCTAGCAGATGTACACTTGCTGCCGAGAGACTGTTAACAATTGTGTGTTTTGCACTCGAATCAAGTATATACAATCAGCGCTACGTACTCGAGATGAGCGATACATTGGTGGCCTTGTTTTTAAGTTCAAGTATACTGTTGTGAGCGCGCCTTTCTCGTTGGTAAGGAGACTGGCTGATAGAACCGTGTTTGTCACTCAGGATCAAGTCCGTCAGATCAACGGACTATCCAAGTTTATACAGGACGAGAGCAGCTCACATATTTTCTCAACCAATTAATTTTCTGTAGCGGTCACTATCTAATTACCGGACCGACACTTCCGCTCGTTAATGGTCATTTCGGCTAAGGCCAATCAGTGACCAGTTGGTCAGTTACCCCAAAGATAGTCAGCTCCTAGCCTCACATTACTATTAGTATCATTACTATCTCTATCCTTAGCTAGTACACACAGGTCAGTGCACGTGCTGTCAGTGAAAACGATTAAGAGAGAAAATTACGTCATCACTGATAAAGACTTATAAAAAGCAAAGTCCGCTTAATATGATTTTCGGAAAATTTCGGAGAGCGGACTGTAGTTCTCTGTATTCGAGGTTCATCATCAGACAAAAACTAGATTCTAAAAAATAAAGGTAAAATAATGAAATAAAACCCATTTCACCGATTCACATCAATGTTGAGGAAATGCGTCCATGACGATGTAAGAAGAAATGATCGAGGTTCGAACCCGCTACAACGATATACAGGTTGGTTAGAAGTATCACACATGGATGTACTGTTTTTTCGCTAAGTGTTCTCAAGTGCTAACAATACACACTTCTACAAACAATGAAAGAGATACCGATCCAGTTGTGAATATCAGGAACGAAATTACTAAACATATGGCTGTTGGTATCGCTTTACGTCATCTCCGTAGCGTTAAACGAGAGAGTCACATCAAAGGCACAGATCTTTTTATCTAGTGGAAAGCTAGAAATACAATATTCGGGTTTGACGACTGTTAAAAGTCGCTTCGTCATATTTCAGTCATCGTGTCAAGCCATGAAAATGGCCAAATACCATCAACAGCAGCATATACAGAGGGGCATTGTTCAGACCGGTTGTCAAAGACACATACCCGATTCCCAGACCGAACATGCACCAGTACGCCATGAATTATTGGTATATGTGTGGCATTGCTAATTATATGTTTCCTGAACTCGGTTAGAATCTCGCTATATACTGATCATCTGTCTTGTATGCAGCGCGCGCGAGGACCGAACTCACGACATACATACATATACTACTTCCGGTTTCTGATGCAAAAATACATCAAACTACGAAGTAGAGGGCGCTGATCCGTACTTACACTGTCGGCTTACACCCTTCTATATGTATCGCTATAATTACACGTGCATCCACCGTAATTTTTTCAAATGAATAAATCATGTCAGAGGCAACAGTGCACATCATTGCCAAATCAATTTCTCTGTGCAAATGTCTGAGTGACGGAAGTTCGTCTATCCTTCCCGCAATATACATTTATACCAGATCTGATTCACTAATGTGAAACTGATGTAGGAGGCAAGAACGGACTTTGAGCGGAAATGATTTTGATTGGTCAGCCAATAAAATTCCAGCAGCGTCAACAAGACTACAAAGTGCACATGCGTGATTTCTATATCCGGTGATATTTTTTAAACAAGATTATTTGAATTTATATTATTGTTCAAAGAAAGACAACACCAGGTTTAATGCAACGTAAGCTTTATTTAAACGGAAGCGATCGTTTGAAAGACTCAATCACAAAGGTAAAAGTCACAACCACTTAACAAATGTCATTGTTGCGTAATGAATTAATGACATCACGAATCGGAGGGAGTTGATACGTCTCATGACGACGCTGACTGTTGATAGGTCAATCAATTCAAAAAGACAAACAGACAAACGAACAAAATAAAAAATAAAACAAACAAAAAACAGACAATAAAGAAAACATAGCAATAATTATAACAAAAAAAAAATTATCTACAAAACACGATAATCTAACAAATCTCCATAACATTTCCAAAATCTAGCAGGTTGTCTCATCCACCATCTCCTTAGCTAGCGCAAAGGGGATTCACCGAACACAATACCTAACTTAAATATACAATGCAGTGAAGCATGCAACCGACCGATTTAGTGGTATTCCAGCCGATAGATAGCGTCCAATGCCTCTCAAGTATAAAAATGTTTCCCGAGTGCGCCATAAAGGGTCACGTGCACTGCAAAATGGCGGGAAATTGATGTAAACCTGCCCTTAAAAATTACATTAGAAACACATAGGGATGACGCTAATACTCGACCCTTATAAGGAACTGTAGCTGCACGCGCTCTGAAACAAATACAAGGACGATGAGGAGCATGAGTATGCCCTATTGATTTGGACGGTTTCGGAATAACCGTTAGGCACGAACACTCGCGGAAGTACAACTCCATAAAGTTACAACTGAATTCTGACATTTTGTTTTAACTCTAATAAATCAATAACAATTTCTAAATTAGGAAATAAAGAATGGTAACTATCGGGTCTGTTCTTTAGTAGAGTCGAGAGCAATTTCTGCCATCATTATTCAACAAATTTCCTTCAGGAGACGCTTTATGTTGTACCTACATATGTATTACGTCAGCATGAAGTCAGAATGTCCCATGTAGATCTTGTTAAATTCTTAGGAGCAATCTCGATACACTTCTCTAATATTTGAACTGTTTGAATTCGTTTACAATCGTACATTTTTAACTTTCATTTTGTTTATTTGGAATTTTGCCAAGATTCTTTCCAGATAGAATAAATACGGTCACAATCACTGAATGTAACTTGATACTAAGCCCTTAGAGAATATAATTCTTGTCTGTAATTTCGTAATATTGTACACACTAGACAGCGTGACCCTTCTGATTGACCCCTCCTCAAGTACAGAAAGAGACTACACCGGTTTCCAGAACGGAATTCTAACTTTTCAAGATCGCAACGTAATATACCTAAATTTCAAAGCCAGTCTATAATGATTTATTTATATTTTGAGTTCAAACTTAAAACTGATATTTCAAGAATGTTGAGTTTTCCCTGTGAACTTCATCTTCGGCTTCACAAAGAATTCTTTGGTGGCTCGCTAAAAAATCTGTACAAAATCCCAGATATATAATTTGGTGTGGAAACTAAATTTGTATCATACTTCTGTCTACTGCTAGTGTTTGTATCATTACAATTTGTATCAAACATTTACAGTTCGTTTCGGATGTTTAATTCATTTATCTTTATATTAATTATATACGAACTTATGTCCGAATTCAAATCATATTGCAATTCAAATATGTTTTTTTTTTTCAAAACCAAGAAAACAAAAACACATTCAGATCTTACTTAAGATTGAGCCAGAAGATAATTTCCTACCTCCCCTCGTTAGAAGTCAATCGAGGATCGAACCCATAGCCTCTATTTGCGAAACGGAAGCGCTGGAGTCTGCATCAACCGGGGTGGGGGCCGTTCGATGCCAAAGTGTCCTTCACAGATGTTTTAAGATAAAACACGTGCCCACAGCACATTATTATATCCTCTTCGTATCAAGAATAAATCTGTTAAACAGGTTTAACAAACACGAGGTAGCCATAGATACCGTCTACGGGGAAATGCTAACGCGGATGTGACGTTTGACTTCCGGCGTTTACGGGAATGATGGGAATTTTAATACCCATTAGAGTTCTGGTGAAATGCATGCTATGGTTATTAACGGTGTCAACACGATTGGTTGCTTCTATCAGCCATAATTAAAACGATCGTATTTTACAGACCCAGAGTATTCTCCGTATTTGTTCCACCAAATTTAACTCGGTTTTGCTTTCGGCAATAAAATTGTTGCAAGTTTAATGAAAACCAATATGGACGTGCAAATAAAGACAGCGAAAATTAGAAACGAATTTCTGCATTACACATTACCGGTGTTTTGTTAGGTTTTTACGAAGCAGACATGGCCGAGCGAACCGAACGCGCCCGTCCCTGGAGATGTACAATAAATACTAGAATTAAACCGGTTTTGTATCGCCATAACCTGAGCTGATGTGTCAACAGTCAATAGCTAACTACAAACTACACATTTCTGATTTCCTGTGCGAAGCCGATGCCAAATCACATTTTATTAAGGAGATGGTAGCCGAATTTATTTTATGTTGGGCAGTAACAGTTTAATTTATCAATATCGATCTCGAAACGTAAAGATGTGTTGCCTTAATGTAGAGGAGAAAGAGGAGGGGCGGAGGGGTGGAAGATGGCGAGGTAGGAGAGAAAGAGGAGGAAGAGGGAGGGGATGAATAAGAGAGAACAAATAGAAGCTTATCATGCAAAAATCGATAAATTAACTTCAATTTATCTTACTGATAAAAGTAATTTGTTGAAATATTTAAAGAGAAAATCATTGCTGTATGATTGCGGTTCAGTTTTAATCATTATTGTTAAAACCTTTACAGAAAGGATAATCTAGTATCTAATTTACAGAAAATGGTGACTAGTTTTAATTGATTTATGGAAATTTAATGTATCTATTACATGGTCAATAACACGTCTTGAAGGCATCGAAGTTAGAAAAAATAATTAAATGTCTTCTGTTCCAATGCAATCTTATCTTTGCAAAAGTGAATTTAATTTACAGCTCGCGATTGAATTGTGTCTTTATTTTAGTAGTTAGATAATTTCATAGTCCTCCTTAAGGTTATTTAGAAAGGAGCTAAGCAGAAATTGTAATATTGGTTGTTTGTATGTTCAATATGACAAAAATATCATTGTAACTCTAAACATTCATTATATAATCAGAATTATGTACCATCTCACTTTAAATAAACAACAATATTTGTATATATTTACACCAGGTCAACATCATCAGGATTTCAGCCGAAATGTCTTAACGAGAGTTTGATGTGTGCAGTTATTCTTGAGAAGTTCCTAAACAGGAAATACTGTCTATATTTACGTAAGATGTTGGTCATGTGACCGGTTAGCATTGAGACACGGCATTTCCTAGAATCAGATTTTGATCACGTGAACGATTCGACCATTAAAGATAATTTAACCATGCGTCATGCATATAAATGAATGTCCCACAAAGCTTAAAATAAACCTACTTCATACCATAAACTAGAAATAGATTTACGATAATTGGTAATAAACTAACATGTTAATTTCAAACGGATTTCAAAGCGTCATATTTGACACCTAATTAACTCTCGTCTTCGCCTGTCTCTGTCCTCTATACACTCATTCTCGGCAAAGGTGTCAGGTTCATCAAATCCAATAACGATATGCGTACAACTAGCTATAAGGCTTTAATGTAGAACAGCACTCATCGGTCAAGCCAATGGTTTTTTGTATTTCGTTTTAAGCTTCTGTCGAAAGCAAGGGTCAGTCACAATGTCCAATGTCAGATCTATTTTCACATTTACCGCGACTTAACACCTCAACTGTCCTTTCATGGTCGTCATTAATTATTCATCCAATTGCATATGAATCTTGGGAACAGATTTTGTACGGTACCGGATTAAGCATTTATTGCCATCTGCGGGAGTTACTCATGCGATGTATTGGGGCCAATCAGGGGACTTTAGCCGGTCACGTGAAACGTTGGTCGTCATGTGATGCTACAGAGAGAGGAACAGAGATCCAAAAATAGACAGAAATCCCTAAGGCTCCCTCATATCTCCACGCCGCCAGATGGCGCGTAAATTGCACTTGAAAGGGACCGATTCGCCAAAGCTGAAATCTGTTTCGTATTCTTTATAAATCAAAGGTCGATTAAATAATGTCGATTTTAAGTCGGAATAAAGTGCGTTCTACAACGCCCAGCGGAAATGTTATTAACATCGATGTCAGCAAAGATCTTAAATGTTCAAATGGTTGGCCAAAATTGTGTTAGAAAAAATCTTGAGAAACAAATGTCAGAGAGACGAATAGGCGAGTTCGATTCGAAAATAAGCACCATGATTATAATTTTCATCACAGTTATCTTTCCATTGACGGTACGATACGAATTCTAATCCAAACATTTTTGGTATTTCTTATTTCATCAAATTGGTTATTTTTTAATTTAATTCTTCATTCATCCACTTACATGTGTTTACCTGTGTTACAATGTTTATTAAAACAAGTAATTTTTATACGGTACACAGTACGCAAAGTTCTTTTTTTCTATAAAAAAGATCAAGGTTTTATTGTATATGATATGCAGTACGTGTATTTTTTCCTTAATATCAAGAATCAGGAAAGAAATCATCGTTTCCAAGAACAATTAATATAAGACTTTTAAACATTCCATGTGTACTTCTGTATCCTGACCGAAGGGAAACCCAGCTTTAGAAATATTCAGGTACGTGATCAATTTAATGAGATGTTTCCAGCTCTTTCCTATTTCCGGGACGCCGGAGGTTTGTATCTTTTATCCATATCTATGATTTTCAATCATCCGGCTCGGCTACAGCTAAAAAAACACGTTTGGTCTTTCGTGGTTTACTTTATCACAGACGAACACCAGACAGAAATATGTTAAATCTATTAGCGTTTTTACGGTGTATTAAAACTGACGTTCTAACGTACTCATATGTTGCGGATATGAAGGCCCCTTAATCTGGGAAAAAACATGATTGATCTCGCTGACACAGAGTGAAGAGATGTCGTAGATTTTCTCTGATGAAGCACGAACTGGTTTCGGTAGGATCGCGTGTGTGTTTTGTCTCGAAACGCGAAGTTTAGCTAGGAATTCACTAGAACGACTAAATGTCTTTCCTGCCAATTTTCATCGTCTGTCATAAGCAGATCTTAAATAATATTTCTTTGTCATTTTCGCCGTCAAAACATGTCACTTCCATCGCCATAGTGATGTTTATATCAGACCTTCAAAGAGAGAGAGTGAGGTGGGGAGAGAGAGGGAGATGGAATGAGCGAGAGAGACAGAAGAGGGCAGAAGAGAGGGTGAAGTGTATTGATCCACAAAGATTTCTTTTCAAATTAATGTCCATTTATCACTTACCCTTTAATTCTGATATGAATGACACTTTCATAAAAAAATACCAGCATCGATCGAGACTGAAACTTTGAAAAAAGTATGATGTGACCGTTTGAATGAGTTGGCTTACTTGATCTGTGCATGTGCGCGTAACATGTTCGTGTTGTGCACGTGTGTGCACTCATGTGTGTGAATTGATTCTGATGTGAATGTAGGGGTGAAGAATACATTGACAACTTACGGTTCACACACACACTGATACAGTGTGTTCCTGACGATAAGTAGTCATGTAACAATACGCGTCTTATAAAGACCTCAGTTGCCATTACAGGCTTAAGTTGACTTCAGACGGACGGTCAGACATTCACGGACAAGTTCGAAACAAAAGAACTTTACAGATTTAATCGTTAATTGTTTGGAAAGAATACACCGAGAGATTCTTCCAGTGATGTCAGTCAGCAATAGACATTATATGGAGGAGTTTCCCCACTGATGTCAGTCAGCAATAGACATTATATGGAGGAGTTTCCCCAGTGATGTCAGTCAGCAATAGACATTATACGGAGGAGTTCCCCCACTGATGTCAGTCAGAAATAGACATTATATGGAGGAGTTTCCCCACTGATGTCAGTCAGCAATAGGCATTATACGGAGGAGTTTCCCCACTGATGTCAGTCAGAAATAGACATTATATGGAGGAGTTTCCCCAGTGATGTCAGTCAGCAATAGGCATTATATCGAGGAGTTTCCCCACTGATGTCAGTCAGCAATAGGCATTATATGGAGGAGTTTCCCCAGTGATGTCAGTCAGCAATAGACATTATACGGATGAGTTTCCCCACTGATGTCAGTCAGAAATAGACATTATATGGAGGAGTTTCCCCAGTGATGTCAGTCAGCAATAGGCATTATATCGAGGAGTTTCCCCAGTGATGTCAGTCAGCAATAGGCATTATATCGAGGAGTTTCCCCAGTGATGTCAGTCAGCAATAGGCATTATATCGAGGAGTTTCCCCACTGATGTCAGTCAGCAATAGACATTATACGGAGGAGTTTCCCCACTGATGTCAGTCAGCAATAGGCATTATATCGAGGAGTTTCCCCACTGATGTCAGTCAGCAATAGACATTATACGGAGGAGTTTCCCCACTGATGTCAGTCAGCAATAGACATTATATGGAGGAGTTTCCCCACTGATGTCAGTCAGCAATAGACATTATATGGAGGAGTTTCCCCAGTGATGTCAGTCAGCAATAGACATTATATCGAAGGATTATTCCAATGATGACCGAAGGCAACAGATAATTTATCGAATGGTCAGTGATGAGTTTTTTGTCAGTTATTACGGATCAATGAAGTATCAGACAACAAATTAATGACAGAGGTCACATTTTTAACGTGTATGTTTTGTCCTCATTCGAACTGCGTTGCACGCAAAATGTCAAAGTTCGCTTCGCTAAATTTCGACAAATGACTGTAGATGTGTGAACGAGTAATTTGTTTTTGAGAAGGTCATTAATCATATTTGATGTTCGAATGCAAGCGACTGTAGATCACAGCCCAACAGAGATAACCTTTTTCCTCAAATTGAAACACAATTAAATAAGTTATTTTTACAATTTTACTATCAGCCCTTGAATCTGACGCCATACTCCGGTCGAGAGCGCGGGAAACACGTGCAGTTAATGGACGATATAGATGAACTCAACTTCGTCAACTCTTCCGGGGATACAGGGTCCAAGGTTTTTATTCTCTCTATATTTCATCCTTTAAGGCTCCGCATGCATGTGCAACAACACGTGAAAGAGAGCTTCATCAATCGCTAATGACACCGTGAATATGTCAAGAAACTTGATACTGTAGAACACGAAGCTGGTAGTCTCAACATTTCTATGACAAGATCACAATCTTTTGGCCTCTTATTTCTTTTATATTCTTTCCCCTCATTTTGCTCGTTTTTTTTTCAAATGAGTCATCAACAGCGTTAGATTCTCCTTAATGATTGGTAAAATCTTATTTTTGTATACTTGAAATGACATTTTCCGATTTTTTGTTCATTCTACGCCTCAGAGGTCTGTCCTCAATGAGGGATACGATGACGATGTATTCAGAGGGTCTCGGAAAAAATGCCTCGTTCTGGATTAAGTGGGATTGTATATATTTGTTTCTGTTTTTAATTTTTCAGGATCAGGAACTATCCACAGTTTAAGTTTTACATACGAGTTTGATACGTTTCCAGATATCAGTACTGTTGGTATAACACAGACCAATTTACATTGTTATTGTTCAATTGCTTTGTTGCTTGCGGTATTGTGTCATGTCAAATTTGTAAACAGATTTAGAAAAAAAAAAGATTCCAATTCCATTTGTCGTTTGTCGCTTTAGACAGGTGACATTGAAACATTTGTACAGATGTTCGATATTTAAATCCCCGTGTTCTAGAAAAAAAACACCGAAACCACACACGCGTTTGCCCAGATAAACCACTAAATTGACATTTGAATTCAAGTTGGAAGTATAAGAAAATAAAAACTGGAGCGTTTTATTGAGGAAGTCTAGATTTTACGGGTTTATTCTACCGCTATGTGAGAATGACATTTGATGTCGTGTTATATCCTTTACAAGCCGAGTTCCTCTTCATGTTAAAGAGATTAAAGAAAGTAAATAATTGACGTTAGATCATCCGGGCATTTTACATATACGATCCTAATTCTACCATTTAGATTCTTAAAATAAATAAATGAAACACCAACATTTTTGAGAGATTTTTTCATCGGTTCAGATCAGTTTCTGTTTTGTGTCTGAAGTTGATTTAACAACTAAATATGAAAGAGAAAATGAAAACTAATAAGCACAGATATTATATCATATTTCATAAGCGTCGATGATAATGTTATGCCAGACTTTTGGTACAATAACTTCGTGTATGTCCACATATACGCCATTCTTATGCATTGATCAGGGTAAAACCAAATGATAAACTGTATGTCTATCTGCCTGTACAGCAAGCTTGTTTCTCAGATAGCGCTCCCCAGTAACATGGATATAATTATAATATCAGCCACGTAAGAGTACATATCCCGATTGGTGAGAGCATCAATAATAAATTCGAAATTTTCTGCTGCTTCACCGAAAGAAGAATAACGTGTTTTGATAGAAAATATATCTCCAAAGTTCTGCTGCACACGTTACTTCGCCCTATGACTCAGCGGAGAAAAAGGGAAATCAGTGTCAAGGAGTGCAATATATATAGGTCATTGAATTTAGGTCATTTTAGGTAGATCACTGAATTTCGGTCATTTTCAGTCACAGAGTTAATGTCATTCAAGATAAGTCATTCGATGTAGTACACACAGTGTGCAGGTCTAAATGTAGATCATTCTACAAAGTAGGTCATTCATA
Organism: Ylistrum balloti; assembly: GCF_031769215.1. Taxonomy (NCBI): domain Eukaryota; kingdom Metazoa; phylum Mollusca; class Bivalvia; order Pectinida; family Pectinidae; genus Ylistrum; species Ylistrum balloti. Next base: position 179,369 of record NW_026782342.1, on the reverse strand, counting down.
TTAGTTATTTTCTATGGAAGTCACCTTAAAGTGTGGAATTGCTCTTTTCGACTCTTTGCAGTCTCAAAACCCAGCTTATAATAATTTACTTGATCCTTAATCCGAATAATTTGTCAGTTCGATGGTCAGATACCAAAGGTAAAAATTCGTTCATCCGGATTATGATAAACGTTTCCGAATACATTTTACACATGATTTTAATGGTCAGGATTTCGAAAGTTTTGAGTACATAACTGAATTGAAACATAAAATTAACGAATCCGTTTACAGTTATATTCTGTCAAAGTTGAAACTCGCTAGAACGTTCGTTTTAGAAATAAGATACCTGGCTGTATGAATGACATATAGCGATGTAGTGATGAAGACACCGCACCAGTCGAAATATTACAAATACTGAGTGAGCTGTAGCGATGTAGTGATGAAGACACCGCACCAGTTGAAATATTACAAATACTGAGTGAGCTATAGCGATGTAGTGATGAGGACACCGCACCAGTCGAAATATTACAAATACTGAGTGAGCTATAGCGATGTAGTGATGAAGACACCGCACCAGTTGAAATATTACAAATACTGAGTGAGCTATAGCGATGTAGTGATGAAGACACCGCACCAGTCGAAATATTACAAATACTGAGTGAGCAATTGAAGAGCGCAAGCAATTACACGTACAAGTAGATACACACGATAATTGGCCTTTAGCTTACTGCCTTCAAATGGTATTCATCATAATCCTCGGAAATCGATGTATCGATACTCTCTGTTATTGTTGATGTGAGCTAGGCACGGTGTGGCTATAACTGCTTGGCTGAATCCCAAGTCACGTCCTCTTCCCGACCTGCTAGGTCTCTATTAAACGTCCGTAAATATTCGTTGGTGAAGCGACTGTGTGAAACAAAGCGATGGCTAGACAATACTTTTGTCCTTCTTTGTATCTGTCATCCATTGTTCTTGTTCAATATTAGGACATTACAACCATATATGGTGTTTTCAGACCGTGGTCGTGTACTTATGTTTGTGTGACCAGGCGGACATGAGAACAGATATATTCCCGTTCGCACCACAGGACATAAAACACCACGGATCCACATATACAATACTTGACCCTAATTAACGCATTATTAACGTGCAGACATATTTTTATTCTCATATATCAAACACGTATTCTGTCATTATCGGGCATCACAATCTACCGAACTGTTGTCGATCTGCTGTCGTGTTCATCATTTACAGTTCGGCAGAGACTTGACATCCCACTGGGCTTTCCACTGATCGCATCCTATAGGGTATATGCCGAACTGGTGTATATTGTCAGCTGGCTTAATTAGCTAATTGTTTATTCTAGAGTGAAGAAAAACAAACTTCCTTCTCCAATGGATAACACGGTATTCTGTGGCACGCGGACGCGTGAATGCTGCAATATGATTGGCTACTCAGGATATCATATGATAAATACATATACAACAAATTCAGTTGTCCAATTGGAAATATCAGACCTAGACGGTCTAGTTTATGAAAGTGATGGTCTGCTAGGTCAACCTACCATGTTGACCTGGCAGTTTCTGAATTTATGTTGTAAACAAAAATTGTTTACAATGATTAGCTGTCATCATCATGCAGCAGAGTTCGTTCTGTAAACTACATTTTTGTAAACAACATCACATGTCAACGATAATCTAATTAAGATTTTTATCTATCACTAACAAGGTTAGCTTCTTCAGAATTTATCTTGTAAATAAGCATTGATTTAAGGAAACTTGGCCTGTCAACAATGATTTTTAGATATTAGCTGCAATACTGACCTATTTTCTGACGGAATTTGTCTCGCAAGCCAAACAAATATTTTGCTAAGTAACCCAAAGATAACATTTAGTCTGGTAATTTCGGCAAGATTCCACCTAACGTAATGACAGAGTTGTACTTCGCAGCTGATATCAATGTTGCTAATTTTAAGCCAACACTCCAGGGAACCGAATATCAGCTTTCATTACCTCTCGAAACATCTGCACTCTTTTATAGAAGGATAAATTTCGAAATGACGTTACAATGATAATATGTTGTTTACATTACACACTCTGTCTAGTTTCAAACGTGTCCTTAATTAGACGCAACAGCTGACTGGTTCCATCTGGTACAAACAGCAGACCAGAAACAGTTGGTAAGATATCCAGTCCAGATATAATATTATCTAGATCCAGTATAGACACGAAAACTGGAACTTTCCCGACAATAAGGCACAAACAGTAGATAAATCTAAACCTGGCCTTGTGTTACATAATCACAAAATCTCGGACATTTTGACAAACGCAAACATCAGACAAAGCACTAGATTTTGAACATTTGGAAAGTCCAACACGAATCAAAAACCAGGTTTATATTTTTCCGGAATCTACATCATGCAGGAAACACAGAACCAAGGACAATTTGACATGTAACGTAGATCAGGGACATAGTTACAGAATCTCATTGTGAGACAAACATGACAAAGAAAACATGGCTGTTTCCGTTTAAGTAAATGAATGTTTATGTAATCAAGATCTTCTACATACGTGATCTCGTGGTTCGTGTACCCAGCCATTATCAACGTAAACTAGATTAATCACAATATCAGGAACTATTTGCGCGGAGTACTTACTGAAGAATAATGCCCTGAATATGTGTTATGATACATTTAGAGGATTTTAGAACACTCGAATAAAATTTAAATGTCCTCAACATTTATATCAAGAGAACTTTTATTTAACATGATACGTAAGTTTCGCGAATAAAATTACGTAGTGTATTAACTACATTGCTTTCCTAACTCAGAGGGCTTTATAGCACCGTAAACGCCATAGTAACGGTGTTCATATATATATACATCCATGAAATTGTTAACATCTATAAAGATTATCGCAAGCTTTATCGATTGACTGAGCATGTCTAGTTTCAAATCTTAGGTCCCCTACACACCACGAAGAATATTTCAATGACAGAGTTTGCCGGATTTCATTATTATATTGTTACATGTAAATTATGCTGACATTGCTCGTGTTCGTTTTTATCTTTGTATCTTTTGCTTAACAAAATGGCGGCACAGCCCCATGACGACTGTGCACTCGACTTACCGAGAGATGAAATACGTTACGCCATCATTATGACACTAATACCCAACCTGCACGTCCTTTACGTGAAAGTGCATGACGGCAGTGTTTAAAGTCATGCTTAATTGGAAACTCGTTACATCCAGAATCCCAACACTTAAAACCCTCTTTTGATGTCAACGGATCGACAAGTACAAAATTTGAATAATTAATTAGCGTTAGTGCTAACCGAAGCACTTGTGCTATCGCGAAGTGTGACAAGATATTCGCGATAAGTCGGTATCTGTCAGCGGAATTCTCCAGTGAGTTTTCTCCATAAAATATCTATGTATTTGTTTTCATGACACCGATATGTGCTCAAGCTTCAAAGCGTGCAACTTGCTAACCTGCTATATCAGAGGGAGATGATAACACTACAGCTATATTTGTTGTTAAAACTTCAGACAAAAATCAAACTCATTGTTCCCCATTTTTCATGTGAAGCATATTCCGTTTGATCACAAAAACGTTTGTTCTTATGCCTCAAAGTGATTAATTAACCTTTTTGTTTGTTTTGTAAAATATTGTCTACAAAGCCAAGTAACATCTCAGTATGACCCCCTACTTCCCTTTTCTATTTCTGAATGAACAATTCCCTGTTATCAATTCAGATACAGAGTTCACTAGACAAACAATAAACGATTCGTTTCGTTATACTTCAAAGAAATTCTGCAATCATTTTGCAGTCCCTGAGAATGTTAGGAAGCCTCTTTATGCGATTGATAACAAACAGAAAATCTCTGGACCATTCAGATATGTAGATTATGGTAAATTTTCATTTTCATCTATAAAAGCGTTTAATCTTTTGGAAAACTCAAGTTCATTTCTGAACAAATATATAAAAATGCAATGAAATTACTGTACTTTCAAACATTTTCGAGGGGCTGAAAATTCAACGTTTTCAGAGAGTCAGTTTTTTGTTATCATTTGAATTAGTGATAGACAGTACTCTAAAAATTTACTTGTATGAGAAATCCTGACAATTTCTGAACTTATTGTCATTTTGTGAAGATAGGCAAGCATGGGTTAAGAGTCCTCACAAATTAATAATAAAAAAATCAGACATACTAGATCGATTACATTGAGTGGACCTGGATGTAGTCCCGCTGTGGTTTGGTATGATGAATTATCTGCTAAAAAAAATGTGCAGCACGTTTTACACACACACTGTCCGAGAAACCAATCAACGCATCGCTACCAAACCGTTTCCTTGTTCCAAGTGAAGTGCGTCCTTCATTCTCATTGCCAAGTCCCGTCTCGCGGCTGTGGAGTCCGTCAACATCCGCCAAACGGTTCCCGATGGAACCAAATCGTATTAAAGATTCCATTTTTCATCAAGGTCCCTTTGTACGTTGGGTTAATAAGTTAATAATGATCTTAGTGATTGCGGGATTAATCAGCGGTCCGACTGGCTAGGCATCATAAGGTTTTCAACTTAATCAAGGTTCATGTTATTTACAATTGTCTTCTTTTCAACCAGCTCGAGTCTTTTGAAAATGACCAGTCATTCTTACATGGGAAGGAATACTGATTTGTAAACAATACGATTGAAAATTGTCATCGAGAGATAAAGCGCCGGCTGACAAAGACTGGTGGGTGACTCCTCTGGATAACATTGATTTTGTTAGCTCGAGACCATCATAATTTACGAGTTCTTTCTTTCATATTTCTGCGTCTGCGCAGAGCGTCGCTTGTGTGCGATATCTTCAAGTAATGTATGTAAAAAGGCTAAAGTGTGGAAGTCCGAATATGAAAAACTGACATTGAAGTTAGGGATATTTACGTATACGGTATTTCCTTATATGGCAAGTTTCGAATATTCTATACCGAATGTAAAAATTTAATCCACAGTTCTTGGTGAATAGGTCATTCATGTATATCGTAAAACTAGCAGTTTTTAAAGCACATACTTCAAAATACAATACATACATGCCACTTTCCCCATTCATATACCAAAAGTAATATCGCAACACATTTGACATCGTACATCTACGGGGTCATTAAGTACATGTATTGGTTATTTAGATGTGGCGGTTGGTGATTTAGCGGTTGGGAGCACGTTTTTAGACGAGGTACTTAGGTCAATATTAAATTAAATGTTGGGAGCATCAATCCTTTACTTCTTATACACGGTCTACATAGATTATGGTGTTGTAAAAGAAGGGGACATTTGTCGTTATATTTTTTGTCATTAACCCGTATACAATATATCAGCCGACAAACATGGTGGTTGGAGAAGTTTGTCTCTGGAGAACCAGATCCCACAACGTAACGCATTATTGCATTGTTTCGTAATTGAGACGAGCAGAGGAAGTTCATTTCTATAGTCAATAGCATTTGATACGAATGACCACCTCATCGCCTCCACAATGAATCATTGCCTAACTGTTGGATGATCAATAATAGCGACATATACTACTGCATACATAGACCGTGCATTATTGACGTTCCTCGCTAGGGTGTCCACGGAACAACGATGGCGTAGTAATTTGACCCTGTAACAGGTAATAGTTCCGAAACATTTTAATTCTAGACTAATTATAGTTAACCAGTTCGCCAGATACCTCCCATGTACTAACTGATTACAGTTCCGTGTTTCAATTTCTGAGAACTCCAGGGGTTCTTGGTTTTCGCCGCGGCAATTCAAACAAAACCATTCTTGCTCTGTCGTTAGGCACCAAACAACTCGAAAGAATGATTTTTTTTTTAATTGGGTAAAGAAGTTTTTGGATTAATGATTACTAATGCATATCAAGAATGCACCAAAATAAATTAAGTTAAATCAAACAAAACTCAGCTTTTACTCGAAATTGGATTTTTGAATAATCTCTTTTGCTTACTAGTATTTCAATAAATGATAAAATCTGAATGCATACCAGATGTGCAATTGAAATCACGGGTACACAGTAACGTAAATTACATAACTTACAACTTGGCATGATTGCTAACGTCTAAAATGATTGAAATTGGATGATTTTTGTTTGCAATTTCAAAGGCCGTCTGTGTGAGTAAAGATATCTATCTATCGATTTCGTCATGGTAACGACTTAACTGTCGATGACATCTGTCTACACACAATTCTCTCTAGTAATCAAATATCGCCTGCAGTTTTGTGCATCCGCGATGTCAAATAGTTCCTAATGCCCTAAGCGGTAAAGGGGTGGACCCTGGTTCCATTAAATGCACAGGGTCGTTGGCAGCCCTTGATTCAGCGCGTGAACTTGGCTAACATGAAGAGTTCTAATCAAGTGCGATAATTTGTCCGCGTGCGGTGAAGGACGAAGGATAATAATTCTAGATCCTGATTAAGGGGAGTTAATTAAAACAGTTAGTGGCTGTACTTGAATGAGTGTTTGATGTACCTTGGTACCAAATGACTTTTATTTTAATGCCTTGTGTGAACTCTTCAGGAAAATTATTCCTCCACGTCACTTCCTTGCTTAGTCACGTGTGGCTAATGTAGATGAATGCCATTTTGATATCTTGGTTAATTAGCTTCATTAAAAGAAAAAAAGAATACAAATATGTTCCTGTAATTTATGTCACTGATCCATAAATCTAAAATGTCATTTCGTTAGGTCGTGCGTCTTTTCTAAATTCGGGATATTCATAATACACTTCACATCAAAGAGCTCTGGTTTTGAATTATTATCTCAAAAATTAAGTCGAATTTGAAATCTTGAGTAAACAAACACTGGTGTAGGTACCATTAACAAAACCAGAAAATGCCATGAATTATAATCAAGTTTTAGCCGTTCCTCCTAAACATGAATTCATTCATTTATTTTATCTTATCTAAACTGAATGTTATACATATTGACACACGAAAACTGACAACTGGCATTCCCTAAAATCTATATTTTCGTGGGATTAAAATTTCGTGGAATTTCAAAAGAACGGTATACTATAAGCTGTGGGCAGATGGCACTCAAAAAAATACCATCATATTTACATCAACAATTGCTTCTTGGACCAAAAAAATAAATACACAAGGAATCAATGAAAATAAATCCTTCTGTGTAAAAAATGGTTTTACAGTAAATATACAGATTTTGTTATGTACTCAGCTTTTCAGTTTTACAGTAAATATACAGATTTTGTTATATACTCAGCTTTTCAGTTTTACAGTAAATATACAGATTTTGTTATGTACTCAGCTTTTCAGTTTTACAGTAAATATACAGATTTTGTTATGTACTCAGCTTTTCAGTTTTACAGTAAATATACAGATTTTGTTATGTACTCAGCTTTTCAGTTTTACAGTAAATATACAGATTTTGTTATGTACTCAGCTTTTCAGTTTTACAGTAAATATACAGATTTTGTTATGTACTCAGCTTTTCAGTTTTACAGTAAATATACAGATTTTGTTATGTACTCAGCTTTTCAGTTTTACAGTAAATATACAGATTTTGTTATGTACTCAGCTTTTCAGTTTTACAGTAAATATACAGATTTTGTTATGTACTCAGCTTTTCAGTTTTACAGTAAATATACAGATTTTGTTATGTACTCAGCTTTTCAGTTTTACAGTAAATATACAGATTTTGTTATGTACTCAGCTTTTCAGTTTTACAGTAAATATACAGATTTTGTTATATACTCAGCTTTTCAGTTTTACAGTAAATATACAGATTTTGTTATATACTCAGCTTTTCAGTTTTACAGTAAATATACAGATTTTGTTAAGTGTTCAGCTCTTCAGTCATTTATGAAAATAACATTTTAGTCACCTGAGACAGCACATCAGAATAAACGACGGATAATTACTTCAGGGTTGAACATTAGATCTGATGTTAAAAGGCTGCTATTTATTCTGAAAATGCCGTTAGTTTTTTTCTCCATATTCCCCTTAACAGTCGGTATGTTACCATAACGATACGACCAAATACAACGGGTTATTTGAGTGTGTGTGTGAAGAGTAGTTCAATATCAGAAACGGAGACGGGCGCGAGATATTCCGAAAAATGGATGCGAATGATTCAGTAGAAGCAATTAGGCACAATAAAATTGAGAACAGCAATTAATACGCCACCACTGAACTAATCCGTTTCGTGGGACATTTTTATATGAGGACACAAGTCTGCAGATGTTCCAAGGACTTTTATCGTGCATTTCTCTTTGTACGCCATTTTGCGTTATTAAATTTAGTCGGAAGACATTCTAAATTATTAAAATGGAGATGGTAAAATGCATTTTTATTACGATCTTTCTTCTTATTAAATACAGTTAGTCCTTTAATATTCTTCAAGAAAAGGGAGATATCACATCTGCTGAAATCTTTCATTGCTCTAAGGTATCATTATTCTCGTCCGTATATATTATGCATGAGAATATGAATTGCAACATAAAAACACGATGTTGATATTTTTAGAAAATTGACAAACGTAACTTTTTTAAAAAAAATCATACAAGGTCATCAAAATAAAAGAATTTTTGCTTTTCTAAGGCTTTTATCATATTCCCATACTGGGAAGGTCTTGTTTGGTTCTCAAAGGATGCCAGACGCCATTAGCTGATTTCGTTCAAATTCACCATAAAAATACGAATTCAGTTCTGCAAGTGCTTGACCCATTGTTTGAATATTATTTCAATTTCAAAAGCTGATCTCCATTTCAGACAATTTCAATGTCACTGAAAATGGAAATAAATATTTATGAATATTCATAAATGATATTAGGAGGACTGGATTGTGAAAACAATTCTACCTTCGAATAATTATACGGTTAACAAAAACTAAGAAAAGATTTCATTATACTTAAAACTGAATCAAGTTTTAAAAACAATGTTTTAGATAAAAACAAACGAGTAATTGTAAATTAAAAAACAACTTTGTTTGCTGTGTCTACCTTACGGACCCCGGGTTCCCTTTAGGGACCTACTTCTTCGACCGTTGTTTTAAAAAATATCACTTTTATGGTATTTTGCTAATCATGGTAATTTCCTAAGAGAAATCTTACGGTTGATTACTTTTGTCCGCACTAATATGCAGTCGTCAGCAGTATGTCATCCGGAAACGAATCGATACAGAATTTGGTTTACACGCGACAATGGCACAAACAGATCATACTTTCTTCTTATGAGAGTCAGGTTCGATTGAGGAAAATGATCTGCTTCACAACATCAATATTTGCGTGGCGTGAATTCACTACAAATAGGAATATTTCTCATGTTGTTTAATAGGGATTAACAAAAACGAATTAAAATTTTGCCCAGCTTTCTTTTACTAAAAAAAAACCCATGTGTTCACCTTCTGGGAAAATGTCTACACAAACCGCCAAGCACATTCCGGTCGAGAGTTACATTTTGTACCTCCATTCCGGATGTTCCTATGAATTCTAGGTCTATACATGACGTCACTTCCTGTGACAAAACTGAACAATTATATGCTTAGTCAACTAATGTGTCATCGCTAATTGCACCAAGTCAATTAATCTTCATTAGTCTAATTATCATCTCAAATTAATTTTCTCCGTCCCAATGACAGTTAAATCAAGCATGTTTCCAGCTGCCATTCCTCGTATTCGGTATTTATATTATACAATACTTGTTAGATGATGTTGACTGGAATATCATGCGTTCTCATGGTGATTTGTTTTATTCTTCATGTTTAAAAGGTGCCTCTTTTTTTGATAATGTTGAAAATTACCAGCTAAGGTTTCGCCAGAAGAATTCGGCACCTTAGGTCGAGAGAACACTCAAAATGCGTTGTATATTACGGTAAATATCAACTAATTACCTCAAAAACAACATAAATACATATTAGATCAAAGATTTTCGTCTTTGTAATTCAACCGTATAACACTGAAAATTTCCACGTAATTCCGCGACCACAAACCCAAGTGCGTACATGTATTACCATGGTACCACAACATATTAAACACCACCGCTTATAGATCATCTGAGCAAGATTTCTCTCACCAAAAAACACTTTAGATGAAATAACACACACATACCAACCGTAAGATAAAACGTTATAATACAACTGCTACACTCTTGGTACATTTCGGTGGGTGTATCACCAGTATAATACCACGTGACTTATTATATATCCAATGAAAAACAATGTTCCAACAAATTACCTTTCAATTAGAGACCAGAACATAACATTAATACGGGTGTCAGGTCGGCGCCCCGATAGTCCAACTCTGTTCCCATTGGCTCTGCTGGTGATGCAGGGATCTTTTTTTTTAAACGGATATCGAATAATGAAATTTAAACAGTGTCATTATCGCCTGCTTTTCTCTGGTCTTCTGTGGTCGCCATTGTTTGCTGTCAAGACTCGGAAAGCAATTCCACTCCATTAGGACCATAATTTTTCAAAATGTACAGCTTTGAGAATGAACCCTTTGGAAGAACTTGTCTGTAGCGCACATGGAGACAGATTGATGCATGACTGCGGCCACCTCTGGTGATTCCAGGCGATACTACATTTGACGGACGATTGGTAAATGGTGGGTCCCAAACTCCAGTAATCTATTTCATATCCAAACGATTGCCTTATTTGAGGAATGGCCCACTAAATGATCGCGTGTTGTCTCAGTCATCAGTAAAGTGTCGCGTCTCTATTATACAGTGCGCGTGTGGCAACCAAGACAGAGTCATGCATGAAAGGATGTCTATTATATATAGTAATTGACAGAAATAGACAACGTAGGAAAATATCGGATTACATATGCAAATTAGTTTCGTCCATTACGTTTACAAAGAGCTGTTTAGAACTAGCTTTATATATTGTACAATCCTAAACAAAAAGTAAAACTTCTTCAACAACGAGAAAGTTATAAATAAAGGGAAATCTGAAAAGTGGACGGATGGCCTCCGGAAACGTTCGTGTCGGCTACTTCATCGACAACTCCTGCGATGTCAGTTTATGTAACGTGACGTCCCTTGCTAAAACGAGACCCATGATGTAACCTCGGAACTACAGACTGACCAATTACAGACAAGTTGTACCATCACGTGATGATAAATATCATTTGGATTCCCTTTTCAGTTTTGTTTTTTCAAATAAAAAGATCTTTCTAATATGTGACATTTAATTCATCTTCAATCTTTTAAATTTTTTAAATCCTCTGACTGTTTTGATAAGCAACTGTAATGTGCGTTTTAGACCATTTGTTTTGAATAATTTAACAAATCCAACCTCCTAACCAAATGATTTTAGTCAACAATTGGTATCAGGCTCTGAATACCTCAGATGCATTGAACCGCGCCTACCATTTCGATTGTCTAATTTTATCTAACTAGAATGTCTCTCATGTGAAGCTTTAGTTACGATTCTGGGAAAAAGATGGTGCTAACTGCAATTGAAGGTCTATCTGCAACAATTATATCAGAGCAGCTTATCATTCAATCATGTGACAAAAATGCCATGAATATTCATGATTACACATGGGCTGGAAAGAGGAAGTTTTCGTCAGAATTACGTGATAGTCTTCATCCCTTATTCAATTCGACCCTGATGTCGCCATGTAAACCCTTGACGAGATCGAGGCTAATCGGATCACCATGACAACTATTTAAGTTTATATATAATTTACATAAACAAACATGGCGTTCAATCTAGGATGGGACAATGTGAATAAATTGAATTAGACTTATGAATATTCATAGTCGTCTATAAGGCTGGAGATACTGTGGATTAAGACCAGGTTTATCTTGGTAGTGTGTTTAAATATCATACGAAACTATCTGATACCTGACTCCCTACATTTAGTAGTTCTATACGCCGAACGATCACATGATAAATTATCGGATTCTTATTGGATAACGATTGCCTCTCAGAAGCAGCGACAAAATTATTGCTGTAAAAGTATATTTAGAACATGAAGTGCAGACGTGTTTGTATTTTTTAATCAATTGAATATTATTGTGTTATTATTTATCCACTAACATTTTAAATCACTTCCTGTGAGAAAAATGAAGATCCCCCAGAACTACAATTCAAAGATATTTTTCAAAATTATTATTTATCTTTCGCCATTTTACGTCTCTGCTAGTAAAACGAATTCTTCCAAATTAAAACATACATTGTAGCTTTTGTTCTTTATTATAGTTAACAATGGCTAGTCAGGGGATTAAACACTGAATGTATGGAAACTGTCACAAACCTTTTACTTTGTGTACAAATATTGTCAGCGAGATTCAACAGAGGCCCAAACGGGATGATATTGCAAAAGATCATTGACGCATGACGACGTCATGATTATTACCCATAATTCATGTTAAGTCGGCCAGTATATCATGATTATTAATGCTAAGTTGACAATGCCGGGCATATTTCGTAGCTGAATCAATGATGTGTTTATCGAACGATTTTGTAATGCAATTGAAATATTAAGCATTCATTATCGTCTCGCATTCACCTATCGTTTTAGGAATGGATGCATTTGCAAAAATTATACCAACATTACACCAATAAAAACGTCAGCTATTTAGACAGATGTGTCGCCGGAATCAGCGACTTGGCTTCTGTATACATCCAACCCCTGTCAGAGACATGACTATCACAACAAAACACGTCATATTTCGCGATAGAGATGTTTCAATTAATTTTTGAATTAGTAATGAGATGTCGTGTGTATCTGCATATGACATGTTATCTCTTACGTTAAGCGTGTTGCATATGGGATCTGACATAATGATATTTTATAGATATGACGACAAAAAATGTCAGCCAATGAATATTAAGTGATCAAGCGTCTCAATGTCATTGACTGGAATCAACACGTTTGATATGTTTGTTTTCAGCGTATCGGACATTGTAATAAACTATGATATTCAAACGTCTTAAAACGAGTCGTTCAAGAAATGTTTCAATTTCTCTCTTTAAAAAGTCCTACTGAATTGCTATACAGGGAAACCCAGTTTCTCGGTTTTTTGTGATGGTTAAACCTTATCAAAGTGCACAGAGAATTAATAGTACTGTTCAACTCATAGGATCGAACTTGTGCCTCCCTGGAAACTGAACCATACCTTTTCCCACAACACAAAAAAGACTATAATATTTTCATGTTTAACATGGGAAAACAACGTACTATGTACTTATAAGTTTCAAACCGTCTTAAAACGGGTTGTTCAGGAAATGTTTCAATTTCTTCCTTTAAAAAGTCCTACTGAATTGCTATACAGGGAAACCCAGTTTCTCGTTGTGTTGTGATGGTTAAACCTTATCAAAGTTTTAAAAAAAAACATACTCAAAACTGCACAGAGAATTAATAGTACTGTTCGACTAATAGAATCGAACTTGTGCCTCCCTGGAGACTGAACCATACCTTTTCTCATAACACAAAAAAAGACTATATTCTCATGTTTAACATGAGAAAAAACGTACTATGTACTTATAAAGGAAAGATAATATTGAAATTCCATATAATTTAGATTGGTGTTGCATCTTTTTCTTTATCGTGTTAGGTCTGTCTAATCAAGTGCACAAAGGGAATTTCAAACTCAGAAGGAGTTTTCTGTGTCAGTCGCTTCACACAAAGCAGACAGTGGATAAAAACGCCTATGTTTCCTTTCTTAGTCCCGACAAGTTAGTGTGTTGTAAAGTGTGTACTCACGGCCATACCCATCGCTATCACTAGATGTGTTTATAAAATGGCGTGGTCTATTTATCATCTGACCAGGACATACATTTAATTATCTGTAAAAAAAAATACCAACAAAAAAACACAGAGTAGTAGACACCAAACAAGTTCGCTACTATGTATCACAGGGGCTTGTCATTATGTTTCTGTGTGATGAGGGCTTGTAATAGGTAAACTATAAGTAGTAAAGAAATATCAGAGAGCCTGTGGAAAACATCCGTATAAATACTGTTGGAATTTTTACATCGTTGGTACCAAAATGATAAAGAATAAATTACTTAAAAGGAAAATATGAACTTAATTACAACAGGCTAAATTTACACCCTGGTAGGTATGCCTGTACCCCATTTCTTTAATTATGATTAAAGAATATTAAGAACATCATTCCAGAACGTTTTTTTTTATCAGAAAAAGTGAAACTGCATATTCTAAATCCCGATTTGATTGTAGAGACAGACACATAGATATACCAAAGTCGCGACTTACAATGGATAACAAAATCGACTGAAAATTTCATCGAGAAACAGAAGTAATCGGAATACCTTGCTCTAAATTAAGTGAAGCATTGATTCTAGAGACAGTTAAAGAAGCCACTGTCTCCGTTAGGATTAGGTCGACAGTAAACAGCAGGCATAGATTTCAATCTTTATAATAACAACTACAGACGAATCAGTTATTTCCTTCTCCTTTCATGAATTACAACAGCTGAATATTGTAAGAGGGGATAATCCCAAAACAACATGACGATGAAATCACGCGAGAACCTGTGAGAGTAACCCGAACAATGGAAACATCACAACCTGTGCTGAAATAACTCAATTAGATTGATATGAAACTGCAAGCTAGTTTGAAACGAAAATCCCTCGATATCCATAGCTTTTAAGATTTTATCATTCTTTTGATTCAGGAAGAAGCGTTCCGAATTACGGAGATGGATTATGTCGTAAGAGAAATTAACGACAATATAGGAATTGATTTTCGGCTTGCTTCCGGTTGTTTGTATAAATGAGCGTTATTAGTCGGTAAAATTTCTAAATATTTTGTTAACCGCTTGGCACGTTAAGAACACTATATTTGGATTAATCAATCGATCGTACAGAGGTATCAAAGGTTTTTTTCTTTCTTGGAAAATAAATCGTGATGAAATATTCGATTAGTTGCATATTGATTTAAGAGACAAGACTTTGATCCCTTTTCCAAGTAAATCATATCCATCCATTCCTGCCAACATCTCCTTTGATTTTTATTCTAATTTGTTCCTACAAAAGTTCAAATTTAATAAAAGTGCTGAAAAGAAAATGTCACGAAGTAAAAGTGATAAATTTCTGTCTGCTCTTTTCGATTTTAAAGCCTTTTTTAGATTCTATTTGTAGTTTCATGCCTCAACATGCCGCAAGATTCGAGATTATTTTGGCTCTTTATAATGGTGAACTTACCGCCATTAACCAAGATCGCCTTTCATCTGACATTCTTTACTGAATATGTCGGTGTAATATATTTTGCTTGGCTAACTCTTTTCTAGAGGTGCGATTGAATTAATAACTAATCTTTTTATATAATTTCTTAAAAGATTTTCATCTATTTAATTTTGAAAAATTCACAGATGATGATCAAAAGATTTTTTTCGTATATTATACTGTCGCGAACTTGAGAAGAAATAAATTATCAGCTTTTTAATCAGAGCGAAATCCCCAGGAGATGATCTGTATATCTGTCAGTTGATAAGTCTTGTAATTATTTTGATATAACCGTACAAATCCCGTCAGTTTTGTGAGTTTTTTTCAACTACAGATTTAATCTTTTTGCTGTAGCATTTCATGGCGACGTCTTAAGTATATCTTAAGATATTGTCAAAAAACAAGATATATCGTAATTGAAAAGCCTTTACTATAGTAAAAACATCTGCTCCTAATCCGTGAAACACATAACAATATACATTAAGGATAAACCCACACGTGATGTGCACCTGCTTCTACTGGTATCGATTTCCGCAAGATATCAATATATCTGAATTATATTTGTCAGATTGTCACAGAAAAAGTCAGACTTTCGGGGAAAAAATCTCTCTGTTTCAAAATAAGCTGTATGATTCCGAATGTCTGAAACGTGTAAGTTAGACTGAAAATTTCCATCAGTGAAATAAGGAATCGTTTGATTTATGTATCAAAATGTATTTTGTGATTGATAAATAACACCAGAAACTAATTTTCCTCTCATTCTTCTAAATAGTTTCCGATCGAAGTCAGCTTTCCACTTTCTGAACATAAATAGAAAAGATGAAATCGAAAACCCGCATTTTCTTAAACTCGTATTAATATAATCCGTATCCATATTAAAAGCTTACAGTCTGACACTTTTGTTAATGTTAGAGTTAATGATATTGGTGATGTGTATGCGGACACACAGTACACAGGAGTGGTGTAATAATATGGTGGTTATTTGGCAAGCTGGTTAGATTTTAATTACCATATGTGAAATTTGTGTTATCATTCCTAGATCAATTTTGAAATGTTATTTCTCATTGTTTTATGTTTGTTCGTGTTTTCTTCTCTTTTTTTACTCTTTTTTAAATAAAATTGAATATTTAGTCATGTCTCGTCCCTGAAAGTGAACTTTAATAAAATTGGATCGCCCAAATCTGATTTATCATTCGAACTGTATTTCACTGTCACAGGAAATCGGAATCGTTTGATGGCCATATCCAATGAAACAAACACCGGGTTGTTGGTTGTCTAACTACATGTTGCCATGGTGACCAGTAATAATTAACTAATTTAAGACTATATATAGGATAATGTGTGACCACAGGTGTGTGTTACCGTTGGTGATAATATTGTATATTTATACGGTAATTTACGCCGGTCCACACTGCCATAACTTCTACACCGTAATATCTCATCAAATAGAAATCTTACAAATTATTCTGGCGTAAATATGTTTTATTTCAACACAATCTGGTCCAATAAAAATCAATATACATGTACAATTTGTGAAATATTCGCTTCTATTCTCGCATATCTTAATTTAATCTCCAAGTAGATAAATAAAAACAAAATATCCCATTATGATTCAAAGACTGTTACCGCTGCGGCCGAGATTTTTAAGAAATGTATGAATATACATGGATATCATTAGTATTATGTTGATCAGTTTGCGAAGCTGTTACCGCCATCTAAAAAAATCACTTTAAATGGCTTCAAAATAATTTATAAAAAAGATTAAAATCGAATATTGAAAACTATTTTGCACAGTATTGTCAATATGTGATATTAGACTAAACATTGCCAAGAATATTACCACATATCAATTAACATATAATATACCGATGTTACGATCTCAATTAGTACGGGGCGTTATAACGTTTGTAAGTTAATATATTATTCTAATTACAAAGACGATATCGAGTCTAAATGAGTCATTATAACGTGACTGTCCCCGGTATTACGAGCTACAGAATATGGTGCCATTCACACACGAGGTTGTATATCGGTACTGAGTTGATAAATCACCTTAACCTCGGATTGAAAAATTATGAATCAGGATTACATACTGTCTGATTTTATTTCTCTCTAAAATTCATACCGGATCATAAATTATCGACTGTGTTTTTTTAGTGATGTTCGGGGGAAGGGAGACAGGGACGCATTGCCGTATGATGGCAAAAACGTTTCTTAGAAGTTCATGTGAGCATGCACCACGCGCATGACATAGGTTACTTGGTGCGGGTCAGGAATGGATCATTAACTGGTCAACGCACGTGCAGTTATTTGATGTATGCCATTAATGGATAAGATAATCAGAGAAATCTTTCCTTTAATAAAATCTTGGTTTCCGGTCAGCCCTTTGACTATATATATGGCAACGGAAAAAATAATTTTCAAAGACGCACTTTTTAAACATTGTGTGAATGAGATAACTGAAACAAGTGGTTATTTTTGTTATAAAATTTACTCGTTGGTGACTCAGACTGCTACTAAAAATATTTATTTAGACGAGACAGAAGCACCATGACCTAATGAAAAATTTAATAAAAAAAATCTGTACACATGATATATAATTACTTTCGCGTCAAAAATCAAAAGATTGTAAATGAACATATATGCAAATTAACCAAACTGCAACAATAACGTTGTTTTCCACATGGACACCAAATTCCTTCGCAAATGTCCCGAATTTGCATAAAAGATCGCCAAGGCTTCAAACCTCGTGTACCGGGAAATTGAATAGAGGATAATTCTTCATGAAGCAAATGTAATTTACATTATTATGATCGTCTAGTGAACAAAGAAATCTGATGGGAACAGGCACGAATCGCGAGCCAGAAACGCGAACGCAATTCAATTTTCTGATAATAAGCACACACACACACACATATATATATATATATATCATGCTGCGTCCTTACTTACGATTCATCAAACACGCCCGTGCATTTTTAGTCTGTAATTTTTTTTTTAATCTTTATAAACAAATAAAAATACATCTATAGGATGTCTACATCAAAGAATTTACATATTCAACTAGGTTTGTTTGTTTTTGTTGTTGCTTACAACTGATACTTAAAAATGTTTGTATTAATTTCATTCGCGGGGGCGGGAAATGGAATGTCCTAAACCATGCAGATTTCATGGACATAGAATTTCACAATATCCAATCTTAATTCAGTTTTTATCTTTAATGTTTCGGTGTTTGTTGATAACTCAACATTTAGCACAGACCTTGAATGGTGCTTGTTGATAACTCAACATTTAGCACAGACCTTGAATGGTTCTTGCTGATAACTCAACATTTAGCACAGACCTTGAATGGTGTATATTGATAACTCAACATTTAGCACAGACCTTGAATGGTGCTTGTTGATAACTCAACATTTAGCACAGACCTTTGAATGGTGTATGTTGATAACTCAACATTTAGCACAGACCTTTGAATGGTGCTTTTTGATAACTCAACATTTAGCACAGACCTTGAATGGCGTTTGTTGATAACTCAACATTTAGCACAGACCTTTAATTGTATTGGACTGTACAGTGAATCCCGATAATCGGACAAAATATTTTTATCAGGAAATTAAGGTGATATCCCGACTATTGAGGGTTCACTTTATATCACAGTATGTTTTTGTAGGAGTGGCCATTTGGTCCCCTTTACTGAACTCCTAGCAATGCAAACTATGGACCATGGTAATGATCTTCTTCCCATGTGGTTGGTCATCTCGTACCCAAAATTTCGAGACCTTATCTTCTGTTTATCAACCATATTTAAATAAAATCTGATAAATTTTACATCGTTTATCTTTTTCTTACCTTTTGACACATATATATTTACTTCGCGTTCTTAAGTTAATTTTGAAACTCGCTAACAGCATGGAGCGTTTTTGTTTTTGTTTTCCAAGAAGAAACGTTGAAGTCCTAAAGTCTTTCGTAAACGATTCTAGCACAGCTGACAGAATTTGACACCTTGATTAGAATTCACAGCTTATGGGTGCACGTGATACATGTATGTGATAAGGATGACTCATAAATTAGCCAGACACATAAAGACATACTGATGATTTCATTGAGTGTGGGTTTTTTTTTATATAATTGTGTCTTAATGCACTATATCGAGATTTCTATAGAGATATATCACGATAGGGGTTTATAAATTTCAGTTTCAAATTGATACATTTCACTAACTTTTAACAGCGACTTTGCGTTATGGAATTAAGACGTTACAGTGTGTCTGTGTACATCACGCGGAAACTGACAAAAAAACTTCATTAATATTAATCTTAAACTTAAGTTCTTTTCTGATACTCAGATATTTTATAGACATTGATCTACGGGACCACGGAGCCATGAACTCCTTTGAACAACCAGCCAATCAGAAAACTGTAAAACCAAACATCTGTTCCTTAAACTATCGACATTAAGTTGGATTCACTCTATCTAATCTTAGTAAGAACGTGTTAAATTTAATTGTTTAATCGTCATTTTATCTTTTTTAATCTAGGGTTTCTTTCACGAGTTAGGAATATGCTGAAAAAGTTGCAACATAATCGTGTATCAGCTATAATAAGTGTTTCTGGATGAATTCAAAATATTCGACTTAAATCGAATACTCGTTAATTCCAAATTCACAATAAGGAATATGAACCTATATTTCCTATTTATTTATATGTCGGTCCCCTATACTCTCGTTTGAAAAAAGCCCCTGTGTATGGGCTCTAACTCCCGTACATATATCTACCCTGTGTTGGGCCGTATATACCTTCCCTATAAGAACCCCTGTGTTTGGCCCCTATATTCCTTCCTATAAAGAAGCCCTGTGTTGGCCCCTATATCGCTTCCCTATAAAGAACCCCTGTGTTTGACCTCTGTATCCCTTGTCTGTTTGAAAGGCTCTGTGTTAGGTCTCTATTTCCGTCGTCTGTTAACAACCCTGTGTCGGGCCCCTTATCCCTCCTCCATTACATGTGCACACTCGCGAGGGGACAGAACAAAACATATTATGATGAATAAGGTGAAATAAAACTCTGAGTGACAAAAAACTGATTGCTGTTTTTTAGGTCCTGCGTGTTTGATGGCAGTACAATTAAATATTGACACTTTTCAAGAGGGTTTGGGGAGGGGACTGGGAAGGAGGGGACTGGAGGGGGGGGCAGAGTCAACTCTCATAAAGTACTGTTCTAGACCAGATTAAGATAAATCCTTATTAAGGGTATTATGGATCGTTGTCTGCTTGCATCTCCTGCTCCTAAAGTCACGCTAATTGTCGTTGAGCACTGAACAATTTTCTTGGACAAAATTGCGTCATATTTTCTCATTTTGCAATCCGGTACAATTACTATTAACGCTAATTTCTTCCTGTTGTCCTTTCACCCGCATATACGATAGATTTAAAGCTCTGTGACAACACAAACTCGACTGAATCTAATCACAGTTTGATGTCAATTTACACAGCTGTGTCTTCAAAGCTCAAGAACAAAAGCCCCGGTAGAATTGTCAGGACAAGTCGGTAAATCAAGGTAGTTTTGCGAAGGGAGTAGAGGGTATCCTCTTTCTCGAAAGACGGGCCACGGGGATAGTGTGCGGCCCTTAATGAATCTATACCCTTGTAATTCAATCAGAATGGTTTACGGCCGTCAAACGTTCTTGTTTAGATTGAACGGAGGCGAACAAGGGGACACACTGGACCCAATCTCGTTGTAATGGGAATATTATGGGATGTATGCTGTAAAAGCGTGCTATCTTTGATTGACAGACAGCAGAAATTGACGATACAAGAAACAAAGATGGCGAATGATCCAACGCGTCCTCTAGCGGTCATGCCCCACAACATTTCTTCATTAAAAGAGAATTACGGGGGATTTACTAAGCAGGTATATATTGGTCCGGAATCTCCTGTCCTTTCCGGCTTTCTAATATGAACAATAGAATGTCTGTATAAGCCTTAATCAATACCCGTTATGGGGACACGTGCAGTTTTTCCTTAAAAGGTTGATGGTCAGAAATGCTTTTGACGCACTGGCTTTTCATACTTTCTACACCATGCCAAATGCCCGCCACACCAAGGCCTGTGTCTCCCCTCTGGTGCCATATCTCGCCAGGACAATGCTAGCCCTACACATTTATGGACAAGTACAGTAAAATCGATAGATAGATATTGTATGTTTTTCCTTCCAACAGCTACAAAAAGAACATCAATTTTGACCTTCTGTGTAAGCTTCAATTCTCCGATACCTCGACTTTCTATATATGATATCATGACCAAGGGGAACACTGTCACCCTTACACTTCTACATTTACTAGTTGATATGAACACCAGATTCCATTTACACTTGAACAACTAACTATATATTTAAACAAAATAAAACACACTCAATAGATCGAGATCTATAAAATAGCACTAACTGTCGCCCTACGTCTCGAAAAACTTGGGGTCACTAGAGAGTCTTCGCTACCGATTGAATTTATTTACAAACGATATTGTACCCAGATGATCCCTGAAAACATTGACGTCAACACCGTTTTAAAATCAACTATAAAACACTTGAAGAAATGTCATGTCCCTTTAGACCTAACTCTGTTTATTGTAATGATCTCTGTATAAATCTAACTAAATGACTTCAACTCCGCTTATTGTCATGATCTCTGTATAAATCTAACTAAATGACTTCAACTCCGCTTATTGTCAGATCTCTGTAAAAATCTAACTAAATGACTTCAACTCCGCTTATTGTCAGATCTCTGTATAAATCTAACTAAATGACTTCAACTCCGCTTATTGTCATGATCTCTGTAAAAATCTAACTAAATGACTTCAACTCCGCTTATTGTCATGATCTCTGTAAAAATCTAAATGACTTCAACTCCGCTTATTGTCAGATCTCTGTATAAATCTAACTAAATTACTTCAACTCCGCTTATTGTCATGATCTCTGTATAAATCTAACTAAATGACTTCAACTCCGCTTATTGTCATGATCTCTGTAAAAATCTAACTAAATGACTTCAACTCCGCTTATTGTCAGATCTCTGTATAAATCTAACTAAATGACTTCAACTCCGCTTATTGTCATGATCTCTGTAAAAATCTAACTAAATGACTTCAACTCCGCTTATTGTCATGATCTCTGTAAAAATCTAACTAAATGACTTCAACTCCGCTTATTGTCATGATCTCTGTATAAATCTAACTAAATGACTTCAACTCCGCTTATTGTCATGATCTCTGTATAAATCTAACTAAATGACTTCAACTCCGCTTATTGTCATGATCTCTGTAAAAATCTAACTAAATGACTTCAACTCCGCTTATTGTCATGATCTCTGTATAAATCTAACTAAATGACTTCAACTCCGCTTATTGTCATGATCTCTGTAAAAATCTAACTAAATGACTTCAACTCCGCTTATTGTCATGATCTCTGTAAAAATCTAACTAAATGACTTCAACTCCGCTTATCATCATGATCTTTTTTATAAATTTGACAAAATGCCTTCAACATTAGTAAGTTAATGCATTGTCCAAAGGACACAAACGCGAAATGGATATTTCAGTAACAGTGAAGATATAATACTGGTATATTAATAGAATTAAAACAGTATCGTACAGCTTGCATCAGTGATGCTAGGGGCTAAGGAAAAAATAATTCACCAAGAAATCAACTAATTTCGTAATTTCTCAGTTCTGATGATTTTCATTTTTTAAAGAACGTCAAATTCACGTGTATATATTCTGACCCATATCGCTATTAATATGAATTCAAATGAGGGTTACCGGCGAACCTCGTGGTTCTATAAAAATGCGATATGTGTAAGTTCCATGTATATTATAAAGGTGGACTACAATTAGATACAGACTGAAATAGGTATGGTTTAGTAACAAACCACTGATATATGAGGATGATGGAATGATGAGGCGGACATTTTTGTCTGGTGTTTAAATCAAATTCTATATTATATACACTTACAAACGCAGACACACGTGACCCCTCATACACCCATGTTTTGATTAACCTATATAAGCACTAGGTAGTAGTCACGTTAATGGCTACTTATCTAACCCACTACAGCGGCACACTAAAATAACATAAAACACTATTTAACTTCCAGGTATGTTTTGTCAAATTCGGAACAGCTCTGTGAGAATCCTAAAAAAAACTTCAATGTAATAGAATATTGTATTTGACACTGTCGTTAATATTCAGGGTTGATTAATGCAACTCTCAAAAACATTCAAACATGATTGATCAATGTATATGTAAACCTGACTAAGCACTGTTGTATTTAAGCAGACACAGGTGTGCCCCTCCACTGGGAGTCATGTGTGATAAAAGTGCAGATCAAAAGGGATTTAATATGCATAAAATTCTATCTGCTTTATACCTGTCATATTAGATAGAATTCCAAAATTTACATGTAAAACGCGATTCTATGTTAATTAGGACACGAACATCGGATACAATTTCACAAACTGATACCTATTTCACTTTGTCACTTCATATTTTTTGTTGATAAATTTCAGAATAAAAAAATGGGATGAAAAATGATGCCTTATCAATGACGTTCATTGCATAAACAACATGTTTTGATATCGAGGGGAAAAGACATTTTTGTTTTTACTTTACAAATAATATTTACATAAAGACCCCACACAGGAAGTCGTAAATCTCAAGAAAGCATCCCTTGGTAAAATTAGAAAAACGGATTTCTTGCACGTGTTTCCTTCATCGTGCACATAAAATAGCACGAGAGCATGTGCGGTGGTACACAGTAAATCAACTTCACTTTAAAATAATTTCATCTCGGTGAGATATAATAATGTATGGCAAAAATCCATTGTACTTTTAAATGGGGTGAAAATTTCATAATTATTATAATTAATGAAAAGTAAATCTCTTTTTTTATTAGATACAGCAGACACTTAAAATAGATCGGCGTAGAGAATCTGTGATAGAGATCGTAACTCCTGCTTAAGTATATAACATATACACGCACGTGCAACCGGGTTTTTCATTTCCGTTAATACAATATTTCGACACGGATGTTTCGATTTATGAAAGTAAATGTGGTGCTCCGTGTTGTGTTTCAATTTTTCTCCGGAATGAAATACGATCCATCCGCAAACTGGAAACGCCATCCGCCATTTAGAAAGTGTTGTTTCATATTTCAATATATCAGCTTAAAGAACTGAAGTGTGTTTTCTGAGTTGGTTAATGAAGAGAAATGAATAGTTGAAGTTGTTCGGTGTAATTTCTATTTAAGCATGGATACACTGTAATGTGTCCTGTGTGGTTGTACATGTTCTGTGCTTACAAAAATTGAACAAGTTGACAGATGGGTCTAGTCAGTTTCAACCGGATGTGCGTAAATTGGTCTGACAAAAAAGCGAACCAAAAATGATTGTACTTGTCGTAAAACAGAAACTACGTAAGAAAATTAATTCCATTTTTCGTTGTCTGTAGTCCAAAAAATGCAGCAATACCGATAAAAAGGGGCTCGGAGAATGTAAACGATAGCGCTGTCATTGTAAGCTTGGGACACACTGGGTTTAATGTACATTTGGATATGATAAGTAGATAATATTTCCATGGTTTTTTTGTCTCTGAACACATGTGCAGTGCATGTCGACCTGTAGTTAAGACTGTTTAGATGTATTTCTGTATTATCAATCATAAAACATCTAGATTGTGGTGGGGGATTACCTTTGATCTCGGTTGTGAAATGCGAAGCAGATTCAACTCAGCTGTATAAGTGTAAATCACCACATTTACTTCAGATCGAGGCCGATATAGTCCTTTTGGTAATTAGTGATAAAGTGACATTTTACACCATTGTTTGGGACTGAATTTGAAATAAATAAAGCTATGAAATTTAATAAAATGAATAAATTCACCAAAATTTCTCTTCAATTGTTTAAAGATTAAACAAAAGAAGAAATAAGTGGTCAATCCCTTTAAATACGAAGTTAGGGTCAAGGACAATACAGCCAATTCATGAATTAAGAATAAAGATAATTTTCGTGCGGTTTGATTTCAATGTATCGGCTTCACATAAGTCCTTTTACCTAAATTAGAAGCCGTCTCATGGCTAGACATTGTAATATGACCTGAGTTATTCGTAAAGACAAGACACCAGGAGGCGACAAAGCCTACCTGCCTTATTTACTGTGTTAATGAATCATCTGGATTCAGCTCCGATTGTAAAATCCGGAGTAGGCCTCCGCTTTCGTCGTTACGCTTTAAGGGTGTGTAGTGAGAAAGAGCTCAGAAATACATACCGAAAGCTAGAATGTAAAATCAGAATCGAATTATCAAACTATGGTATATTTACAATGTCATTTGAAACAGAACGTTGTCGTAACCATGGAAAGAAAACACATGAGTGCTCGGTTCGGAAGCACGCGCGCTCGAGCTGCATGTCATACTGTCGTAAAATAAGCACGTAGAGACAAAATATGTCATTCACTATGTCGTTAGCCGAGACAAACAGAAACGTCGCGAAGCCTCAACGAAGCACTGGTGTACCCACCGAGCATTATATATATACCAGCCTTATAGACTGTCAGAGAAACGGCGAGGCAGTATGTATAATGGAGCCTTGAGAGACACAACCAGCAGACGATACTTGGGATTTGGAATTGCTTGGAGAAATATGGGACTCGTAGTAAGACCGTCTCTGATACTGAATTAACAGTTACTGAAAAGGACAACAAGTTGACGGGAGAAGCAATCTGATGGATGAGCGAGATGTCACCGCTTTTGGATCACGATCCCAGACAAAACATCACTCTATGTTAGAGGACTCGTTTGTCAAAGGAAGGTTCTCATATACAGGGTGTGTATAACA
Source organism: Ylistrum balloti (assembly GCF_031769215.1). NCBI lineage: Eukaryota > Metazoa > Mollusca > Bivalvia > Pectinida > Pectinidae > Ylistrum > Ylistrum balloti. Next base: position 153,320 of record NW_026782342.1, on the reverse strand, counting down.
ACCAAATTCCCATGAGGATACTTCTGACAAGGACAGGGAGAAAATATCAGCTCGCTGTTTCAACAGCAAAGTTTGTGAAATATATGACTGCTAGTAGCGAGGGCATAGTAAATTTCTGATCATACCGGAAACAGAAATAAAATCATTTTCTGTACCAAATATCACACCACATATGTAGGTGTCTGATGACAAAAGTCGCTAGAATTCTATCACAAGTACAGATAAAAACTGGGAGGTCGGGTGGCGCAGTGGTAAGGCACTCGCCATTCACCTAGCCGTCCGGGGTTCGATTCCCGGAATGGATGTGAAAAGTTAAGGGTCAGCTGCCCAACCACGTGGGTTATCCCCGGGTACTCCGGTTTCCTCCCACACTAAAAGCCCTCTCGCGCTTCCGTCCGAGCCAACAAGCGCAATTAATATAAGTTGGAAAAGTTGTAAAATAAATAATTTCATTACTATGATGTCACAGTTACGTCATTAAACACTGACCGTACTCAACCATATTTAAATCTGGAGAATGGACTGATTAACATGTCCGAGACAAGTCCGCCACCTCAAGGCCACTTTAGGACGATTAGATCTCGCGGATTACCGCGGCCTCGCGAGGATTTAAACATTTACATCCCGATATCTCTGACCATTGTCCGAGGAATGCACTAATGGGCCACCTGCTGGTCTGGATAATGAGGTATCGTTGATCGGGACTGACCATTACAATGACCGTTAGGCTGACCATCATTGTCTCTGATCATCTGTAGTATCACACAACAGGAGAATTAGGACACGACATAAATAGCCTGAAGATCTCGCGATCTCATTCACACCTTGGTCTGTTTGGTTTCTACATGTACTGATGTGTCATCGCTGACGTCACAAATCTTCTGACCTGTACCCCTTTAACCGAGTCCTGAGATTTACCTAACCATAACTTACATATTTTCTAATTCAGATACACAAGAAAGATTGCATTCGGATTTTCCACCTATTAAAATTCCAGCCCCCATTCCTTGATAATTTCCTAATGATGTTTAAATTTTCTTACTATCCCATGATATACAATGCCCTCTGTCTACAAAGTCTATATGTATATCATCATGAGGGATCAGTTATTTAGTGTTTCATAATTTGGCTTGCTTATCTCAGCAAATCAGCACAACCTCGTTACTCCGGATATTCGTGACACGGAAAACATGTCCAGAACATTTTTATCCAGATTTATAGGCAATACACCTCAACCGAAGATGGTCGGTGCGGACCGGAATCCGAATTATCATATTTCAAAATCCAGACTAATGACATTTCCGAATACGGACTAAAGATATTTCGGAATCCAGATTAATGAAATTTCGGAATTCGGATTAATGATATTCCGGAATTTTGGAGTCATGTGCTATATTCCAGATTGAGCACGTAGTCATGATGATGACAATTTTTACAAATAACCCTAGGGGCATAGACGAAATTACTCGGACCGAGAATGATCACCAACTGACCCCTAAATCTGGACAGACTGGTCACTGTGGGTAGGGAAGAATACTCATTGATTATAAAGAATGACCACTGATGCTACAACAGTGGTAGGTATAATCCCGTCTTTACAGGACAAAGAGATCGAACAGAGATAAAAATGTCCCTAATACTCAGTACAAAGATTAGTCTTCTTAACACAGACACTCTGTGTACTTTAAATACTCACGTGCAATTGTCACATTTCATGTCTGCCAATAGGAAATGTAGTTATTTATTCAATGAATGTTAACAAAAAACATTTTCGTAATATAAATTCCTATTATATGAAGTCGCCATGTTGGTTCCATAAACACGAAATCCTCCTCTTTACTGGAGAGTTCGTTTCCGTCTTGGTGCCAATGTGGTTTTTGTTACTAGCCTTGCTGAAATATACACGAACATGCTGATCCTTATAGGGCATTGGCTACTTTTCTCTTAATCATTAATTTTGTTAGTTTCTTCAATCAGTTTAGATTTTCTCATGTAAATCTTTTCTGGTGTTATACTCACTAATAGATTTTAATAATGTTTGCCTGGATCCACCACTACCATCTGCCTTAGACCATGTGATCGGATAACACCTGACTAGGTGTAGCGACATGTGACAGGGCGTGGTGTCATGTGACTAAGTGTGATGTCATGTTTATGCCAAATTGTCCTGGTTTTAAATGCATGACATTTTTGTGGGTAACGCCTAGTATTTTGTCATTATCATTGTCATATGACAAAATAACCAGTTCGGTACATTGTCAGGCACGCTGGACATCAGAAGGATGACATGTGAAAAATCTAGACCTACGGGCATGAAACATGAAGGTGGTAGTAACAGAGACATGAAACATGTAGAGAGACAGGTGGTAGACACAGGGACGTGAAATATGTAGGGAGACAGGCGGTAGACACAGGAACATGAGGCATGTAGGGAGACAGGAGGTAGACACAAGGACGTGAGATATGTAGGGAGACAGGTGGCAGACACAGGGACGTGAGATATGTAGGGAGACAGGTGGTAGACACAGGGACGTGAGGCATGTAGGGAGACAGGAGGTAGACACAGGGACGTGGGATATGTAGGGAGACAGGTGGTAGACACAGAGGCGTGAGATATGTAGGGAGACAGGTGGTAGAAACAGGGACGTGGGATATGTAGGGAGACAGGTGGTAGACACAAGGACGTTAGAAATATAAAGCAACATGTGGTAGACTCTGGGACGTGAGACATGTAAGGAGACAGGTGGTAGACACAGAAACATGAGATATGTAGGGAGACAGGCGGTAGACACTGGGACGTGAGACATGTAAGGAGACAGGTGGTAGACACAGAGACGTGAGACATGTAAGGAGACAGGTGGTAGACAAATGGGCGTGAGGGCGGACTCGTGTAAATCGGAGGGATATGAGAAACAGTCTGTAGAAAGAACGGGGAAATGACAGACAACTTGTGAACACTCCAATAACACTGGTATTAAAATATGGACCTTTATCAAAACAAAATAATTCAAGCCATTGCGGTTAACCTCGACTGCCTCTTTAAGTACATACACGTACTAGTATATTTTTCGTGTAGACAAGTCATTCACACGCGAAAATTCCATAGCAGGCATCTGGGCGAGTAGTCTTTTAACTGTGGTAATTAAATGTAGCCATCCATATAATTCACATATTGAATCTAGGTGTTACAGACGGCTTCTCGTTGGAGGGCGCGCGCACGTGGAACTCGGTATAATTCGCCATTGATGTAAACATATAAAAGAGACATCCACACACCTAGGTGAATACATCCTATAGATTATCAATAGTACACTTACAATGTAAAGCTTTTGGACTTTTTCAACATTGGATTTCTTTAAAATTTAATTTCTCTCTTTCCTAATGTTCTTTTGTTTTAGAATTTATGTGGGTGGGGCATGCTTAATTATCTGATATCGGGCCCAGTATGATATATTAAGCTACCTCTGGTGGCGTTTTTTGTTTTGCCGGCGGCCTGCTGGTCGATTCTATATAGTGTTTTGGTGACCAATCATATCCCTTTGCGCCTTGGTTCGCCGGGGAGTTTAAATAAATCATGGCTATGGTATTAGCATTGATGTACATCCGATCTAGAAATGTAACTTGTGACAGGGAAAGATAAGACGGACGCTGTATATAACTCATCCGGTAGATCGCGGCTACTTTGAGGCCACCCTGGATCACCACGAATAAAATAATCATATACCGTGCTAGGCACAGACAAAACGTATAATTACGGTTTGTATACCTCGTGTTGGTATAAATCACGATTTTCGACCACGATAAATCTATCGCCACCTCGACAGCCACCAGGCTTCACCGTATAGCATCACCCGGCTCACGGGGCTATGAAGCTTCACAGGTTTCAGGAGCTTTTTGCACCAGATAAAATTTAACACAAGTTGAAATAAATATTTGGTTACTACTCTTGAGTTTATTTATTTCCATCGTGTGTAAATCCTTAATCGTGTTGTGTTACAACATCCAACACGCTGACAGTTAAGTTTCCAATAAAACTACATTTGCGTATTTTTATGATTCAAAAGTAAATCATATTCAAGTGGAAAACCAAACGGAACAATTGTTTTGGAAAACGAAAAAATGTACTCGAACTTTAAATGTTTTAAGTGACCGAATCAACATCGTTTGTCTGTCCAATACTATCAACACCTGGCGGATTGTTTTTTCCCGTCAACGGACTTTTAAGTATTGATCCAAAAATCTAACTGGTATTTCGACACGACGATAATTGTAGGTTTCAGTTCGAAATGTTCTGTCACATTTACAGACTGGCCATTCCTCCGGCCATCTCGCTGACCACCACATCCGTATACTGTAATTACACACTCCTGACTATCGTGTCTAGAAGAAGCAGAAAACCTATTTGTACGGAGTCCAGTTGTTGTGTTTTAATTATACAAAAGCATTGATTGTTGTATGTCCGGAGGCTGCCAACTGACCAACTGACCACATACTCGGTTGTATTTACATTGGATAACATGTCGGTATTGTATTGACCGCTTGAATGACCAGACAAGCTGTCACGGAACTGACCATAACGTCAAACCCAATGCGTCTAACGATGTTATCGAAGGTGTCAAGCAAATTGATTTAATTGACAAGAAAATTAAACTAATTTAAAGAGTGGAGATTCCAACACTGGTTCAACAGGTTATTTTGTCCGCAGTGATGGCCACCGGTCAGACGGGCGGGAAGGTGTCAGCTGGTCTCGGTAGGGTGTGACCACCAGAGGCCAACATCTGTCCGGAGTCAGCCCTCTCCGGACAGTCGGACATGGATATCAGATAGTTCGACTTTGGACGATATTTTTATATATACCCACGTGGTGATAGGGTGAGCGTCCTTTCTATACATACGGGGTATACCACCAGTCGCTGTCCGTAAATAGCATCATATTGTATTAGGTCCTTCAACTCATCTGAACCACTAACTTACCTCGGTCTAAAACCACCTGATAACCCACCTCTGTCTGCCTCCTAATGAATACCCACATATTTCAAAACCGCAATAGCAACCCATCTGTGTCTGAACCACGAATGATAACCCTACTCTGTCTGAGCCTCATTGAAAACTCTCCTCTGTCTGAAGCCCAAAAACAACCTTCCTGTCTGGACCGTGTCAGCCAAGTAATATTCTATCTAACGAGGTCACTCATTCCGAACCCCTATGATAACCTACCCCCTTGCCCTTGTCTTATTGTCTTAATACACCACAATGCCCATCGTCTACTTTAAAAATCATCTCATTTTGGCTGAAAGTTAACAGTTTTCCTTTGGTATTTTTAATTGAAGAATACTGTCAGTATGAAATTAAAGATACCAAGAGCGACTATTTTTCGTCCTCATGGTGGTCTAAAACATCTGCCTTCCACATAAACACAAACTCGGCGCATCATCGTGTGTCGAAGTCACAATGGGGAAACCTGTGTGCATTTTAGTATCAAATTGCCTCGGGGTTTTCTGTTCAACATCGTGACGAAATGTTAAAAGATAAAGGTCTTACCCCAGCAGTTAGATTTGGTCTCCAAACTGTGCGCATATTTACAAAAACATTTTGTTCTCACACGGTAATGAGTGGATGACTGTAAGCCGGAAATATGGTCATATAACACAAAGATATACATTCCCTCACAAGAAATTTACACCAGAAAAGTTGTGTATTTTTTCGTTCCGTTGTTTTCTCGAATTGTAATAATTATTTCTGCTCATAAATTTGAGAGCAGGGTGTATGGAATTCAATTCGATTCGCACGAGAGGTTCGCTTAACTCCCATCAGCTTTCAATAGGCAATACACTATAAAATACGACTTTATTGTAAAATCAATCTTACATTGAAAATGCCGAAAATACAGTCCTAATTATTTTGTAAATGTATTTACGTCCTATATTGAATTCGTGTCACTTTGCCAAAGTCGTATTAATTGAAATACTGAGACACGTCGATCCAATTAAAATTTGCACGTTTTCACTAAAAGGACTTTCGGTAAAAATGCAATATTATGGTTAAAGTGCTTTTTGATCTCAGCTTTATATCAGCGAGGTGATATTATCAAGTTATGGGTGAAAAGAAATAACAAAGCAGAAACGTATATCATCTTCTAGTTCATAAATTTCTGACATTCACGGGTGCATGAATACAAGTGGAATGTATACAAGTTCCGTAATTTAATAACTTGCCACGATAAATTCCATCCCTGTGAAGAAGAGGCACCGATAACATCTAGTCATATGTCTTGTGTTTAATAGTTCAGAAAAGGTACCGGTTTAACCTATGATGAAATGAAAATAAAATACGGCAATATTCAGCCGTTTTAAACATGACAATTTTTTATCATATATTACAGAAATAAAATTGATGACTTTTGAAGAAAATCAAATTTCCAAAATAACTCCAGGTTCTCAAAAATTATCAATCATGACTTGAAGGCCTTCGAGACAATCTTTGTAAATGTATTCCCATTCAACTTTATCCCAAATGTCAATTTTGTTTAGCGAGAAATATGACATGACCTTGAATTGCCTTAAAATGATCATATGAAATTGATGGCATGTCATTTGCATTCGGCCTGAAATAAACACCCATCACTCATGTAATTTATCCAATCAAACGGACTGATGGGGGTGAAATCCCCTACGTGTCGTTTATATCAGAAATAACATTTCATAATGGTCATTACAATTAATAAAGTGACTCCAATTTAATGTACAGTAATAACTTACTAAACAGCTGTCACATCACTAAACCAGATCTCAAATCTACTAAACACGATTTCTATTTTCCTAATGGATCACAAACTGTTTTTTGTCCTCTCCATCTCCCTCCATATCTGGTGCTAACTTTTTTCATTTTTATCTCAGGGAAAATAATTGATGTAACGTTTATATCTGGATTGAAATCCAGTATAACACAACACTCATCACAACGCCTGTAGTTGATTGCAATGTATCCTAAACGTTCTATTTACATAGCTTTAATACAATTCAATTCTTGACTTAAAAAGTGCTTTAGAAATGGTTTTGTTTTTTGACGTTTATTTCGGATAAAGACACAAATACATAAATATATGTACTTGAAACTGTCTTTATAAATAAAAACAAAAATGGAATAAAGAAGATTAAGTATATGAAATGTTTTTTATCGAATCCTGACTCCCAGTTATATACATGTTCGCGATCTGTTTACGATAGTGGATGTCTAGAAACCCTGTTACTCCACGAGGGTCACATAATGCGCCACATCTGATGAAATTGGTCTTACCATTAAAACTTAGCCAATATCAAATATCAATAGCAGCGTGTGAAATTAATGTTATCTTATAGATGTTGCCATCAGACACTCCAACACTACAGACTCCTTAATGAAAAAATTCCAACCCGAGACCCTTCTCATGATGACCAATCAATGCTGGGCAATGACCTAAGACGTCACGTCAGTCCGCAAAATATGCAGAGCTATTCGTGGAAAAAAAACCCGGACAGTACACGGATCAGTTTGTCACCACTGGGGGACATCTCTTCATGGTCACTGCAACAATTGTTTCCACAAGGAAAATTGAGTAATAATAAAAAAAACAAACACTGAGATAAAAAGATTTTTAAAAACATTAGCCTTTGTCTGAAAATTGTGCGGTTTTCATGTATTATCACCACGAGTTTCGAATTCTCAGAGCGCAGTATTTTAACACTAATCAAATGACACTTTACACACAATAACAAAGTATATATCTTTTAATCTCTAACGTTTGTTCCGCTAGAATAAACATTTTATTGTTTAAAGAAACCATTCATGGGATTTTAACACACAGTCGAGCCACTGTTTCCCTGTTCACAGAGAGTTTATACAAAAACAGAGATGAGTATGAAGCGCGCTCGATCTAGACATTTTAGTAGTTGATTTCGCCCCCTGCTACAATAGGGCAATACATTTCGGTTTTGATACAAGCCGTTCGATAGGCAGCCGACGGTGGCTAGAGTCAACACCGCTCAATCTGTGTAAATATTGAATCAGGGGTAATGTTATTGTAAGGCTACAATACCATACTACCCTCATACTATTCTAAGCGTATTATACCAAACAGATTATTGAATATTGCTATAAAATACAAGCATTATGTTAATAGAATTAGAAATCTCTTTTCTCACACTGCTATAACGGTAGATTACCTAGTTATACATTATTTAAGGCACTTGTGTTAATTCTTACAAACATGTCAGCTATTTCAAACCTACATAGAATTTACTGAGAAGGGTGTGTATTATTATCAAAATAAATTATCAAATATTATGTTTAAAGTTGTACATTATATCATGGGTGTTATTTTTATCTTCAAAAGCACAGTTTCTCCTTTGAAAATTTTCAATATTGATAAATTCACACCATTATTTGTTTACATACTGTACACTGGAACCTTTCGGGTTGTATTTGATTTCTCTGTCCGTGAAGCAGAAGAGTTCAGTGTAGATAATATTACAATTATATCACACGTTATATTTATCTTTAATATATAATACAATCTTACAAATTTCTAATATCCATTTTCCAATTAAACGCGGTTGATAAATATTCCTATTCACCTGAAATGAAGTCAATACTATCATATTATACAACACTCGGTTTTCTACTATACATAATTTTCATTATACCTTACTAAGCTAGAAATACCATTCTATATTATATATTAATATTATGTAGCTTCTCATTTCGCTTCCTTGTAACAATTTCCATTTTCCCAAATAACACTATAGATAAATATCACCTCCAGTGGTATCAGTAATTCTGTACTTTATACCAGGATTATATAGTTATAAACATCCAACATCCCCAGTTCTCGGAGTCAACATTAGGTTACACAATTATGAAACTTTATTGTATTTTCCAATTACAATTTTCCTTCTTAGCGCTGTTAAAATTAATATAAAGTTCCCGGTTTAGTATTTTTCAATAAACATTGCACATCCACCCAGAGGAAAGTTGAACACCGTTCAATGCAGAACGGGATAGATGTAATTTTTAAGTTTTTATTACGTTTATCATTGTTTAGTGTCTTTTAATTTTACGTATTTCGAAAAACGACGATACTTGTACACTCTCTAACGTAAGTTAATATCACATGTCAAGTTCTTTATATATGAAGTTATGTAATATATCTATGTATTTTTTAACAACAGGGACACATTCTTGAGATGTCTGCTAAGACTACATAACGACCATTCTGGCTAAACTGACAATGCATTCGGCATGTTTTCAATACATCACCTCTATAGTTACAGAAAACGCACACTTAATATTTTCAGTATGTCAAAGACCTATTTACTAGACAGATGAAAATTCCTCCCACCGATGAGGATTTCGTTCTGCCAACCGAGTGACGATATGTGATAATTACATCCATACCTCTCGCGACGTGTATTCCCAGACACCAAAAAATAATGTTCTTCGCTATTTTTGCCCTGCCTAAATTACACATGTTTTATATCCCTTAAAGTTCTATCAGAATATAAAAAAGTTCCTTGTTAACAAATTTTCTCAATACAATAACTTTTATATAAGAGCATCCTACCTGTGTTAATTTTTTTTAAATATAAGAACATTTCAAAATGATCGAAAAACATTAAACTTTTAAGATATTTGCTAAAAATTCAAAAAGAATTGAATGTTCGTCTTAACTTGCGATGCTGAAAACACGTGTAAAATAGACTGTTATAGCGAGCAGGAGGGGAAAATGAGAAGGGGGCGTGGCCGAAATGCTGTAAAGTACGAAAGTCTGGAACTACTTGTGCTAAACAATCTTGATCGCTTTCCGTAAACGCCTGTATACTATATACTCTGATGTTGTGGAAACCCTGTATCGCTCTACCGCTATTTGTAAATATTTTTATACCAGGCGTCTGCCTAAAGATATTTATTACAAGAAATTGTAGTAGACAACACTTAAAAATCCCAAACAACTTTCTCAATTCACCAAATATCCCTCCCCGCGACCTTCATATCTTAACCCTCCCAAGATCAGAGAAACCAGCAACCGTTCATCAGCTATACGAAATAGCTGTCCCCTTGATCTATATTCACAATTTCTTATACATTTCCTATCGTTTTCATTACTTTGCTAAATAAACCGAGAACAGTTCCAGCGTAATAAAAACACTGTTTTCGTTTAAACGTTACTATCAACAAGTAAACAATTCGTCTACACTGTTATCAGGTATCAGTTTCGGTCTGTTTTTATTGGAGATGTTCTGATACAGGTCGAATCAAAATCTTATTGTTTTAATTATATAAATAACTACACGAAGCACTTTCAATTTCTTAAACGTAAACAAACTGTTTTGGGAAATTTACAATTTATTACGAAAATGTGAATAAGTGCTCACACACCTCGGTCCGTCTTTGATAAAATGAATGTTACTACATTTTCCCGTCTGAATCCCGACCATCATTCTTGTAGATTTACAGTGTAACTTGGTACACACACATACATGTTGTCAGTTTGACGAAATTCTACAGTGATCTTTCCTGACGTGAAATTTACATCGAACGTGAAATGTGACACAGCTTTGTAAATGTCACCTCTTGACAGATATCAAACTTTACAGGATTTCAATACTGTTTTATAGAATCAATTGTTGACAATGACTAAATCGGTACGCTATCTCAATTTCCGGAGCAGGTTATATTTTTATTTTATAACTTTAACACGGCGTTATTATTGTATTTGACGGAGCGTTTCCGAAGTAGCGCTGTTACTGAAATAGGAATGTAACAAAATGTCTATATCAGATACATACACTAATGTGTAATGAATACATGGCGATTTCAACACTTACCTGTAGCAATAGTGATCAGCGAGCTTGTCAGAATAATCCATTCACTAATATCCATAATGACTGGCAGAATATATCCTTCTTTGATCAATTACTATTTTCCTATATCCACAATTTATATTTGAATATAATCATACACAATATTTTTCTACGATAAGTTTTTCCTCAGTTCAAGTACATCCATAGAGCGCCCTGGCGACTTTGACAGCCAGTACACTTTGTACCTAGTATTAAAGCTGATCTCTATCACAAGTTCATACAAAAGACCCGTCAAGCTCGAGTTCACACGACCACGGACTCAACACAAGCAGAATATTCAAAATAGCGCCGTGACTAAAGAAAGGTCTATTTTAACAACAAAAACCGGGTATCTTTTTTTCCACAACACATTGTTCGTGGGAAGAATTTGTCGCGCTTCATGCGACAATGCAAGTGACCGTCTCGTGCAGCCCACGAGGAAAACCCGTGCTAATAGTGGGCTGACCGCCCCCACCCCCGGGCATTACCATAGAACCGACACAAACGAATGGCGAGGTCCCTCCTTTTGATAAGTCCAGAATAAATGATGTTAAAAGGTTTCACCATAATGAAAAGCCACATTGATGGGATTTTCTTTCCTTCTCCATACACGATTGTTTTTGTACGAGAAGCGATGATGGTACAGTGTATTATGTCCTTGCTTCGCTGTTAATTGTGCTAAACACTGACAGATACACTGCTTTCGACTTGTTTTAAAGGTGTGACTACACAAAGCCAGCAAAAATAATGATTATCGCACAAACCTAGCAACAGTGCACACAATTGACATATCCGTTTCCAGAGTAACATTCACTAACAAACACAAGTACAAGTGTAGCAATGTGTATGAAAAACCTCCTCAGTGGCTGTGTGTGTGTGTTCGGGCAATACCAACTCGGCTGTTACTGATGGTAAGAGGATGGAACAGACTAGTCGCGTTGACACTCGGCTCTCCTCGGCACACTACGTGGGATCCGTGTTTCACGTCTATCAGTAATATTGTGGTGCTAGTGTATGTAGGGTCGACATTGACGGGATTATGAATCACGCTTGGCCACCAAGTAAGACAGAGCTACACCAGTCCAATCAGCGAGCCCCTCGCACAGGCAGTGTACTGATGACTGGCATGCTCTTTGGCTGCAGAGACTGGGAGTCGTGCTGTGGCGCACGAGAGAGGACGGACTCACGCATGCTCTGTGTAATATCTACATCACCTGTACCAAGGCAGGTGTGCCGGCGATTTCATGTACTTGGCTCAGAGGACACTGAACGATGATAAATTATGAGACTGTAAAATGTGTGATGATGGGTGTTTGTTGTGTGTGTGTGTGGTGATGGGTGTTTGTTGTGTATGTGTGGTGATGGGTGTTTGTTGTGTATGTGTGGTGATGGGTGTTTTGTGTGTGTGGTGATGGGTGTTTGTTGTGTATGTGTGGTGATGGGTGTTTGTTGTGTATGTGTGGTGATGGGTATTTGTTGTGTGTGTGTGGTGATGGGTATTTGTTGTGTATGTGTGATGATGGGTGTTTGTTGTGTATGTGTGGTGATGGGTATTTGTTGTGTATGTGTGGTGATGGGTGTTTGTTGTGTATGTGTGATGATGGGTGTTTGTTGTGTGTGTGTGGTGATGGGTGTTTGTTGTGTACGTGTGGTGATGGGTGTTTGTGGTGTACGTGTGGTGATGGGTATTCGTTGTGTACGTGTGGTGATGAGTGTTTGTTGTGTATGTGTGGTGATGGGTGTTTGCTGTGTATGTGTGGTGATGGGTATTTGTTGTGTGTGTGTGGTGTGTGGTGATGGGTGTGTTGTGTATGTGTGTGGTGTGGGTATGTGTGTATGTGTGGGGTGTTTGTTGTGTATGTGTGGTGATGGGTGTTTGTTGTGTGTGTGTGATGGGTGATGGTGTATGTGTGGTGTGTGTGTGTGTGGTGATGGGTGTTTGTTGTGTATGTGTGGTGATGGGTGTTTGCTGTGTGTGTGTGGTGATGGGTGTTTGTTGTGTGTGTGTGGTGATGGGTATTCGTTGTGTACGTGTGGTGATGGGTGTTTGTTGTGTATGTGTGGTGATGGGTGTTTGTTGTGTATGTGTGGTGATGGGTGTTTGTTGTGTATGTGTGGTGATGGGTGTTTGTTGTGTATGTGTGGTGATGGGTGTTTGTTGTGTATGTGTGGTGATGGGTGTTTGTTGTGTATGTGTGGTGATGGGTGTTTGTTGTGTATGTGTGGTGATGGGTGTTTGTTGTGTATGTGTGGTGATGGGTGTTTGTTGTGTATGTGTGGTGATGGGTATTTGTTGTGTGTGTGTGGTGATGGGTGTTTGTTGTGTATGTGTGGTGATGGGTGTTTGTTGTGTATGTGTGGTGATGGGTGTTTGTTGTGTACGTGTGGTGATGGGTGTTACGTGTGGTGATGGGTGTTAGTTGTGTACGTGTGGTGATGTGTATTTGTTGTGTGTGTGTGATGATGGGTGTTTGTTGTGTATGTGTGGTGATGGGTGTTTGTTGTGTATGTGTGGTGATGGGTGTTTGTTGTGTATGTGTGGTGATGGGTGTTTGTTGTGTATGTGTGGTGATGGGTGTTTGTTGTGTATGTGTGGTGATGGGTGTTTGTTGTGTATGTGTGGTGATGGGTGTTTGTTGTGTGGTGATGTGTGGTGATGTGTGTTGTGTGTGTTGTGTGGGTGTTGTTTGTTGTGTATGTGTGGTGATGGGTGTTTGTGTGTGTGTGTGGTGATGGGTGTTTGTTGTGTGTGTGTGTGTGGTGATGGGTGTTTTGGTGTGTGGTGATTGTTTGTTGTGTGTGTGGTGATGGGTGTTTGTTGTGTATGTGTGGTGATGGGTATTTGTTGTGTATGTGTGGTGATGTGAGGTGTTGTGTTGTGTGTATCTGTGTGGTGATGGGTGTTTGTTGTGTGTGTGGTGTGGGTGTTTGTTGTGTGTGTGGTGATGGGTGTTTGTTGTGTGTATGTGTGGTGATGTGTGTTTGTTGTGTGTGTGGTGTGTGTGTGTGTATGTGTGGTGATGGGTGTTTGTTGTGTATCTGTGTGGTGATGGGTATTCGTTGTGTATGTGTGGTGATGGGTGTTTGTTGTGTATGTGTGGTGATGGGTGTCTGTTGTGTATGTGTGGTGTTGTGTGTGTGTGGTGATGGGTGTTTGTTGTGTACGTGTGGTGATGGGTGTTAGTTGTGTACGTGTGGTGATGTGTATTTGTTGTGTGTGTGTGATGATGGGTGTTTGTTGTGTATGTGTGGTGATGGGTGTCTATTGTGTATGTGTGGTGATGGGTATTTGTTGTGTATGTGTGGTGATGGGTGTTTGTTGTGTATGTGTGGTGATGGGTGTTTGTTGTGTATGTGTTTGTTGTGTATGTGTGGTGATGGGTGTTTGTTGTGTATGTGTGATGATGGGTGTTTGTTGTGTATGTGTGGTGATGGGTATTTGTTGTGTATGTGTGGTGATGGGTGTCTATTGTGTATGTGTGGTGATGGGTGTTTGTTGTGTATGTGTGGTGTTTGGTGTTTGTTACATGTGATGTAATTGGTTTGTCGGATTATTTACGATAAAGTATCTTCCCTTTGTTCCGATGGTCATGGCCCCGTTACCATGACGACCCATTGAAAGTCAAGGAATCAATAACAATGTAGATATTATCAATCGTATAAAAATTGAGATATTTTATTTTAAATTTTAAGAAACTTTTAAAATGGAAAATAAGAAACTGTGTCGAACCTTCGGGTATTTGACAAAGACCCGGATGTGGTTATTAATCACCGTCCGAAATGATTTCAGATGTTTAAAATTGCCACCTATAATAGTATACATTATCAGTGACGGGAGATAAGGAGTCTGAGATGATGGATGGTTGAGTACTGTGTGGATGATATACACGGTCATCTTCATGCTAATTAGACCACGACAGCGTTTGATCCAATCAATCCAGTGTCATAATTAATTTATGCATGCTGTGGTAATCATGTCTCTTGTCAGAAATCTTCACACACGGACCTGTGTTAAGTGGCTGACCTTTTTATATACGTACTTAAAGTAGATCACTGGCATCGGTGGGGGAAAGAGGGTCTTGGGTGGGGGAGAGGGGGACTGGGTGGGGGGAGAGGGGGGACTGGGGGTGGGGGAGAGTAGGACAGGGCTGGGAGAGAGGAACAGGGTGAGGGAGGGGGGCAATAGGGGTAAGGGGACCAAGTTAGACTATCTACATGAATGAGGAAACGCGGGGGTAGGGTGGGGTGGGTGTTGGGGTAGGGGTGGGGTGGGTGTTGAGGTAGGGTGGGGTAGGGTGGGGTGGGTGTTGGGGTAGGGATGGGGTGGGTGTTGGGGTAGGGGTGGGGTGGGTGTTGGTGTAGGGTGGGGTAGGGTGGGGTAGGGTTGGGGTAGGGTGGGGTAGGGTGGGGTAGGGTGGGGTGGGGTGGGGTGGGGTAGGGTGGGGTGGGGTAGGGTGGGGTAGGGTGGGGTGGGTGTTGAGGTAGGGTGGGGTAGGGTGGGGTGGGTGTTGAGGTAGGGTTGGGGTAGGGTGGGGTGGGTGTTGGGGTAGGGGTGGGGTGGGTGGGGGTGGGTGGGGTAGGGTAGGGTGGGGTAGGGTGGGGTGGGGTTGGGGTAGGGTTGGGTAGGGTGGGGTAGGGTGGGGTAGGGTGGGGTAGGGTTGGGGTAGGGTGGGGTAGGGTTGGGGTAGGGTGGGGTGGGTGTTGGGGTAGGGTTGGGGTAGGGTGGGGTAGGGTGGGGTGGGGTTGGGGTAGGGTGGGGTAGGGTGGGGTGGGTGTTGGGGTAGGGGTGGGGTGGGTGTTGGGGTAGGGTGGGGTAGGGTTGGGGTAGGGTGGGGTAGGGTGGGGTGGGTGTTGAGGTAGGGTTGGGGTAGGGTGGGGTGGGTGTTGGGGTAGGGGTGGGGTGGGTGGTGGGGTAGGGTGGGGTAGGGTGGGGTGGGGTGGGGTGGGTGTTGGTTGGGTACTGGGCTGGGTTAAGGTGAATTATTTCGTCTCCGACCATTTGAAAGAGGGTACATGAATTCCAGTATAACAAAAGGTGGTGGAGATAGGATTATATTTAGGATAATAAATCATCCCAAAATACAAGACTTAGAAATCAGATAACGTTATCAAAACACGGACATTGGTTCACATACATTCAACTGCTTACGCAATATTAGTAAGCATGTGTTTAAAATTATATAAAAAGAAAAAAAACACCCCTGCTACGATATCAACAAAAGACTTATCTACTGCTGTCAAACCAAAAATACTAAAAGTTACAAAACATGCTTTGTACTCTTCTCGCCTGTCTATTGTGTTCCTTTCTGGTCTAACGAAGTATACTGCGCCCAAACACGATTTTGTCTGTTCTGTTTGTTACAAATCCGTGTCTACAATATACCTAGTGAACACAAAGATCTTAGCCTGTTGACAACATTGGTCAGAAATGACCCGTGAAATAAGTCAATTGCCTGATGAAAAGATCTCGTTAGCAAACCTTACGTGGTGTTTTCAGTTCGATGTCACCGAACTAATCACAGGGGCTTCGCTGTAGCTATTGTGAGTTTATGGGCCGTTTTAAGTGATTTCACATTGAACAGCCTTTTAAACACCTGTGGAGCGTTCACAGTGGTTCATTCGTTACCACCATACATGTATGTAATTGTATGAAATGCTTGTATTTCTCTGTCTTTTTGAAAATATGATTATCGTGGTATTTTGAGAGTGGAAATCAGGCGCCTGTGTCATGTGCGTCATCATACATGATATAAATGTGTATTGTTTGTTTCACAAGAAGAAATAACTTCTGTATATATTGCTAATTGTTTTATGTCTGGCTCGTATTTCACAACCTACAGGTGTAAGGTAATGTTATGTTATTAATAAAGCTGAGGTGATTATGTCTCCCACACAAAAATTCTAAGGAATACCGTTAGTGTAACACACGGTTTTATCACAGAGAAAAAATCCAAATTCAGTTTTACGAGGTACGTAAAAGTGAACAAATGGTCCATCCCTAATTTTAGCGACGTCTAAAAAGGCGATACAGCACTAGTAAAAACTAGTAAAAAACAGTGGAGATGAAAAAATACAAGCATGACATTCAGATAGACTTTAGATTTAGTCACAGTATTCACAATATCTTATTGTAAAAGACTCTTGGGGAGAAAAAAACATATAAAAAAGAGTTTTCATTTTTGTATCAGATTAATACGCACCGTTAAAGATATGACCCAGACTTCTATCACACTAACGGGCCCGTGTCAACGAGTCCATCCATCAAAACTGAAAGAAATATTAATTAAAAGGTCAGTCAACTTTCTAGTATATACAAAACACGATCTGTAAAATTTTGATTGAAACAAAACATCTGTGTGTCACAACATATATAGATTTGATTAAGATTGATATCGATATTCAATTCTTTATAGTTAGGGAATAGAATATGTTTTATATAAGACCGACCGGCGTTACATCAGGTGAGGATGGCATGTGGTGATTGGACGCTCCTTACCATCGCTAATTGCGTTTCTATGGTAAAAAATGTCTGTTATGTGCTGACGTAGCTGTTTTCTTTAGCAAGACATTTTACCCTAATTGCTCTTGATTGCACGTGCCGGGCCTCCCGTATGTTGTTCAGTGAGGTAGCCGTCAGAAAGCACTTGTCTGACACTCCCATTTTACGGAATAAACCCACCAGAACAAACAAGCGACTTGTTAATCTTTCTGACATAAAAATAACTTATAGTGAAACCTGATTTTCATTTTGAAAAAAAAACACATTTTTTAAAGCGACATTTTTAAACGGACATTAGTAGCAATTTTACGCGACAAAATATTACCAGGCATGTTGAATGGTGGGACGTATGATTGTGACGTCACAATAGAAATTGTCTGAACTCTGTCAGGATTAAGCTATGTTTTCATTGTGTTAACGGCAGTATTAACACATTGGGATGCAGACATATTCTTTTTAGCGTTTTGCGATGTTGTTATAGTATTATAACGACAAGAGTGGTTCCGTTGTTTAAATATAGTAACATACGTAACTAAATGACGTCACCACTGATTTTATTGACATAGTTCATTCTTAGTTTTCGCAGTAAACAATTTTATCTAAAAAAAGAAGATACTAAAATCAGACGACAGGAATCACGAAATTGAATTTGTTATATAAGTCGAATATTTTATGATTTGTCTACTAAATTAAATGTTTTATATGAGTCGAAGGCTGAATAATTTATCTATTACATTGAATCTCTTATATAAGTCAAAGTCTTTATAATTTGTCTACTAAATTGTGAATGGCACCTGTAGTCATGTCACATTTCTGCAAATCAAGAATGAGAAAACCGAAATATTTCAATGATGAAACAAAACATTTTGCATTATTAGATCAGTCAAGCATCTTTCGCCCCGAGTTTATACTTTCCGGCGTGACACACTTTTTCCCCAACCTTCCATCTGCCCGGATAACTAGCGGGCGAAAATTGTAACCTGATACAAATTAATACCATAGTATCGCCAACAAAGGGGCCGTAATTGGACCCGAAAACGCGTCGTATTTCCTTCCATACCAAGACGTTGACATCGTCCCGACAGAAACACGCCACATTAGGCCCCTATCACGGAAATACCGGACCCCTAAGGTCTTTCGATGGACCAGGGGACACACACTTCCTCCCCTCCCCCCACAAACTCCTCCTCCAACACCATACGACAACGTGTTATCATCTTGTCGTCTAACTGTTGTTGACAGCTTTCTGATAATGACACGCCACTTTTCGATAGTAAGTGTTAAAATGGCGGAGCTGACCACTGCGAGATTGTCACCGATAACGAGGCATGCTGTCTAGTTAGCGTCAAAATCGGCGTGTTAGACTCTGTAATACACAGATTGATATGTATCGAGGTGGTGATGTATGTTTATCTACCTGATAAATGAAGTAGTAACCGATACTATAGACAACCTGAAACATGCTGTTTCTAAAAAATTCTAGAATAATCTTAAGAAGACATAACGGGACAAGACAACAGAATAAACATATGGTAAACGAAATTTCGTAAACAAACAAACTTAACAAATCGCACGTGATTATGAACGGATCACCTCTAGCCACTTTAATCATTTACATATGGATTTTCTCAGAATTCATAAGTCTGACTGCTGGGACATTTACACTGTTACATGATAACAGTCATATATGTGTAGTGTTTTTGACCAAAGTAGCAAAGTGTCACTGAGTATTTGGCCGGAATCTAGCGAGGTATCACGGTATGGTGGTCGGTCTAGCGAGGTATCACGGTATGGTGGTCGGTCTAGCGAGGTATCACGGTTGGTGGTCGGTCTAGCGAGGTAACACGGCATGGTGGTCGGTCTAGGGAGATATCACGGTATTGTGGTCGGTCTAGCGAGATAGCACGGTGTGTTGGTCGGTCTAGCGAGGTAACACGGCATGGTGGTCGGTCTAGCGAGGTATCACGGTATGGTGGTCGGTCTAGCAAGGTAACACGGCATGGTGGTCGGTCTAGCGAGGTATCACGGTATGGTGGTCGGTCTAGCGAGGTAACACGGCATGGTGGTCGGTCTAGCGAGGTATCACGGTATGGTGGTCGGTCTAGCGAGGTATCACGGTATGGTGGTCGGTCTAGCGAGGTAACACGGCATGGTGGTCGGTCTAGCGAGGTATCACGGTATGGTGGTCGGTCTAGCGAGGTAGCACGGTTTGTTCGTTGGTCTAGTGAGTTATCACGGTATGGTGGTCGGTCTAGCGAGGTATCACGGTATGGTGGTCGGTCTAGCGAGGTATCACGGTTGGTGGTCGGTCTAGCGAGGTAACACGGCATGGTGGTCGGTCTAGGGAGATATCACGGTATTGTGGTCGGTCTAGCGAGATAGCACGGTGTGTTGGTCGGTCTAGCGAGGTAACACGGCATGGTGGTCGGTCTAGCGAGGTATCACGGTATGGTGGTCGGTCTAGCAAGGTAACACGGTATGGTGGTCGGTCTAGGGGGGTATCACGGTATGGTGGTCGGTCTAGCGAGGTATCACGGTTGGTGGTCGGTCTAGCGAGGTAACACGGCATGGTGGTCGGTCTAGGGAGATATCACGGTATTGTGGTCGGTCTAGCGAGATAGCACGGTGTGTTGGTCGGTCTAGCGAGGTAACACGGCATGGTGGTCGGTCTAGCGAGGTATCACGGTATGGTGGTCGGTCTAGCAAGGTAACACGGCATGGTGGTCGGTCTAGCGAGGTATCACGGTATGGTGGTCGGTCTAGCGAGGTAACACGGCATGGTGGTCGGTCTAGCGAGGTATCACGGTATGGTGGTCGGTCTAGCGAGGTATCACGGTATGGTGGTCGGTCTAGCGAGGTAACACGGTATGGCGGTCATGGTGGTCGGTCTAGCGAGGTATCACGGTATGGTGGTCGGTCTAGCGAGGTATCACGGCATGGTGGTCGGTCTAGGGTAGTTATCACGGTATGGTGGTCGGTCTAGCGAGGTATCACGGTATGGTGGTCGGTCTAGCGAGGTATCACGGTATGGTGGTCGGTCTAGCGAGGTATCATGGTATGGTGGTCGGTTTAGCGAGGTATCATGGTATGGTGGTCGGTGTAGCGAGGTATCACAATATGGAGGTCGGTCTAGCGAGGTATCACGATATGGTGGTCGGTGTAGCGAGGTATCACGGTATGGCGGTCGGTCTAGCGAGGTAACACGGTATGGTGGTCGGTCTATCGAGGTATCACGGTATGGTGGTCGGTCTAGGGATATATCACGGTAAGGAGGTCGGTCTAGCGAGGTATCACGGTATGGTGGTCGGTCTATCGAGGTATCACGGTATGGTGGTCGGTCTAGGGATATATCACGGTAAGGAGGTCGGTCTGGTGAAGTATTACAGTATGGCGGTCGGTCTAGCGAGGTATCACGGTATGGAGGTCGGTCTAGCGAGGTATCACGGTATGGTGGTCGGTGTAGCATGGTATCACGGTATGGTGGTCGGTGTAGCGAGGTAATCGTCCCTGGGCGGAACTCTGGTTGGATGTTTCATCGGGTGAGAATGTAAACCGGCGGTCAGGATGTAGACGGCTGCAAATCAATTTCGGTTTTTTTACAGTTGCAATTCAAAACGTGAATATTATTCATCTGAATTTTTTCTACATATTAGTTTGTTGTGAGTTCACACGCTCGGCTTGAAGATATTGTGCACTCTAAACACTTGAATCGGGGGCTTGACTCAAGTACATATATATTGTTGATATGCTTGTGTCTAGTGCCGATACACGCCACGGTGTAAATATTTATGATACAATTTGACAGTAATTTTCGTCATTACGTTTATTCATTAATATATTCAGTTGCTTATCATTCTGTGCGTGTCTGAAATAGCAGCTTCTATTTACCCACCATCCTTATCTTACAATGTATCACTTACCGATCGTGTCAATTTAAATATTGAATAATTTTACGCCTCCAACATTCTGAACACAAAGCTATCATTGGAAACGATCAGGTTCTAACAGAGGAGACGACGAATGGAAATACCGAAATCTCTCATGCATGCAAAACTTTGCTTTCATCTAAAACCACATACACCAAAACTGATGTCTTTAGTGCATTCGGTATCCTTGGGTTTGTTTGCTTTTTTGTAATTTTGTAACGAATTTTACGTATCAACATTCTGATTTCCGATCATCGTGATGCCTTCAACAATAAAATGCAATTATCGAAAGAAAGACAGAGACAAATAACCGCCAACACACCTTCTTATCGCCACCCCCTCACCCCCACCCCAACTCACCACACCTTCTTATCGCTCCCACCTCACCCCCACCCCAACTCACCACACCTTCTTATCGCCCCCACCTCACCCCCACCCCAACTCACCACACCTTCTTATCGCTCCCACCTCACCCCCACTCCAACTCACCACACCTTCTTATCGCCCCCACCTCACCCCCACCCACATCACCACACCTTCTTATCGCCCCCCCTCACCCCCACCCCAACTCACCACACCTTCTTATCGCCCCCCCTCACCCCCACCTCAACTCACCACACCTTCTTATCGCTTCCACCTCACCCCCATCCTCATCACCACACCTTCCGATCGCTCCTCCCTCACCCCCACCCCAACTCACCACACCTTCTTATCGCTCCCACCTCAATCCCACCTCAACTCACCACACCTTCTTATCGCTCCCACCTCACCCCCACCCACATCACCACACCTTCCGATCGCTCCTCCCTCACCCCCACCTCAACCCACCACACCTTCTTATAGCTCCCCCTTCACCCCCCGCCCTTGCCCGAACTCACCACACCTTCCGACCCCCCCTCACCCCCACCCAAATCACCACAACTCCTTATCGCTCACCCCCCTCACCCTCACCCCTTCCCCAACTCACCACCCCTTCCGATTGCTCCCCCAACATCCCCACCCCCACCCCCACCAATGCCCCTAACATCCCCACCCCCACCCCCACCCCCACCCCTACCAATACCCCAACTCACCATCCTGCGGTTACTAACGTATATTTGTACATATCATGCAAGTTAACTAAGCGAATCATTTCCTCACGTATCGTAACCTCTCAGTTTTAATTGGTGTTTTCATCATACACGAAAAGAAACATGGATGACGTAATTTTTTAATAGAATCATATAGCGTGGATGTCAATTTTACAGCCTCGTCGTCAATTTCACGTTGCATATCGCTCAGTTCCGTATCAGTGAACTGCAGCTAAATGATAATCACACATTTCTTTTGTACATCTATAAACCAAACGTTTATAAACACGATTTTGTCACTTTTACTGTACGAGGACCACAAATAATATATTTTAAAAGTCAACACGACATGGATTTGGCATTCTCGTCCCCTACCGGCCGTCTGACAAAAAACGAAGGACAATAACTCTGGGATATCATAATTCGGAAACTGTGAACACGGAACATTTTGGGATCGTGGATTTCACATGTACAGAACACCGTACATTTTGGGAAGGTGAATTTCACGTGTACTAAACATTTTGGGAACGTGAATTTCACATGTACTAAACATTTTGGGACCGTGAATTTCACATGTACAGAACACTGTGCATTTTGGGAAGGTGAATTTCACATGTACTAAACATTTTGGGGACGTGAATTTCACATGTACTAAACATTTTGGGACCGTGAATTCCATATGTACTGAACAATGTACATTTTGGGACAGCAAATTTCACATGTACAGAACACCGTACATTTTGGGAAGGTGAATTTCACGTGTACTAAACATTTTGGGAACGTGAATTTCACAGGTACTAAATATTTTGGGACCGTGAATTTCACATGTACTTAACATTTTGGGAACGTGAATTTCACATGTACTAAACATTTTGGGAACGTGAATTTCACATGTACTTAACATTTTGGGAACGTGAATTTCACATGTACTAAACATTTTTGGACCGTGAATTTTACATGTACTGTACATTTTGGGACCGTGAATTTCACATGTACTAAACATTTTAGGACCATGAATTTCACATGTACTAAACATTTTGGGACCGTGAATTTTACATGTACTGTACATTTTGGGACCGTGAATTTCACGTGTACTAAACATTTTGGGAACGTGAATTTCACAGGTACTAAATATTTTGGGACCGTGAATTTCACATGTACTTAACATTTTGGGAACGTGAATTTCAAAGGTACTAAACATTTTGAGAACGTGAATTTCACAGGTACTAAAACATTTTTGCACATATCTGTTACAAAATATAGAATTGTACAAATACAGTTAAAATTATTTCCCTGCCATTTTGTCCGTTTCTTATGTAGAAATAAATTCCTGATTTGTGAAAAACTTCATAATGGCGTAATTCTACCTTCTGGAAATGGCGGGGACAGGTAGTGGGGTGGGGGAGGTAGAGTTATGTGTGTATGTTTCTGATGAAGCTGAGAAGCGCACCTGTCTGTGCTTACTCATATAGCAAGTGCCTTCAGCGTGTTGTTCACTGAGTTAGCCACCAGCTAACCAGGAGACCCACTGCAGTCTGTTCACGGGGCGATATACACAGTAAACAATCAAACAAGCAAAAACCACTTGATATCCCATAAGTTTTACTATGATTACAATTTCTACGAAAAGAAATTATAAAATCACCTTAATCAATTGCCAAGAAAGAAAGACAGAAAGTCTTCATTCCAGACTGAAATATTCACAATTTTGTGTCAAAAGAAAAACAAAAAACGTAATGTATCGTTTTGTGAATAGGTTGAACTATTCAGAACTACACGGCCATTCCACACCAAAGTGATGATTTCCGCGCCGGATGCTGAGGTTTAAAGAATTACTTGACCCATAGTGCATTACCAGACCGGAAATCTTGGAGGATGTGGACATGTTCAGATAGAACGCTAATGGCTTTCTCCCGTTTTTAGCAGTTTTCCCGATATTTTAACTATTATCATGCATTCCTGTGCTCCCCTCGGACAGAACGACGTTTGCTTGCAATAATCAGAGCACAGACAATGTCGAGGCTATCTCCGGATGGTTATAGATGTTAAAGATAAACTAGACAAATTCATTTCTCAGCACATTCAAACTTAAGCCCAGGACGTATACCGTTACTGCAATGAAATATCTTTTATCAACTGACCCTCATCTAAAACAGATTGTGTCCAAATTAATGACCTGTCAATCAAATGAGAGATAACATCACGTGATTGGTTAGTGTTTCCATGGTCACCGAGGAAAACTCTTGATTATCAAGTGTTACCGCGATCCTGATCATGTCATTTAGTCACGTCATTTTAATGTTTTAAATGTAAGAGATATTAATTTGTTTTATTATCAGTTGTAATATTTGAATGACATTCTAATAAATGTCATCTTAATCACTATTTTATGAGTTATTCCATTTCGAAATACCGATCATTCTTTATGGAAAGATAAATACAGTTTCTAATTTATCATTCATGTGTAATTGTGCCGACATCAGTTTGAAAACAAAGACTCTTTTCTGATTTCATTCGACGCCAGATCTAGATGTTTGACAGGACAGTGGTGGTTCTCGTAGATTACCTGTCGGTTTTAATTAAAATTTACATAAAATTCAGTGCAGTTAAGCATTTTTATAAATCTGTTAGTTTTAAGTTTGTTTTGATTTGTTGATAGTGTGTAATAACATGACCTAAAACGATCGAATCTTTTATCAACAAAATACAGCATCTAACGAGAAACACTCATAAAGAAAAAGTCTTCTTGTTTGATTAATCAGATGTCAAAGATCAGAATACGATAGGAAAGCAACATTCCTGACTTCCGGTCTGTAATTGACATTTTGGTTGACACTGATCCATGAGGCGATTTAGTCCGGTCACGTGACCTGGTCTTACCGGTCAAGAACTCAGTACGGTATTTATATGGCTGTCCGAAACGCCGTTCTACTCAATTTACTGGATGTTCTGACGGATATCGAAAATATATGTTAGGGAATTGGATATGGTGAACTTTAATAAAAACCTGATTATGATAATTCGGATTTAGCAACACATATTTTCTGTCTTGGATATTGTACTGGACTTGGCAACATTTGAAAAGCTTTTAGAAACCCGGAAGTAAGACATTAAGTTTCAGACACTGTTTCACACTATTGAAATCCATACTTCGAAACATTCCTGTCGGCGTACTTATAAACATGTTTTTTCATTAAAACCTGCTGACCTGGATATACACGTGCTCTTTCTCTTTATTTATCTAAACTTTTGACTCCTGTGCCATTTAAAGCACTAAAAGTGACCGAAGTCCTGTCCATCATTTTATGTCACGCTTTGTTCGAACTTTGCCGAGATATCTTTTAAGGATAGAGAGGAACTGATGCACATACATATGGAAGGAGGTATTTTACCGAGCGATTAAGTCGATTGATGTCGGTATATTTGTTAGTATAACTAAAAACCAGTTTCGATTTATCTTTAACATTGAGCACGATTATGTCATAGATATTAAATCTAACAATGTGAGTGTCGACTTTGTAGACCATTATAAACATTTAGGGATAACTTTAGATGAAAACTGTAAATAGGGAAGACACATAATAAATATTTGTAAGGATGCATCCAAACAGGTAAGTATCTTTAGTAAACTTAAATACATGTTAAATCGACAAACTTAAGTCAAAATCTACAAAGTTTATATACTTCCATTAGTAGAATACTGTTGTGAAGTTTGGGATGGGTGCTCTCTCAGTGATGCAGACAAACTAGAAAAACTTCAGTTTTCTACTAGAATTATCAATGGTTTACCATCTTATACCAGTAAAAATTCGCTCTATTCCTAAAGTGGTCTAGAACCGCGACCAGAAAGACGCTCTAGGAGAAAACTACAGCTTTTCTACAAAACAACTAACAATTTCACACCTAATTATCTGTCCTCTCTATTGCCCCCATTAGTAACAGAAAACTCTCAATATAACCTCCGTAATGCACAAAATTACTCTTTACCAAATTTCCGACTACAACTAACACATTTATCCTTTTTTCCGTCTGCTATCCGACTTTGGAAGCAACTTGAACTTGAAATTAGACAAAGTGTTTTTTACGCTATCTTTAAAAAATTCTCTTCGAACCCACTATTATTTGATTGGTAGACGTAAGACTAATATACTGCACGCGAGGTCAAGAAATAAACCCCGTGCCTTAAACAATGACCTTTTCAGTTCCAATCTTATAGATTACCGTTGCTGTCAATGTGAACATCCTGTTGAAGACACTTACCACTATTTTTTGTTTGTAATAATTATGCGGACCAGAGAGCGATTCTATACCGAGAACTAAATAATGTTATCCCTATTGACCTATAGTTACTTCTATATGGTAGCATGAACTACTCGTATGAAGATAATGTAAAAATTTGTCAAATCACTCAGTAATATATATACTTAACTTAAATAGATTTTGATCTCCACCCCCCTCCCCCCTCTCTCTCTCTCTCTCTCTCTCTCTCTCTCTCTCTCTCTCTCTCTCTCTCTCTCTCTCTCTCTCTCTCTCTCTCTCTCTCTCTCTCTCTTCTCTAATTGTATTTAAACATGTCGTCTTGTCTTGTTAATATGTATTTTGTCAAACTTTATAGGTTAATACTTAATATAAACTAGATAATGTGTGCCCAATCCTACCTGTATATTTGATACCAATATGATATGTTTAAATCAAGCCTCACCGTTGACGATGATTCTACAGGGACCCGAGAAAGTTGTTAACGTCTGTGAGGTATGGAATCATCCTAACATACAGATTGTTCTTAAAGGTCTCAGGATCGATGTCTACACAAAATGATACATTTCTATGGTGTACACGGCCCCTAATTGTCATAAAAAATGTATCATATTTCACTTCATACCTTTATAACTTCCTTAAGGGCTCTAGTCACCAGGAAGGGTCCGATAGATATATATATATATACATCTTGTCCCTGTTTATAAAAGAGTGTATTTATAATAATGTTGAATATCTCTCCTTGTCCCCATATCCCAACCCCCACCTATCCCCACACCTACCCAGAACACACACTAACACACTTGTGATCATGACAACGTTTTGAGTCCCCTTTCATCTGAAGTATTCCTGTTTCTAAAGTGACATGTTTAGTCGTTTCTTGTGTCTTGTATTATCCGTAATTCCAGGTAAAACGCACCTGCACACATATTTCAAATGTCACACATTTCCCAAAGGTAAAAAAAGTTTGTGAATATGTACAGTCAGGTCTAAGTTTAATGTCCGCCCGCTTACCTGTCTGTGTGAGCTGGCATTATCATCTATAACAGGCGCACGGGACCCCTGAATAACTATCATACTACTTACAGCTAGTGGCCAAACCCAAAGTCATACAGTTACCGACCTCTTGCCAAGTTCAACAATCAAATTATACAACACGAGAAAACATATTTCGTCCTAGACAGGACGGGGGCATTTAAGTAGAACGAATGAGAACTATTATGGACATATTGGAATTTATGAACAAAAATTATTTACATATGAATGTCATCATCATATTTAATCATACTTTGGAATTTGTCACATAACAAGCTCCTAAAGTGAGTTATGCTACAGAACATTTAGAAAAAACTATATATGTCTTATTGTAAAGAAAGAAAGAAAGAAAAGAAAATATTTGCGGATCCAGCAGGTTGTTGTAATTCCAAACTGAATTTTACAAATACTATTGACTGGTATTTGATTGTATTAAGAGCTTTGGAATAATAATACACGTATTTACAATAAATACGGTGAAGTTGATATGCAGATTGAGAAACCTAAGTACAACAGAGATGTATATTACATATGTGTTATATAAGTCTCAGACACAAGTTAATTGTTGAATATATTTCATTGCTGGCAATGACTTATTCAAGTTGATTGTCGCCATTTAAAGTTTTTAACTTATTCTAGTTTATCAAACAATTATCACAGCACATTTCTCCTATCTGTTTCATTATGCGTGCTGGTGTATAAATTCCGGAACATTAAAAATATCTTGTCAGGATTTTTTCTTCTGCTATATATATATATATATTATCAAAACGAAGTACCCGTATGTTCACAATAAATCATGTACAACAAATATTAAATATTCTGTAAGCATCAAACGTATCATACATATTAGTACACATATAAAAGGCAGACTAATATATGTATAATTAATACATTGTATATGCAAAAGTCAAGATTGCTGACGTGTTTGAAAAAAAAGATGCCAACCACAGACAAAATTGCACCAATCTGAAGCGGGTTGGCTGTCTTCCATTGGCTGGTGATTCAGGAATTTCCGACAGCACGGCGCCAACATGGCTAAGAATTCGTAGTTTAAAATTCAGCAGTATCGACAGCATGGCTGGACCAGAGAGAATGTGTGTTAATTGAATACCATATATGGACATGATACTGATTGATACCTGATTGGCTGCGCCAGAAAGGTCACGACCTTTCCAAGGTGCGTCCCAAATAAACGTTCATCGAGTTCGGCAATCTCAGTAACATGCAGGTAATTCCGTGAAAGTACTTAAATGGTGATAATATCGCTCTATCAGGTGACAAGAGTCTGGGAGTATTGGACCAATCAAACAGTTGCCAAAACCATGGTGTTTTAAGTATTCTTAATTATAACGCATAGAACATTTGAAACAAAACGACAATGAAAATGAAATTAAAAAGAAAAGAAAAAAAAAAGAAAAAAAATACTGTAGATGAAAATAAAGGCAGGATTTGAAGATGAAGAGGATTGGTTTGGTAAACCAAAAAATTCAAAGGCTTCCGGGTCATTCTAGCACGTCCGTTTAAAATTGATACTTCCGGGTCATATTGAAAAAGTTTTGCATTAAACATTAAAGCTTGCATTATTGTTCCTAAACTTATACAATATTCAAATATCATATCGAAACATAGCTAAAGCGTAGGCTAAAAAAATATTTTTTTTAATTCAAACTATACCAATTCATTGACACCTAAGAACGTATATGTAAATTTGTCGACACTTGTGACACCTACCAGTTGTCTTTTGAACAAATACGGACAGATTGTTCATGGAATAATGAACTAATCAAGTAAGGAAATGTGAAACAGGATAATATCGCCGATATTTAATTACAAACCACGCCGAGCGCGAGTCGCCATCGGCCCCTTCCTCCAATACAAAGTTGTCTTTTAAAAGATAATTTTTTCATAATGACCTAAATGGACTATCGTTTTCTTGCTCATTCACAACACCACACCACACCACACAAAATCGTGGTTAATTTGAACACGGAATTAAAAGCATTATCCGTCTACGTTTACACCAAGAAATCAAATTAAACTTTGGTAAATGAAAAGGGAAAATGGACACATTTAGATAATCTGATTGTGTCAACACATTTTAACCATCAAAGAAGCATTAAGATCGACCGCGAACTCAGAAGGGCGGACCGTGCAAGGTAGGATGGAAAAAAATGTACAGTGATGATGGCGTCACGGCTTTGGCGGCCATTGACGACAGAAAATCTCGCGTGACTAGAATTAATCAAGGTTTCATCAAAAGTTTCACGCTAAGCAGCAGGATGCTGAATATTCCTCCGCGCGAGTCCTGGACATGTTTGCTCTCCATTACACGGTTGATGAGGTCAATATTATCTATAGCAGTACGACAGTTTGTGTTTTGTGTCATTCACAGCAGTCCGGAAATACCGCACCGGAAGTTGTTCGGACTTTTATACCAGTGTGCTCTTGAAGGTGTGTGATATTAATAGCTGCACCGTATGACCTTTGTCATATTGAATACGGATATTTTACGCTCTTTTCATTTGGAGTAGTTTATAAATATGTTTTTTAAACTGTTATCGAAGTAACTACGGTACTTTTCAGTTGACAAGGTAGGGAGAGGATGGGTGTTTTCAGTGATTATTTTTTTTTTCTATCTGTGGCCAGAGTGTACAGTATTATTCTTTTGTCCATGTTAAGACACACCTTTTCAAGTAAACAGGTGAAATTTAAATGGTCATCGCGGTGAAAAAAACAACGGCACGTCCGGATTTAATTTTCCGATACCCTACTATGATGTTAGACTACCTTTCCCGCCGCACCGACTGATCTCTCGGTAGAATTTTGTATTTTTCAGTCTGTACATACATCACCCCATTCATGACGTAACATTTTTTTCGTCCCACGAGTTTTCTATGTAAATGTGCGTATATTAATTTACGTCGTGGTGATGGCTATATCAGATTATTAATTATAAAAACAGACATTTTATAAATTACCAAAATCTTTATTTACAAGGTGATTCATGAAATTCGTTAAGAAAAAGGATACCGTCTCATTTCCTTGTAATAAAATTACAAATCAATTTCCCCAGTACGACGGTACATCATTCTAACCACGAAAACATTAATTGTTTGCGGTTGGTAGATTTCCTTTGTAAAATATTTCATCCTGTGACATTTTGAACTTTAGTTTTGTGACGCATAATGTTATTCACGCAATCTCTTATTTCTTCGCCGCAGTAGTCTACCTGTCTGACGTAACAGGTAACTACAGGTAAATACAGGTGTGATGCTAGGTCCTACCAGGTACATCCGAAGGACTCATAAGTCATCGACTGTAACATCCTTCTTCATCCAAAAACAACAACTGTACAACAGATATAATCACAGAGGACGGAAAATTTTGTTATAATTGTGGAGCACTACCGAGTAAATTGTCAGAGCAGCTGTTATTTGCAAAATTCATTAACAGTGTAAATTATCTGTGCTAAAAAACATATTTTTTATAGCAGAATCTTTTCTAAATATTTTGCTTTATCGGATTTGTTTACTTGTATTATCCAAATTCCTGAATACAACATAAAGATAGATTTGCTAATTTCCTAACAGGAAGTGTCAGATTTTTTGAAAAGTTTATCATGTTTATTCCTTGTTATTATGCAAATTTAAATATGAGAAATCTGAAACCAGTCATCAAATATTTACACGTACATCTAGGTCTATCTATGAAGGTATTTTTGTGTATCTTCCCCGAGTAAGACATGGAAATTTTCTGTAGTCAGAAATTTGGTAAATGATTGATTTCTGTAGATTTTATCGTAGGCTTTATGCTTTTACAGATATTTATTGATAAAACAACATAATAATTCGCAAAATTTCTAGTCTCAGAATATATCGTAGAAACAATATTTATATAAACAAATGAGAGAAAAAACACCAAACATTTAAAAACATCACTGGGAAAGTTTGTTTTTTAATGGGCTAGAAAAGGTCTGAATTAAAAAAAAATCTTAGAAAAAGCGAAAGATAAAAAGAAAACAAAGCTACCGAGGAGATTAGAAATAATAGACATAAAGTGAGTGAAAAATTGTTTACAAATTCAAAGGAACGTCACGCAATAGTGTGTTGACAGAGAAACACATTCGTATTTTCTATAAAGGAAAGTAGGACTTTTAATTTGTAGCAAAACGATTGTAATTAAAACAATATTTTTTGACGGGTAATCAGACTGAACGTTTTCAATATTTCTATTGTAGCTACATAATAAGTAACATACCTTACCATGTATGTATATATTCAGCTCTATTTTTGTCTCCTTTTCATCACGAAATCAAACATTTGCCAAATACGGAAAAGTATTAATCAATAAAATAGATAAATCGCATTTCATCACGTGATTAATTGAGTCATACATGAAATTGACATACCAACGTGATCAATAACGGGAAGGATTCCCATTTCTACAATTGTTTCCGTTTCCAGGTCAATTTCATATTTTTCCACACTGCTTCACATTTCATGTAAAATATTGTTTGATCACATCTCGTCTTAAAATATCCTTCATCACTTGATCAAATTTCTGATTTTATCTAGGAAAAATATTACAGAAAGTTTGTCCATTTACTCATTAGAAAAAAATCTGGAGATGAAAATGAAAATAAGATAAAATCACAAAAGTGAAAAAAGAACGGGGAAAAATTGTATTAATTTGTGTGATGCAGACGTGTCTTTGATTTAAAGTAACAAATGCTGCCCAAACATGTTCTCGTAAATTTATTGAAGAAGGAAAACATCCGCATTTTGTTTAAATATAAATGTAAATCAAATACAAATCCCTCGAGTGTTTCTGATGTTTAAAAAAAATGTTCAATTTGCTACAGAGATCAATTTCCACCGAGTCTCTTATTGTTTTTACCTACAATATGAGTCATTCTAACTTACCCGTTTTACGGAATTGTTATCATTTTCGGAATTGTTTATCCTTCAGATTTGTTTATTTTACAAAATTACATTTCTATCTTAGTGATTATTCTCGTAGTTTTGATAATATAATTAACTAATTGAGGTATGTGTATTTAATGTAAATCTTGTTTAAAATGTCTTCGAAATAATGAAAAACTTACCTTAATTAGAATTTGAAGTGCGTCAATACATGTACCTTAATTTTAGGCTGCGTGTGTTTGACATGTGATTAATGTAAATTTTAACGCT
The DNA here is from genome assembly GCF_031769215.1 of Ylistrum balloti. NCBI lineage: Eukaryota > Metazoa > Mollusca > Bivalvia > Pectinida > Pectinidae > Ylistrum > Ylistrum balloti. The sequence goes on along the minus strand of NW_026782342.1, from coordinate 120,461 downwards.
TTCCCTTTTTACGATCTTCTTTTGTATTTATGAAGTTTTTCATATCGCAGACATAATTTTTTCATATTTTCAAATAAGCTTAATCTCTTACTCCTAATATCCGGGATATCAAAGGGATATTGAGTCACACAGCTTGATAAAATACAACACACTTCATCACCACAGTTATGGCGGATAAAATAAATTTAATTTTTGAGTTAACGTAATGATAAAGTTTAATTCTAAATCCAATCAAGTCGGTTTGTCAATCTTTGTATTATAAATGAATCCGTTCCATTCGTCCGTTTGATTATCTGATCGTTTGATCAAGTATATTATAATAATTGGTTTTATTTTGTTAAATATCCCTCCAGTGATAATATCTCAATTCATAATTGTGAAAGTCATAAAAATAATTATGGAACATCTGACATATTTTACAAACAAAGAAACCGCAGTGTTCTGGTAAAGCTGTCAATGTAAATCAAATTATAACAAACTTTGATAATGAGTGTGGAAAGGGCTTTCACTAAGAAATTCTGTAATATACAGCGCTCTGATTATATCATTGGAGTTAAAGAATAAACTCAAAACACATTTTTCTTTAGAGATGAAAATAACAAACATGTGAGAAATTATTGTTTCGGCTGTGAAGTCGTTTATCTTAAAGTTAAAAATGTCTATTATTTCAGAAACTTGAAGAGAAACCATATAATCAAATTACAGTGACGATAAACCTACAGCTGGGGTGAGATTATCCTAACATGACTAACCCTTATAAACAGAGTTACCTCCCTCCCCAGACATGGAGCCCTTCTTTAAAAATTTTGTGTATATATCGTTGTAGAAAATTCAGTACGATTTTAAAAATAATTTTCATTAATGGCTAGAATACCAGATAAGCGAATAGAATAAAATGCCTAAATTTTAGCTGTAGGTGGTCGGATGGCGTAGTGGTTAACGTATTTGTCTTTTTCTACGATGTCTTGAGTTCGATTCTGTATCAGGGTACTTTAAAGAGCATAATTGCATCGTCTTAATAATGTTATCAGCATATATATATATATACATATGCAACTCAGTAATATTCAATTATATATTTACATCTTCAAACGGTACGAAAACAATCACTCTGTTAACAGATGTATGAAATATCTACTAACATATTAATACACACTGGTACAAAGATTTATCGTATCGGGTCAGACAAGATTTACTCAAAAATAGGCAAAAATAACACTTTGTCTATACAGGTAACACCTAATAACAAGTAATCTATTCTTACATTCGTCGTGTAAAAATAAATGTAAGTCATATTGTCTGAATTTCAACATCAAATTTCAACAGATTTGATTTAAAACTGTTTTTATTTCTTTTTAATTGGACATAAATTTTCCAGGTTATAAAAAGCCCAGTTTGTTTAACGACAGACTTTTTAAAAATATGTTTGAATACATAGTCTATGACGTATGAATCAATTATTGCATTACTTTATTAAAACATAAAATATGAAAACAATTTAACTTGGACAAAAACAAATTAATATCGGTGTGATACACAAGCCATGCATTAAGCAAGCCTGGCTGTCACACTTTAGTGCACATTTTGATGAAAATGTAATTGTCCTGCAGAAGCTGCGAGTTATAGACTACAAGATCGTCACTGAATATTTCATATTTTCTGAGAAAAAAATCCTTGCGGTAGAATTTATTTTATATTTAAAACAAAATTTAATTTCATCATCCAAAGTATTACAAAATTTACAAAGACGCAGTTGAGGAGGGACGTTTTTAGTCCTACCCACTTTCACCTTGAAAACATGGTTACTTATGGAATATTTTCCTCATGTTGATAATGTCAACTGAATTGAAGTATTTTAACACAATCATCAGAAATTAGAGTGTGACTGTAGGGTCACAATCAGAAAAAATGGCAGTAGCGTAGCGGCTACACTACCTTGTTACTATCTTGGTTTTTTTTTTTTTTTGTCTAGAAAAATCTGTGGGCGGGGTTGGGGGGTTGGGGGGTTGGGGGTGGCGGTGGCGGAGAGCAAAGATTGGGAAGGGGAATACATTAGGGAATAAAGATGACGAGTGCTCATGACCCGAAGATTTTTTTCATAGTTAAGGTAACTATCATAAGAGATAGACGTTTATCTAAAAAATATGGCCTTCTATTTTATAATGTATAATGTTTAGTGTTGATAGTCACCTATAAGACGTCTAATGCGTTTTACTTATACTAGATGACAAATACCAAGATATGTAAAAGGTTGAATTCAGTGTCCGGTGAAATATATCAAAATAATTTTAAACGACACGTCGAATTAAGCATAAACACTCTCATTTATTAATCTTTTACGATGCTTAATACATCTCTGGACAAATTATTTAGCATTAAGTTTCATAAAATGAAAGCACTAATGATAATTCGACATGTTGTATAAAGTTATTTTTATATATAAGAACCCATGTTCAGCGGTGGGGAGGGTGAGGGAGGATGCGTGAAGGGGTGAGAAAGGGGGCAACTGGACATATCGTTATAACCTGGGATAGCACCTTTGAAAACGCAGGATGTCGAGGGAAAGGGATAGAGGTGATGTAGAGGGGAGGGGGAAATACACAAATACATTTAGGAACACCTGTTGCACCTCTCATCTATAATCAATATACCACACATCTGCTGTTTATCCGGGCATCTAAAACAAGTGTTTACCTGTAGATTGCAATCAGTGTCTGATGGTTCACGTCATACCTGGGTCTTCACTGCGCTTATTTTTATTGAGTATGCCAAGCTTTCTGCTAACCAATATGTATATTTTACCGCTTTAGTTCAATTTGATAACAATGAATTATTTGAAAGAATTTTAATAATGAAATTTGAGGAGAACAAAGGAAACCTTTACAAGGTTAACAAATATGACGAAGAGATAAATCAAACATATTTCAAATATGACTGCTTTTAACCAAATATTTTAACATCACAACTTTATATGGGGGTTAACAAAACACAACAAAAACAAGAAACGAGGAAATAGGAGTTGTTCGGAAGAAGAAGAAGAAAAAGACCAAGAACAAGAAAAGCCTACACGAAAGCTCCAATTTGAACGGAGTCAACATGGACGAGTAAATCACAGTCTTTGAACGGAGTCAACATGGACGAGTAAATCACAGTCTTTGAACGGAGTCAACATGGACGAGTAAATCACAGCCTTTGGACGGGGTCAACATGGACGTGTAAATCACATAGTGTTTGGACGGGGTCAACATGGACGAGTTAATCACGTAATCTTTGGACGGGGTCAACATGGACGTGTAAATCACAGTCTTTGGACGGGTTCAACATGGACGAGTAATTCACGTAGTCTTTGGACGGGGTCAACATGGACGAGTAAATCTGGAAGACTTTGGACGTGTCAACATGGACGAGTAAATCACGTAGTCTTTGGACGTGGTCAGTATGGACGAATAAATCATAGTCTTTGGACGGGGTCAACATGAATGAGTAAATCACAGTCTTTGGACGGGGTCAACATGGACGAGTAAATCACGTAGTCTGTGGACGGGGTCAATATGGACGAGTTAATCTCGCAGTCTTTAGACGGGGTCAACATGAATGAGTAAATCACAGTCTTTGGACGAGGTCAACATGGACGAGTAAATCACAGTCTTTGGACGGGGTCAATATGGACGAGTAAATCACAGTCTTTGGACGGGGTCAATATGGACGAGTTAATACCGCAGTCTGTGGACGGGGTCAGTATGGACGAGTTAATCCCGCAGGCTTTGGACAGGGTCAATATGGACGAGTAAATCACAGTCTTTTGACGAGGTCAACATGGACGAGTAAATCTCGCACCCTTTGAACGAGGTCAATTTAGATGTGATTACACCGCACGGGCTATTATCATCCATGTTATACTTCTACAGTGCTTTTAAAGCTATTTTCCTCGATCGTCGTAGAAACGCCCGCACGTTTTTATAACTTAATTGAATTAAAGCTTGTTATACATTGTATCAAATTTAATCTAAATAATAATTAAACAGTAATGAGTTTATATTTTCAAATTAAGACTGGTTATTATTTTTTCAATTGAAAAAATAGTTTTCTCGGGGTTTCATATTTTTTATCTATATTTTCATTAAAATTTAATCCATTACCATGTAAGGTTTTCTATGAATAAGATTAGAAAGTCAAGCTTTCTGTTGGACATACCCACATGTACTTGAATAAGATTCAAATATCCTTTTACATAAATACAGCTGAGATTTGAAAATTAGATTAAAGAAATAAAAACGAGTTTTAAAATGATGTATAAACGGGCCAATTATACACTGGGATATTTAAATCAGAAAAGTCCCTGTCTACTTACATTTAGGAATTGTTATAATATCTAGGTATAATAAAAGTGTTGATGATTCTCTAAAATAAAACTTGGGTTGGTAAAAACTGACACCACTAAGCACTTAAAACCAATGTTGATTAATCAGAATTCTCTGAAACTATCACTACATTTGTTATAATGGCGATTTCCGTCCATTCGTTCGTTCGTTCGTTCGTGGATGAATTAGTTGTGCGACGAGGGAGTCCATTTGTAAGTAAGAAAGTAAGCAGAAAAATACCCCACTTTTAATATTGACGTTTGATCAACAGTTTACACCTCTCTGTTTCATCGCATCATCCAACTAGTAATTTTTCTTTAAAAATGGGTGAAGAGTCAAAATTAGAAATGACATGTTTTAAGTTTGAATGAATGATAAGCTGATACTCTGTGTTACAACAAATCGTTAAGTGTTATGCCCTAGACTTTGAAATTATTTACCTTCATGGAGTCGTGCAATAAAAATGTGAAATAAGAATAACATTCTTTTAATTTGAACTCTGGACCAATAGAAAACCATATTTGTTGAAATGTACTTTCAATATCATAATCAAATGTATGGAGTTACAGACAATTCAGTGGGCTGATTTTGATGTTCAACTTGAAATCATGATCACTGTTCAATGGTTAGGTTCAGTATGATAAGGAAGACTATTGTTTGTACGAGCAAATCTTTTAAATAATAGCAATATATATTTAGTTAATAATTACAAGCTTTGAAACGATGTGATGAGATAAAGATTTTCGTGAATAGTGATGATAAATTAGATTCCAATTAAGAGACCCAGAAATCGTTCGACCGAAGAAAAGGAATGCTATTTTCTGCAGTTGATTTCAACGATAAGTGAAAGTAAAACTAAACAGATGAAAGTGTAACTATATGGTTATATAAAATGTAAATACTTGTACAAATATCAGCTACTGACTTGAGCGTGTGTGGAACAATAAATATTAATTCACACTTTCACCTGTCTACAGAAAAGTACAATATACTCAGCTAGAATTAATTTATTCGGGACAAGATCTTACAACTTAAAAACTTAGTTTTCTAATTAAAGATTGACATTGTTTACTATATAAATGTATTTATGATTTATATACAAAACTATTTGATATATTTTCTATTTTGCTGTTCTTGGTATATTTGCGATTTTAAATACCAATTCTAAAATATCATTTTAAGCCGAGTATACTGTTTCCGAAATGCTACTGTACGTAAATGTCTCGATTTTCTCTCATTTTCTCCACAAAGCTACTAGTGTTAAAACTATCTGAATACATCCAGCATCAGCACCCGAAACTCATCTAGATTTACCAGTTATGTACATAATTTATCAAAAAATCACTTGACGGGGCACAGCGCTTTGAAAATCTCACAATACGGTTTCACATTTGCTATCAGTTCTATAAACTATAGTGTTAATGTTTCATTGGAAATAGTTTTATTTAAGTCATTGTAAATTTTGTCCAATTCCCTTTTTTCAAATTAGAAATGTTTTACCTAAGATCATCTTCCAGTGAATTCGGGTCATCTTTCTGGCTGGAAATTCCGACATGTTTTGTAGAAATTATCTAACGTCGATCTTGTCTCACCAAATTTCCCCGAGTTATATTTTATCTTATACATACACAAGGTACAGTACACACGGGAGTTATGGCAGTGTAAAGTAGTACCGCGTTTGGTGTAGACCCGGGCGATCGGGGTTCGATTTTCTGATAGGGTATTTGCTACGTGTGTTTCCCCATATTAACAACCCTATCGTGCTATTATCCGGGTCTAGATAAGTGATATCTTTATTTCATATAAAATATTTCGAATAGGGAATACATTGAATAAACAATAATATTACGTAAATATACGGTTCTGGAATATAGAATAAAAAACAAAGATAAATTCATAGAATGCACACGATTATAAAATCAGTATCACCTCTAAATTATACACATATTTATGAATTATGAAAAATATGATAATACGAGATATGAATTACAGGGAATAAACAAGAGGATAACCTGATGTTTATACAAAAGGGATGAAAATGTGAACTTAACGGGACACACGTTATATAAGTACAATGATTAGTGAAATACAGAAAATAAGGAGTTTTAAATACATGATACCTTATAACAAATACAGATTATAAAAAAACTCTGTTACAAAATACTCCCGAATAATAAAATTAACATGGAGCATACACAAAATAAAAATAATACGGATTGTAAAATAACCTAGTAACTACAAAACATACGGAATATAAAATACAGAACACGAAATAACATAGAGAATATAAAGTATAAATATATGTTACATGGAATAAATGCTACATAAATTATACTGAATACAAGAGACTAGGAATATCAAAACACGAAAGAATATATCGGTAAATATAAAGCAAAAATGATTAAAAACAAATTATCTTAAAAATACACGGTATATGATTAATACGAATAATTAAACACCGAAATGAAAACACAGAATATATGTCATACGGAATATAGAATACAGATACATGGTAATATAAGTTGTATTTCAGAATATGAATAATTGAATAGAAAATATCAAATGTAAAGTATATTAAAGAAGGAACCGAATGTTAAGTACACGCGAATAATAAATAGCCGAAATTATTCAACACAAGTATAAAATTCTAAGTGTTAGATGAATAAAGAAAACACTTACACAGAGGCTGGTCTCCTAGTGAGAATTTCGTTTTGGTAATTATACGAACCGCTTGAATACAAATCTCTAACAAGGAGTCAACTCTGTTAGTTTGTTATCGTGAGAGAAAAAACACATTGGAACTTTAACCAGACAAAAAATATGGAATTGAGGTATTACAGCGAGTGAATGAGATGTGATGCGGAGTCCCCGCGGGCTCTACTTTGCTTTAAATGTCAATCATTTGGGACCACACAGGTAGGGAATTAGGAGACGATGTTAATCAGTGGTGACAAACATGGGTTACGTAACTCTGCAGGTGTAAGCTGCTTCACGTGCACTATACGTGTGCATTGTACAATACCCCCGGGGTTACACAGACAGCATAATCCTTTTGTTAACCTTACCTTGACTTTCTCTCTCAGGGGGTAGAGGGAGGGGGTAAGAAACAGTCTCTACATTCCCTTTATCCCCTCCCATTCACGTCACACCCTCTCCCCCTCCCTTCAATTCCTTCCTGTTCTGTAAATCTGTCCCCTCTATTTTTCCACCTTCTATTTCCATTCCCAATTCATGCACACTTATTATTTGTATTCTCTAATTCCTTTTTGTCGTTTTCTTCTCTATTTCCATATCTGACTTCTGTCATGATATTATCTTTCATTTCGTAACATCAGCTCACGTTAAAGCTACCCCCACCCTCCTCGCCCCAAAATCACCTCAACCCCGACCCCGGGTAAAATGTAAAAACAATATATCATAATTCCGATTCTCATTCAGTGGTATACTCCAACTCATCCTTATCCGCCATAGGACGCGGTGTTTCCAACATTTCCGTGTTTCTCGGGAGAACTCAATTAGTTCTCCTTCCGCTGTTTCCTGTCCCCCAACCTCCCCCTCCCCCACACCTCTCGTCGTCGCCTTTATGTCAGATTGTAATCCAGTGGATGATGGTATATCCTTAACCTCCTTTTGGTATATCCCTAACCCCCTTTTGGTATATCCCTAACCCCCTTTTGGTATATCCCTAACCTCCTTTTGGTATATCTCTAACCTCCTTTTGGTATATCTCTAACCTCCTTTTGGTATATCCCTAACCCCCTTTTGGTATATCCCTAACCCCCTTTAACCTTTTGGTATATCCCTAACCTCCTTTTGGTATATCCCTAACCTCCTTTTGGTATATCCCTAACCTCCTTTTGGTATATCCCTAACCTCCTTTTGGTATATCCCTAACCTCCATTTGGTATATCCCTAACCTCCTTTTGGTATATCCTTAATCTCCCTTTGGTATATCTCTCACCTCCTTTTGGTGCATCCTTAACCTCCTTTTGGTATATCCCTAACCTCCTTTTGGTATATCCTTAATCTCCTTTTGGTATATCTCTCACCTCCTTTTGGTATATCTCTAACCTCCTTTTGGTATATCCGTAACCTCCTTTTGGTATATCCCTCACCTCCTTTTGGTATATCCCTAACCTCCTTTTGGTGCATCCTTAACCACCTTTTGGTATATCCCTAACTCCTTTTGGTATATCTCTAACCTCCTTTTGGTATATCCCTAACCTCCTTTTGGTGCATCCTTAACCTCCTTTTGGTATATCCCTAACCTCCTTTTGGTATATCCTTAATCTCCTTTTGGTATATCTCTCACCTCCTTTTGGTATATCCCTAACCTCCTTTTGGTATATCTCTAACCTCCTTTTGGTATATCCCTAACCTCCTTTTGGTGCATCCTTAACCTCCTTTTGGTATATCCCTAACCCCCTTTTGGTATATCTCTAACCTCCTTTTGGTATATCCCTAACCTCCTTTCGGTATATCTCTAACCTCCTTTTGGTATATCCCTCACCTCCTTTTGGTATATCTCTAACCTCCTTTTGGTATATCCCTAACCTCCTTTTGGTATATCCCTAACCCCCTTTTGGTATATCTCTAACCTCCTTTTGGTATATCTCTAACCTCCTTTTGGTATATCCCTAACCTCCTTTTGGTATATCCCTAACCTCCTTTTGGTATATCCCTAACCTCCTTTCGGTATATCCCTAACCTCCTTTCGGTATATCCCTAACCTCCTTTATACACGTAACCTATTACTCACACTTTTTTGAAACATGATCTTCTTTGTAATCATCATATACATGAAAAAGTTGAAATCTTGTATCTGAAGTGATTCCATGATTGATCCTAACAAAAGGGCAAAAACTTTCAGAATTATGCCATTTACTTCAAAAACAAATTTTATTGCTAAAATAAGCAAAATAAATTGGGTACAAGTTACAAAACATTATTAATTACATTATAAAATTAATATAGAAACATATCGTTATATGATATATCTTATAATATCTAATGTACAAATAGTAATAAATACAAATTAATATAAAGTATAGGATGGCTTAATGGTATTCTATTCACGAAACTTTGACATTGTCTTAGAGAGAGAGAGGGGGGTGACAGAGAAAGAGAGAGAGACAGAGACAGACAGAGAGACAGAGACAGAGACAGAGACACAGAGAGACAGAGACAGACAGAGAGACAGAGACAGAGACACAGAGAGACAGAGACAGACAGAGAGACAGACAGAGAGAGAGACAGACAGAGAGACAGACAGAGAGAGAGAGAGAGAGAGAGAGAGAGAGAGAGAGAGAGAGAGAGAGAGAGAGAGAAAACCCTCCGTATTCAAGAATGCCATTTGAAATCATCTTTGAGAAAAATACTTTGATTTGTATTTTATATCCCGCCTTATAATTTGATTTTAAAACGAGTTTGTAGAGCGTATAGTTTAAAACTTTTGTGGGAATAGCCGACATTTTCAACATTTGAAAATGTGAAAAAAAAATGAATGAAAAAAATCCCCTTAAGTTTAATGATCAAGATATTTGGCTAAATTGGTATCCAGAATGATATATTAGTTTAAGACTTATCAATGGGATGCTATTTCAAATCATGATGTTACAACGGTTTAAAACTAGCAAATTACATTGTTCACAATCCTCCTTCTCAGTCATGTTATGTGTATTTCAGTGATCAATTTCATTTTTACCGTCAACAGAATGTCAATTGCTTACCGGATGTGCATACGACAAAACTTCAAATACACAGGGGGCGAGTCCCTCCCCTATACAAACCTCACTTTAATCTCAGATCTTTTCTCTTTTAACAGCTTGTTCCGGTTTTCCTAATTTTTCTAGTCACGTCCACTTTTAATTTGCCGTGGTTTCTGCAAATTCAAATTTAAACTTGATCTAACAGTATTTTAATACCTCACTCACAGAAATTCAAACGTTGCACTCGGACAGACGGCTACAGGGCGAAGCTTTTGTTAAGAATTTTAAAGTGTGTTATTATATCAACGTAAACTGTGAAAGATGTGTTCGTGAACTGTCTAACGCATTCAGGCGACAGGCTCTTATTAACGGTCGGAATTCCTCAGGCGACGAAGGAGGTGTCCATTCCAATTGTTTATTATAGGGCTGGTAAGGAAAATCACAGTATATACTTAAGGTGAAAAAACACAAGCTATTTTCTGTCATCAAAAGCAGATGTCCCTGTAATTTAGGGAACAGAAAAAAATAATCAGATGCACTTGTCTTTAAAACAGAATTCGGACATAATTCTTGTAAACTTGGATAGCTAAACACTAATGACGTAACACTAGAAACGTCAGCATTGTAATACTGAATATCGAATGAAATTAACCGTATTTGTTACAGATAATCATTATCGAAATACTACATTTAATGACATAAAACATTTATCAGTGATTAATGATATAATTTACGTGTGATTTGATTTAAATATATCCCTGAGATGTGATATCATAACAAACTTCTGATGTGATATATTCATTTACACGTGATGTGATATTATAATTTACCCGTGATGTGATACATAATTTACACGTGATGTGATATTATAGTTTACACGTGATGTGATATTATAATTTACACGTGATGTGATAGTTTAATTTACACATGATGTGATATTATAATTTACACGTGATGTGATATTATAATTTACACGTGATGTGATATTATAATTAACACGTGATGTGATATATAATTTACACGTGATGTGATATTATAATTTACCCGTGATGTGATACATAATTTACACGTGATGTGATATTATAATTTACACATGATGTGATATTATAATTTACACGTGATGCGATATTATAATTTACATGTGATTTGTTATATAATTTACACGTGATGTCATATTATAATTTACATGTGATTTGATATATAATTTACACGTGATGTGATATTATAATTTACATGTGATTTGATATATAATTTACACGTGATGTGATATTATAATTTACACGTGATGTGATAGTTTAATTTACACATGATGTGATATTATAATTTACACGTGATGTGATATTATAATTTACATGTGATTTGTTATATAATTTACACGTGATGTCATATTATAATTTACATGTAATTTGATATATAATTTACACGTGATGTGATATTATAATTTACATGTGATTTGATATATAATTTACACGTGATGTGATATTATAATTTACACGTGATGTGATATTATAATTTACACGTGAAATCTTACTTAACTTGTGATGTGCCTGTTAGGTGATAATGTTATTTATCTGTGATGTTATGATATTATTTACTTGTGAAGTTATGCTATTATTTGTCTGTGATGTTACGGTAGTATTTACCTGTGATGCTAAACTGGTCTTAGCATGTGATGCGATAATGAAATGGGATATTATTATTATTCTCACACATTTGATGCAAATAATGATTTTTTTTTTCATTTTAGTATAATTATTATCAACCATTATCAACTGCATCAACCAAACTCTCTCTCTCTCTCTCTCTCTCTCTCTCTCTCTCTCTCTCTCTCTCTCTCTCTCTCTCTCTCTCTCTCTCTCTCTCTCTCTCTCTCTCTCTCTCTCTCTCTCTCTCTCTCTCTCTCTCTCTCTCTCTCTCTCTCTCTCTCTCTCTGTGTCTCTGCTATATATACAGGCTCCCCTCATCCCTGTTATTCGGACACCGAGATGGGAATTGCTATGTGAAGATAAATGTAGTAGACAGTCTACAACCATAGTGGTTTGTGAGTGGATGTGTTATGTTAAGGAAATCAAATACCCCAATAGACATGGGAAAATATCACGTGTCAATGTAATTCACATTATTTTGTCACCTCCACGCTCAAAAGGAAACAAAATCGACACTTCTTGAAGTAGTCATGGTCAGGTGACCGCGCACTGACTGAAATATATCATTAAAAGAATACACGTATTTCTTAAGTCATTGCTTTTATACGTGAAATACTTCTTTTGGAAATTTTGACAACTTTTCTTCTTTGTGATGGAAATAGGAAATGCTGACATCGCTATTAAAGTCATTTCTTCATTTGACACTGAAGTTTTTATGTTTTAATCGCTGCGATGAAATATCACAGGCATTTTAAGTGTTTTTCAGAATAATTTGATCAAGGATAGACAATATGCCAGATCGGAATTTTGGATAAAATTATTCTGTAACATAACACCTGTTTTCAATCCTTTAAAGCTTTCGTCAGTGTTAATTCGTCAGAACTTATTCGTCAGTTTGTAGTGGTCAATTTTTATTCGTCAATGCTTATTCGTCAGTGTTCATTTGTAAGTATTAATTCATCATTGTTTATTTATCATTGTTTATTCGTCAGAATTCATTAGTCAATAGTATCTATTCATCAGTATTTATTCCTCAGTGTTTATTCATCAGTGTTTATTCGTCATTGTTCATTCATCAGTGTTTATTCGTCATTGTTCATTCATCAGTGTTTATTCGTCATTGTTCATTCATCAGTGTTTATTCGTCATTGTTCATTCATCAGTGTTTATTCGTCATTGTTCATTCATCAGTGTTTATTCGTCATTGTTCATTCATCAGTGTTTATTCGTCATTGTTCATTCATCATTGTTCATTCGTCATTGTTCATTCATCAGTGTTTATTCGTCATTGTTCATTCATCAGTGTTTATTCGTCATTGTTCATTTATCAGTGTTTATTCGTCATTGTTCATTCATCATTGTTCATTCGTCATTGTTCATTCGTCATTGTTCATTCATCAGTGTTTATTCGTCATTGTTCATTCGTCAGTGGTTATTCGTCATTGTTCATTCATCAGTGTTTATTCGTCATTGTTCATTCATCAGTATTTATTCGTCATTGTTCATTCGTCAGTGGTTATTCGTCATTGTTTTTTCATCAGTGTTTATTTTATTTTAAACTTAAAAAAAGGTATAATACGAACAAAAGAATATTTACACGGAAATTTCTGAAAATGTGCAAGAAATTCATACCTTTTGACACACTCTTCTCATTTGACATTTCTACTAAATAGATGTTGAATTGCTGTTATGGTATCAATTTTCTTTTGAAATCATAATTCAACTTTTGCATGTTGATGAAGTTTATTTAAAAAAGGAAACATTCATGGTCAGCACGATTACTCTATGGAGAGTTACTTTATTTCAATATAGCATATCCATTAATGTGTTTGGTGCTTTGTTTCGTAGTTTCCTTGTGACTAACGCGGTTCTCTCTTTGAGATTACAAGGCCGATCGTTGCAAGATACCATTTTGCTTTAAGAATGTGACATTACTTTTTGAATTGATTAAGATTTACATTACAGGTGTCATCGATCAAGAAGACACTCCACGTTCCAGAATACCTGATCTTATCCTTTGGTGTTTTGTAGCTTTCTTGTAACTCTAACAGAACACATGGTCTTATCCTTTAGTGTTTTGTAGCTTTCTTGTAACTCTAACAGAACACATGGTCTTATCCTTTAGTGTTTTGTAGCTTTCTTGTAATTCTAACAGAACACATGGTCTTATCCTTTAGTGTTTTGTAGCTTTCTTGTAACTCTAACAGAACACATGGTCTTATCCTTTGGTGTTTTGTAGCTTCTTGTAACTCTAACAGAACACATGGTCTTATCCTTTAGTGTTTTGTAGCTTTCTTGTAACTCTAACAGAACACATGGTCTTATCCTTTAGTGTTTTGTAGCTTTCTTATAACTCTAACAGAACACATGGTCTTATCCTTTGGTGTTTTGTAGCTTTCTTGTAACTCTAACAGAACACATGGTCTTATCCTTTAGTGTTTTGTAGCTTTCTTGTAACTCTAACAGAACACATGGTCTTATCCTTTGGTGTTTTGTAGCTTTCTTGTAACTCTAACAGAACACATGGTCTTATCCTTTGGTGTTTTGTAGCTTTCTTGTAACTCTCACAGAACACATGGTCTTATCCTTTGGTGTTTTGTAGCTTTCTTGTAACTCTCACAGAACACATGGTCTTATCCTTTAGTGTTTTGTAGCTTTCTTGTAACCCTCACAGAACACATGGTCTTATCCTTTGGTGTTTTGTAGCTTTCTTGTAACTCTCACAGAACACATGGTCTTATCCTTTAGTGTTTTGTAGCTTTCTTGTAATTCTAACAGAACACATGGTCTTATCCTTTAGTGTTTTGTAGCTTTCTTGTAACTCTAACAGAACACATGGTCTTATCCTTTGGTGTTTTGTAGCTTTCTTGTAACTCTCACAGAACACATGGTCTTATCCTTTGGTGTTTTGTTTTGTAGCTTCCTTGTGAAGAAGTGAAAATGACCCAGTGTCATATGTGAAGATGTATGATGTATAATTACATGCTGATAGATATCAAGAGCCGCAGGGGAGATGGCAGGGGAAAGGGGGATAGGAGTGGGGGGATTGGGAGTAGGGGTGTGTGGCTGAGGGACATGGGTTCTTATTAGTGTTCCTGTGGTGTCTTATGACGTCACATGCTATAACCTCTTTAAAGGTTCGATGACCCGTCGACGTATAACCTTACAATCACTGTAAAGATAGAAGCTATAAAATCTCGAGCAGACGTGAAATGACGAGACTTTTATGGCGCTGATGACGACCCGTTGCTGTGATGACGGAAACCAACCGGCTATAACGCCTGGGTCGTGTGTCTAGCCACCCAACTGACGTAAATGTTTACATAAGTACGCGTACAAAATATGATATATCGACTGTAGATATACAAGATGTAACATAACATAACCAATTTTGAAAAAAAAAATGAAAAATGGGTTGGCGCTATTGCTTATTTTCTTAATTACCCTAGGTGTTGCTTGATAACATAAATTTGCAGTAGATGGTCCGTTAATCTGTGTATACGCGCTAACGGCGAGATTTTGGCTCTTGACCACCATTTACAATAGGTACTGCGGCATTATTGGTTTAAGTAATTTAGGACCGAATTTTAAAGCCGTGTTAACCAGTACAGATATTGCGTTTCTTGTTTACTCGAATTTTTATGCACTTTGAATAAATATATCGATAAGAGAATCAGAGCAATTTGTAATAACTTTTTATTTCATCCTAATCTTTGTTCAGTTTATGTTCAGATGTATCGTTTAAATAAAGACATTTTATAACTTCCACGTGTGGACGAGGTGTCTTTAAACGTCCACTATGTGTCGCATATATAAAGGCATCTTATAACTTCCATATGTAGACGAGGTGTCTTTAAACGTCCACTATGTGTCGTATATATAAAGGCATCTTATAACTTCCATATGTAGACGAGGTGTCTTTAAACGTCCACTATGTGTCGCGTGTGTATCAAATCATATCCTAAATCTCCTTCTAGGTGTCGTTATTCAAATACCAGAAAAGTGCATCGAACGTATCAACTGTGAAGTGACAACATTTCACACGTCTTAACGCTGTCTTATTTACAGAGAATGGCATACCTAGATGTTCACTAGGTGTCGCATGGGTGTATCAATCGTTTTTCTTTAAACAACCACTTGGTGTCGCTGTAGTTATGAAATGGTCAAAGAATAAAGTACATGCAGATCCTCTCTGGGTGTCGCCGTAATGTATTTGTGACATTCAGCATTACGCCAGGTGTTGCTGTGTTTTGTACATGACCTATGATCAGTTGTCCACTAGAGGTCGCTGTAATATATGACGGACGAATTGTAATTAAGTCTACGAAGGTGTCATAGCAACAATCCTCAGACGGCGTTAGTCAACCACGTGACCGCTTGTGGTTTGACACAAACCGCTGTGGTTAGCCACGACACAACAGCGGCTTCCCAAACTGATCAATTAGTCATTTTCAATCAGTTGGACCAATCGACCCTAATGGGGGTACACGGTTCTCTGTAATCAGCGACTACAAAAAAGGGACAAATTATTTTTCAATCATGTCACCAAATTCTCTAGTTTACGACAATGGCGAAACGTGGAATCCGGGTCTTTTTATGCATTTCAGGATTTGCATTTTGTCACCGATAAGTCCATTTCTGGTCCGTGGGACGTAATCGTACTTTAGCCATTAGGCATACTTTTGAAAAAGTTGAATAATTTGACAAAGAGACACTCGTTAATTGGTTCTCTGTCTCTCCAGTTCGCAAACATTTCATCTTTTTTAATTTTCTGTAGAATATTAAAGTTTGTCGTAATGGCGCTTCTTTAAGTTAACACTTTAGCCATTGATGATGATCATTTCACTACCACATATGTTTGTCAAATTATATTTAAACAACTAATCACAAAATGCTATAATGAAATTATTCAGTAGAATTTAAATCTTAAAAAGTCAAATTACAATTTTATTGTATGCGGGTTTAGCCGAAAAAAGTGCACACGCTGTAATCGGAATAGCTTCAAACTCGCCGCTAATTTAGTTTGTTAATTCAGTTGTGAAGAAGGTATTTTTACAAAGCAAAGCTTATTCATATTACAAGTTAGTTTTCTCTTTCTTCAAATTAAGTAAGTGAAATTAAGTTGATAAAAATTAGACTGAAATTTAAAAAAAACTAAATGTTGCTCCACTTTACCATATGAAGCAGGTAAAACCGTTGTACATATATAAATATTTCTTATAGTGATATTATATGTTGTTTTTTATTTAAAAAGTTGTTTAAATATTGGTGATTAAGTAGGACGCATCTAAAAGGTAAATTAAAACGTTGGTAACATATCGTTACTTATAACTTAACATTTTTCAAAACTGTTAGTACAAACAGTGAACAGAATATTAAATATGTTACTCATGATCAAACGAGTAATCTATCTCTTACAAAAATGTGAATATCATTTCTGTTACAGTATCAAAATATCATTTCTGTTACAGTATAAAAATATCATTTCTGTTGCAGTATCAAAATATCATTTCTGTTGCAGTATAAAAATATCATTTCTGTTGCAGTATAAAAATATCATTTCTGTTGCGGTATCAAAATATCATTTCTGTTGCAGTATCAAAATATCATTTCTGTTGCAGTATAAAAATATCATTTCTGTTCCATTAAAACAATTATCATTTCTGTTACAGTAAAACAATTATCATTTCTCTCACAGAAAAAAACAAGTGTCATTTCTGTTACAGTAAAACATTAAAACAATTATCATTTCTCTCACAGAAAAAACAAATATGTTTTCTGTTACAGTATAAAAATATCATTTCTGTTGCAGTATAAAAATATCATTTCTGTTGCAGTATCAAAATATCATTTCTGTTGCAGTATAAAAATATCATTTCTGTTGCAGTATCAAAATATCATTTCTGTTGCAGTATAAAAATATCATTTCTGTTGCAGTATCAAAATATCATTTCTGTTGCAGTATCAAAATATCATTTCTGTTGCAGTATCAAAATATCGTTTCTGTTGCAGTATAAAAATATAATTTCTGTTGCAGTATCAAAATATCATTTCTGTTGCAGTATCAAAATATCATTTCTGTTGCAGTATAAAAATAGAATTTCTGTTGCAGTATAAAAATAGAATTTCTGTTGCAGTATAAAAATATAATTTCTGTTGCAGTATCAAAATATCATTTCTGTTGCAGTATAAAAATATAATTTCTGTTGCAGTAAAAAAATATCATTTCTGTTACAGTAAAAAATATAATTTCTGTTACAGTAAAACAAATATTATTTCTGTTGCAGTAAAACAAATATCATTTCTGTTGCAGTAAAAAAATATCATTTCTGTTACAGTAAAACAAATATCATTTCTGTTGCAGTAAAACAAATATCATTTCTGTTACAGTAAAACAATTGTTATTTCTGTTGCAGTAAAAAAATATCATTTCTGTTGCAGTAAAACAAATGCATTTCTGTTACAGTAAAACAAATATCATTTCTGTTACAGTAAAACAAATATCATTTCTGTTACAGTAAAAAAAATCATTTCTGTTGCAGTATCAAAATATCATTTCTGTTATAGTAAAACAAATATCATTTCTGTTACAGTAAAACAAATGTTATTTCTGTTACAGTAAAACAAATATCATTTCTGTTACAGTAAAACAAATATCATTTCTGTTAAAAAACAAATTCATTTCCGTTACAGTAAAACAAATGTTATTTCTGTTACAGTAAAAAAATATCATTTCTGTTACAGTAAAACAAATATGTTATTTCTGTTACAGTAAAACAAATATAATTTCTGTTACAGTAAAACAAATGTTATTTCTGTTACAGTAAAACAAATATAATTTCTGTTACAGTAAAACAAATATCATTTCTGTTACAGTAAAACAAATAAATTTCCGTTACAGTAAAACAAATGTTATTTCTGTTACAGTAAAACAAATATCATTTCTGTTACAGTAAAACAAATGTTATTTCTGTTACAGTAAAACAAATATTTATTTCTGTTAAAGTAAAACAAATATAATTTCTGTTACAGTAAAACAAATATCATTTACGTTACAGTAAAACAAATTCATTTCTGTTACAGTAAAACAAATATAATTTCTGTTACAGTAAAACAAATATTATTTCTGTTACAGTAAAACAAATATCATTTCTGTTACAGTAAAACAAATTCATTTACGTTACAGTAAAACAAATGTTATTTCTGTTACAGTAAAACAATTGTTATTTCTGTTACAGTAAAACAAATTCATTTCTGTTACAGTAAAACAAATTCATTTCCGTTACAGTAAAACAAATATCATTTACGTTACAGTAAAACAAATGTTATTTCTGTTACAGTAAAACAAATGTTATTTCTGTTACAGTAAAACAAATATCATTTCTGTTACAGTAAAACAAATATCATTTACGTTACAGTAAAACAAATTCATTTCCGTTACAGTAAAACAAATGTTATTTCTGTTACAGTAAACAAATATCATTTACGTTACAGTAAAACAAATTCATTTCCGTTACAGTAAAACAAATATCATTTACGTTACAGTAAAACAAATGTTATTTCTGTTACAGTAAAACAAATGTTATTTCTGTTACAGTAAAACAAATTCATTTCTGTTACAGTAAAGCAAATATAATTTCTGTTACAGTAAAACAAATATCATTTCTGTTACAGTAAAGCAAATATAATTTCTGTTACAGTAAAACAAATATCATTTCTGTTACAGTAAAACAAATATCATTTCTGTTACAGTAAAACAAATATAATTTCTGTTACAGAAAAACAAATATCATTTCTGTTACAGTAAAACAAATGCTATTTCTGTTACAGTAAAACAAATATAATTTCTGTTACAGTAAAACAAATATCATTTACGTTACAGTAAAACAGCTGTTATTTCTATTACAGTAAAACAATTGTTATTTCTGTTGCAGTAAAACAAATTCATTTCTGTTACAGTAAAACAAATATCATTTCTGTTACAGTAAAACAAATATCATTACTGTTACAGTAAAACAAATATCATTTCTGTTACTGTAAAACAAATATAATTTCTGTTACAGAAAAACAAATATCATTTCTGTTACAGTAAAACAAATGTTATTTCTGTTACAGTACAACAATTTCATTTCCGTTACAGTAAAACAAATATCATTTCTGTTACAGTAAAACAAATGCTATTTCTGTTACAGTAAAACAAATAAATTTCCGTTACAGTAAAACAAATGCTATTTCTGTTACAGTAAAACAAATATCATTTCTGTTACAGTAAAACAAATGTTATTTCTGTTACAGTAAAAAAAAATCATTTCCGTTACAGTAAAACAAATATCATTTGCGTTATAGTAAAACAAATATCATTTACGTTACAGTAAAACAAATGTTATTTCTGTTACAGTAAAACAAATTCATTTCTGTTACAGTAAAACAAATATCATTTCTGTTACAGTAAAACAAATATAATTTCTGTTACAGTAAAACAAATATCATTTCTGTTACTAAAAACAAATTCATTTCCGTTACAGTAAAACAAATATCATTTCTCTCACAGAAAAAACAAATGTCATTTCTGTAACAGTAAAACAAATATTTATTTCTGTTACAGTAAAACAAATATCATTTCTGTTACAGTAAAACAAATATAATTTCTGTTACAGTAAAACAAATATCATTTCTGTTACTGTAAAACGAGAACCACCAAAGACATGTAGGTTGTTGTTTCACAATCAAATCTTAAAATGTTTTTTAGAATACAGCGTATAAGATATTTATACCAGATTCACATAACACATAATTCAAACAAATGTAGAGAACATCAAAGCCAGCGATCAAAACGAGGCTGCTTGTATTATTTAAGGATGCCTCTATCAGGGCTTTGCATAAGTAAATATAAAAGTATGCCATAAATATTTCACACAACAGTGGAAGGGCTTACATACAACGAAAAAGACAAACGTACGAAGAAAATATTGTAATTCAAACATAAAATCGATGAAACTAGTGGAAAGTATAAACAACAGAAAGATTTAAAGTCGGAGATTCTTAAAAAAAACAGTGACAAGGAGAAGAAGAGTAGGTGCTCCAGAAGGGTAAGCGTCTTCTTCTTCATTGACGGCATGTTCAGAATGGTTACAAATGTGGGACTGATGATGGCGTCAGCAGTTTTCTTTTTAAGGGAAGATCTAAATGTCGAACAGCTAGATATCTTTTATGGAAGACAAATGTTCAAAACAACAATAATATTCTATCACAAAAGTCTGAAAGTAAATATTGAACATTGTGATCTTTAATATCTCGCCCTCCGTAACGATAAGTCTGAAAGTAAATATTGAACATTGTGATCTTTAATATCTCGCCCTCCGTAACAAAATTTCTGGAGGTAAAGATCAAACATTGTGATCTTTAATTTCTCGCCCTCCGTAAAAAAGTATGCCGGTAAATGATAAGCATTGTTATCTTTAGGCCCTAGGATTAAAGCTGTGGTTCCCCGTACTCTGACAAACCAGGTTTGTTTATTCCACCCACAGCAGCATTTGCACGTATTATACTAGCAAACCATGATGTACTGTACTGATACTGTTTTTAAAAATGGCGAAAATTGACATATTACGTAAAAAAAAAACCCAAAATATATCAACATAATCATAATCCAAACTATAAAATTAGGGCAAAACATGAACAATAAAAATATTTACACTGAGACTCCTGAAAAACTACACGGAGAATCAAACCAAGTGTTCCGGAAGAGTAAGCGTCTCTTGTGTTATTGACGACATCCGTCGTCTTGGTCAATACAAGTAAGCAATCTTGAAAGATGGCAAGCTTCTGGAATGGTTCTTTGTGGTCCGAGATAGACGTAGGTCGCTACACGTTTTAATGTCAACGATTCATATATATCTCAGGTAATGCAGCGTCTGAACGAAACCGGGCATGTTGACGAGCGTCACGGGTCTGGGAGACCTCGAAAGACTACGGGAAGGAAACAGACTTCAGTGCAGACAGGCAACACAAGTCCCATCGGGTTTACGGTAGCTGGCAACAGACAACAGACGTTTGAACAAAACACGACTTTGCTTTCGCTCACTAGTAAAATGTCCTGTGTTGAGTGCAAGGAACAAACAAGCAAAAAACTGCAATGGGCAAGTGAAATGTTAGTGGAATATTAGGACTTGGTGAAGAGTATATTGTTCTGATAAAAGCTGCCTTTTCAAAGTTTGTTCTACAGAAGGCAGTACCGCGATCAGATCCTTCGACCTTAACCTGTTCCGTATTTCTTTGCCCATCCATTGGCAGTTCGGCCTAGTCTGGTGGAATACAAGGCCAAACCACACAGACCTCGCCTTCAGCATGAGATGATATAGACACTCCCATGGCAATGTCACCAGACATGAACCCAGTTGAGCTTGTGTTGGACGATCTCGGGGGGAAAAGTCAATGCATGGGATCCAAAATGCCAAACACATACGGGCTGCATTGATTCAGGAGCGGCAGAGTTTTCCCCGGAACAAGATTCTGCGTCTGGTTAAAAAAAAGGAGACGTCAGACACAAGAATGTTACCAGAAGCGCGGTGGCTATACCTGATATTGACATTTTTATACCCGATATATCTCTGTAATCAATATCTTTAAGTAACATATTTGTGGTTATTTGATGACGTATCTGTTAAGCAAAGACAATTAAAGGAAAACCTTTTTTAAGACTTTGGGAATGCCTTTCTGAGCAAGTCTTTTAAAAAGATACATCACTTTCGGTTCCGTGGAGTTTCTTTAGATGCCTAAAACTATTCTCATATATCACTGAGAATCCATGGAATAATTTTCTTAAAAACAGCCAACACAATTAAGCGCAGTCTAAGATATGGTTGCCCCCACCCTTACCTTATATCTATGTGGGATTTGCGACAAGTCTCGTTTTAACAACAAATCGTGTCACGCTGCATTAGAAACAGTTGCGAAGAAACCGTTTGGATTCATGCATATCGCTTAAGCATCAGTGGTGTTCGGTCGAGAAAGAATGGACGGACCCCCGGGGGAAACACGGAACATTTACTATAATACAGTCTGACCAAGTATATAGCACTTGCACAGTAAACTCGGATCCCCGGTGGTGGTTAATGGCTACTTACGGAGGTGACAGGAGAAAAAAATTCACTTTATCAGGTCGGGATCGATTGGAACACGATACGTGGAGGAATTGAAGGGTGAGATGTGAAGCTTTTATGTTGTGTATAAGTAGTCACATATATACTGACCACGTCCCATAGGACAGGGTCTGTCTTCAAAATCATAAATTATACCTAACACGTTGTAACCCATCAGTGTAATGAAACTCACCTAGCAATTTATTGAAATATTCTCTTGTTTTCTCCCGATAATATTTGCTCTTAATTCATTTTACATATTTGATAATGCATTGTAGACGATGATTTTAGTGAAAATTAAGTTTCCGCGTATATATTGTCCACAACGAAAATGTGTTTTAATATCAGCTGATCAAGGCATGACGTCATCATTTTTGACACCCATTGTGGCTTGGTTCAAACTTTCCTGAAATATAAGAATTGCATAAAAAAAACTGTACTTTTGCAAAACAGTTGTACAAGTATAAATTTGTAGCATGATTATGGATCCATTTGTACTTTTTAGGTGAGGAATATAACCAATATATATATTAAACACGTGCATGCGCGGAGATAGATTGCATCCATTACATATCAGTGCTTGATTTAAAAGGCGACTAATGTGTGATGATCTCTGTGAAATCAGAGTTAATTTAGCTCTTGTCAGATGTTAAGGGAACATAAACAATCTTACAATAAAAAAACGACTGTAAAATCGTATATGTTCGCGTGTTTTTTCAAACAGTTGCTTTATATTTGATTTGAAGATAAATATATTTCAATAACCAATTCGAGGACAGAGGACTTGGCTAGTGAAATGTACCTGCGAATTCAACGAAAATATAACCACCAAAATTAATGAATCTTTCAGTACTAAATCCCTCTGTGTTTAATAGCGTAGGCGTAGAACGTACGTAGGTCATTACAGATTTATGCTGGTTTTCTTGTGACTAATTCTAGTATTTGATTTACGTGTGCGAATCAGTTGGCCACGCCCATTTACACACAATTTTTTAGTCTGAAGTTCAAAATGGGTTTATCATATAATCGACTTGTCCAGTTAATCGTCTCTGTAATATGTATATGTCATTAGTGTCATATTACCTGACACGTTTTTTCTTGGCTGCGCAAGTCAAAAATCAGTTGTGATGTCATAAAATGGACATTGACATTTCGTCATAAATTGAAAATGGCTGCCTCCGTTTGTTTTTGTCTTCGCATTCTGTCATTTCTTATGAGATTTTATGAAACTTGTATCGATGTTTTAAATTTTGCTCGACAAAAATCGTAAATATCAAAACCTCTAAAACCCATTCCTTAAAGTCTCATATGAGATTAAAACTCATTTAAGCCCATATGGTCTTTATCACAGCTGTGTAAAACAGACAGTTACATCTGTCGGATGTCACGGAAGCTTATTTCCAAAAATAGAGATTTTCCAGAGCAACTCTTGTTCACTAAAATTTTGTAAGTATTCCTTATCACTTTTAAAGATTTGTTTTCCAGTCATTCGCCCTTCGCAGCTCTCTTTTTCGTTCGTTGGTTCGTCCGTTCGTTGGTTCGTCCGTTCGTTGGGTCGGTCGTTCTTATTTCCTTTGATAAAGCTGTAAAATTTGTGAACGTTTGGCCTTACAGTCGCCGGTAATCAAAAACACATTTGCATCTAGCCGTGTTCGTGCCAAAACACTAAAATATGAAAAATATATTCAGAACGGGATATATTTCATATTCATGTTCCCCAGATGTGTTGATATTTTCTGTGTGACAGCGTCATATCTGAAACTTTATTTGTATCGGTTTTACTAAAAAGGTTCAGTTAAAAACGTATCGATATGTTTTAGAAGTCTTTGAAATGTGTGTACTAGTGTGCTTTAACCAAATAAAGGCCAAAACATTGTTGTACATTTTATGTTGTATATAGTTCCATAATGAAATTACCTAAAACAGACTAAACTATATTGACATTTAAACAAATAATTTCTAAATGTCGCTCTTGTTGAAATAATGTTTGTGCCAAAATCCTCATTGATCGTGTCTCGAGGGACCTGCTATGATAGCATCAGCTTTCTATTCTTCGGTACTTACCGAATTTTGTAGCCGTCTACTGACAAATGAATTCGCTTATGCTGTAGATAATTCTTTACTCCCTTGAAATTTCTTTTGACTCTTCAACGACATGGCCATTGGAAATCTAGTTATTGTTCCATACGGAAAAGCAGAAGATTGGCAAGGCTGATAATTTTGCAGA
Source organism: Ylistrum balloti (assembly GCF_031769215.1). NCBI lineage: Eukaryota > Metazoa > Mollusca > Bivalvia > Pectinida > Pectinidae > Ylistrum > Ylistrum balloti. The sequence goes on along the minus strand of NW_026782342.1, from coordinate 95,378 downwards.
AGAAACCAAGTTGTCTTGTATCATGAGCGGCAGAATGGCTTTAAGGATAAAGTTGTTCAGTATCTTTAAAATCGCATTTCCTTACAAGTGCCAATTACGGAGAAGAGAATTGTGTTTTTCACGAAATGCCGATTAATGAGTTGATTTTGTGTTCAATGGCTGAGGTCTAGCGGTACTTCATAGCTGACAATCTGTGAACATATACTATCATGGTATCATTACTTGTTAGTGGATTTGTAAAACATTCAATAATATGTCCTGATATTCCTGTAATAAGTTCTTCATGTTATCAGATAAGTAACCCGCGATAAGTGTGATAACAACCATTATATAGCTTCTTGTGTAAGTTGTAATATAACCTAGCGGTGTTGTGATTAGCTTAAGGTTCTCACTGTTTCTATTGCAACGTCATAGTTGAATGAAGTCCTATCTTTCAATGCTTGTTAATATACTCATTCTTAATTTAGGTTCATCAATAAAGCTATATTGAAAGCAACACGCACACCTATGAAAAGTTACGATTCCTGTAATTTTTCATGAGAAACAGGGTGTTGGAAATGTCAGCTTGTCTTTTCTCATGGAACCCTACTGAAACAGGAACAAGATGGCTTCCATATCTTACAAATCTCCAAAGCAGTATTTGCAGCACTTATAATCGGGCTTGCTTTTCCTGAATCGCAATAACAGAGATTTATCTTAGTAAAAGGCGTTCGTGACAATAACCCCAGAGGTAATGCTTTGTAGACAATAACCCCAGAGGTAATGCTTTGTAGACAATAACCCCAGAGGTAATGCTTTGTAGACAATAACCCCAGAGGTAATGCTTTGTAGACAATAACCCCAGAGGTAATGCTTTGTAGACAATAACCCCAGAGGTAATGCTTTGTAGACAATAGCCCCAGAGGTAATGCTTTGTAGACAATAACCCCAGAGGTAATGCTTTGTAGACAATAGCCCCAGAGGTAATGCTTTGTAGACAATAACCCCAGAGGTAATGCTTTGTAGACAATAACCCCAGAGGTAATGCTTTGTAGACAATAACCCCAGAGGTAATGCTTTGTAGACAATAGCCCCAGAGGTAATGCTTTGTAGACAATAACCCCAGAGGTAATGCTTTGTAGACAATAACCCCAGAGGTAATGCTTTGTAGACAATAACCCCAGAGGTAATGCTTTGTAGACAATAACCCCAGAGGTAATGCTTTGTAGACAATAGCCCCAGAGGTAATGCTTTGTAGACAATAACCCCAGAGGTAATGCTTTGTAGACAATAGCCCCAGAGGTAATGCTTTGTAGACAATAACCCCAGAGGTAATGCTTTGTAGACAATAACCCCAGAGGTAATGCTTTGTAGACAATAGCCCCAGAGGTAATGCTTTGTAGACAATAACCCCAGAGGTAATGCTTTGTAGACAATAACCCTAGACATATTGCTTTGTAGACAATACTCCTAGACATATTGCTTTGTAGACAATACTCCTAGACATATTGCTTTGTAGACAATACTCCTAGACATATTGCTTTGTAGACAATACTCCTAGACATATTGCTTTGTAGACAATACTCCTAGACATATTGCTTTGTAGACAATAGCCCCAGAGGTATTGCTTTGTAGACAATAACCCTAGACATATTGCTTTGTAGACAATACTCCTAGACATATTGCTTTGTAGACAATAGCCCCAGAGGTATTGCTTTGTAGACAATAGCCCCAGAGGTATTGCTTTGTAAACAATAACCCTAGACATATTGCTTTGTAGACAATACTCCTAGACATATTGCTTTGTAGACAATACTCCTAGACATATTGCTTTGTAGACAATACTCCTAGAGATATTGCTTTGTAGACAATACTCCTAGACATATTGCTTTGTAGACAATAACCCTAGACATATTGCTTTGTAGACAATACTCCTAGACATATTGCTTTGTAGACAATACTCCTAGACATATTGCTTTGTAGACAATAACCCTAGACATATTGCTTTGTAGACAATAACCCTAGAGATATTGCTTTGTAGACAATAGCCCCAGAGGTAATGCTTTGTAAACAATAACCCTAGAGGTATTGCTTTGTAGACAATACTCCTAGACATATTGCTTTGTAGACAATAACCCTAGAGATATTGCTTTGTAGACAATAGCCCCAGAGGTAATGCTTTGTAAACAATAACCCTAGAGGTATTGCTTTGTAGACAATACTCCTAGACATATTGCTTTGGAGACAATAACCCTAGACATATTGCTTTGTAGACAATAACCCTAGAGATATTGCTTTGTAGACAATAGCCCCAGAGGTAATGCTTTGTAGACAATAGCCCCAGAGGTATTGCTTTGTAGACAATAACCCTGGAGGTATTGCTTTGTAAACAATAACCCTAGAGGTATTGCTTTGTAGACAATAACCCTGGAGGTATTGCTTTGTAGACAATAACCCTAGAGGTATTGCTTTGTAGATAATAACCCTAGAGGTATTGCTTTGTAGACAATAGTCCTAGAAATATAGCACTGTAGACAATAGCCCTAGAGGTATTGCTTTGTAGACAATGACCCTGGAGGTATTGCTTTGTAGACAATAACCCTGGAGGTATTGCTTTGTAGACAATAGCCCTAGAGGTGTTGTTTTGTAGACAATAACCCTAGAGGTATTATTTTGTCAACAAACAGTCAAAGTAAAAGCGAACGACCGGATTGTTCAACTGTCGGCATCAGACACCCAAATGTTTTGTTTGAACAAAAGAAACAGTAATGCTAGAAAAAAACAGAGACTGGAGTCATATACAATGCAGATATCACGAGGAAATAAACAGCCATGCTACAGTCTACAAGGATTTTTCTTATAGAGTCAGACTCATTTCCTCTAGCCTCCAGTGTTTTCTCCACCAATGGGACAACAGTGAAGCAGTTGATTCGATATTTCACAATTTGCTCCTATCTGATTTCCGTGATAGATGTTATTGTACAAAAGACACACAAGCGAATAGCACTTTTTAATAATTTAGAATTAGATACAGTAGAGCCAAACAGTGAATTAAATTAAATTCTATCATACAGATGTTTCGTTATACTGGGACTCGCCAGTGATGCTAAGGGCCTAAAATTTGAAGCCTAGGAGGTGACTAAGGAAAATCCAACGTGATAAAAAAAATAAAAGAAAAGTCAAAATATAGATGGGGAGGATTATCTGAACCATAATTAACTTCCATACGTCAGATAATAACAGCGTTAGATAGGCGTGTATCTTCTGAATCATGTCACTGATTGAATGAAGTAAAACGTGTAAGCAGGGTACGGCAGAGAAATGTAGGGTTGAAAGGGCTTCGTAATTTGCAGAAATGTAGGGTTGAAAGGGCTTCGTAATTTGCAGAAATGTAGGGTTGAAAGGGCTTCGTAATTTGCAGAAATGTAGGGTTGAAAGGGTTTCGTAATTTGCAGAAATGTAGGGTTGAAAGGGCTTCGTAATTTGCAGAAATGTAGGTTTTAAAGGGCTTCGTAATTTGCAGAAATGTAGGGTTTAAAGAGCTTCGTAATTTGCAGAAATGTAGGGTTGAAAGGGCTTCGTAATTTGCAGAAATGTAGGGTTAAACGGGATTCGTAATTTGCAGAAATTACTGTATTTTTAGTTCATTCTTAGCTGAGATCAACCTATTTACTGTAACCTAACTGTAGTTTTAGTTCATTCTTTTTTGAGATCAACCTATTTACTGTAACCTTGCTGTATTTTTCGTTTTTGAGATCAACCTATATACTGTAACCTTACTGTAGTTTTAGTTAATTCTTTTTTGAGATCAACCTATTTACTGTAACCTTGCTGTATTTTTCTTTTTTGAGATCAACCTATTTACTGTAACCTTACTATATTTTTCTTTGTTGAGATCAACCTATTTACTGTAACCTTGCTGTATTTTTCTATCTTGAGAACAACCTATTTACTGTAACCTTGCTGTATTTTTCTTTGCAGAGATCAACCTATTTACTGTAACCTTGCTGTATATTTCTTTGAAGAGATCAACCTATTTATTATAACCTTGCTGTATTTTTCTTTGCAGAGATCAACCTATTTACTGTAACCTTACTGTATTTTTCTTTGCAGAGATCAACCTATTAACTTTAACCTTACTGCATTTTTCCTTGTTGAGATCAACCTATTTACTGTAACCTTGCTGTATTTTTCTATCTTGAGGAAACCTATTTACTATAACCTTGCTGTATTTTTCTTTGCAGAGATCAACCTATTTACTGTAACCTTGCTGTATTTTTCTTTGCTGAGATCAACCTATTTACTGTAACCTTACTGTATTTTTATTTGTTGAGATCAATCTATTTACTGTAACCTTACTGTATTTTGTTCATTCTTTGCTGAGATCAACCTTTTTACTGTAACCTTGCTGTATTTTTCTTTGCAGAGATCAACCTATTTACTGTAACCTTGCTGTATTTTTCTTTGCTGAGATCAACCTATTTACTGTAACCTTACTGTATTTTTATTTGTTGAGATCAATCTATTTACTGTAACCTTACTGTATTTTGTTCATTCTTTGCTGAGATCAACCTTTTTACTGTAACCTTGCTGTATTTTTCTTTGCAGAGATCAACCTATTTACTGTAACCTTGCTGTATTTTTCTTTGCTGAGATCAACCTATTTACTGTAACCTTACTGTATTTTTATTTGTTGAGATCAATCTATTTACTGTAACCTTACTGTATTTTGTTCATTCTTTGCTGAGATCAACCTTTTTACTGTAACCTTGCTGTATTTTTCTTTGCAGAGATCAACCTATTTACTGTAACCTTGCTGTATTTTTCTTTGCTGAGATCAACCTATTTACTGTAACCTTACTGTATTTTTATTTGTTGAGATCAATCTATTTACTGTAACCTTACTGTATTTTGTTCATTCTTTGCTGAGATCAACCTTTTTACTGTAACCTTGCTGTATTTTTCTTTGCAGAGATCAACCTATTTACTGTAACCTTGCTGTATTTTTCTTTGCAGAGATCAACCTATTTACTGTAACCTTGCTGTATTTTTCTTTGCAGAGATCAACCTATTTACTGTAACCTTACTGTATTTTTTCTTTTTTGAGATCAACCTATTTACTGTAACCTTAGTGTATTTTTAGTTAATTCATTGCAGAGATGAATCTATTTACAGTAACCTTACTGTATTTTTAGTTCATTCTTTGCTGAGATGAACCTATTTCTGTAACCTTACTGTATTTTTTCCGTGACTTAACTGGGTTTTTCCTGAGATCATCCTATTTACTGTGATTTTACTGTATGTTTGCCTAGATCATCCTATTTACTGTGACTTTACTGTATTTTTGCCTAGTTCATCCTATTTACTGTGACTTTACTGTATTTTTGCCTAGATCATCCTATTTACTGTGACTTTACTGTATGTTTGCCTAGATCATCCTATTTACTGTGACTTTACTGTATTTTTGCCTAGTTCATCCTATTTACTGTGACTTTACTGTATTTTTGCCTAGATCATCCTATTTACTGTGACTTTACTGTATTTTTGCCTAGATCGCCTATTTACTGTGATTTTACAGTATTTTTGCCTAGATCACCTATTAATGTGACTTTACTGTATGTTTGCCTAGATCAGCCTATTTACTGTGATTTTACTGTATGTTTGCCTAGATCATCCTATTTACTGTGACTTTACTGTATTTTTGCCTAGATCATCCTATTTACTGTGACTTTACTGTATTTTTGCCTAGATCGCCTATTTACTGTGATTTTACAGTATTTTTGCCTAGATCACCTATTAATGTGACTTTACTGTATGTTTGCCTAGATCGCCTATTTACTGTGATTTTACTGTATTTTTGCCTAGATCGCCTATTTACTGTGACTTTACTGTATTTTTGCTAAGATCGCCTATTTACTGTGATTTTAATGAAATTTTTGCCGAGATTGCCTATTTATTGTTACTTTACTGCACTTTTGCCTAGATTAGCCTATTTACTGTGATTTTACTGTATTTTTGCCTAGATCGCCTATTTACTGTGATTTTACTGTATTTTTGCCAAGATCGCCTATTTACTGTGATTTTACAGTATTTTTGCCAAGATCGCCTATTTACTGTGGCTTTACTGTATGTTTGCCTAGATCGCCTATTTACTGTGATTTTACTGTATTTTTGCCAAGATCGCCTATTTACTGTGATTTTAATGAATTGTTGCCTAGATCGCCTATTTACTGTGATTTTAATGTATTTTTGCCAAGATCGCCTATTTACTGTGATTTTAATGAATTTTTGCCTAGATCGCCTATTTACTGTGATTTTACAGTATTTTTGCCTAGATCACCTATTTACTGTGATTTTACTGAATTTTTGCCTAGATCGCCTATTTACTGTGATTTTACTGTATTTTTGCCAAGATCGCCTATTTACTGTGATTTTAATGAATTGTTGCCTAGATCGCCTATTTACTGTGATTTTAATGTATTTTTGCCAAGATCGCCTATTTACTGTGATTTTAATGAATTTTTGCCTAGATTGCCTATTTACTGTGACTTTACTGTATTTTTGCCTAGATCGCCTATTTACTGTGATTTTACTGTATTTTTGCCAAGATCGCCTATTTACTGTGATTTTAATGAATTTTTGCCTAGATCGCCTATTTACTGTGATTTTACAGTATTTTTGCCTAGATCACCTATTAATGTGACTTTACTGTATGTTTGCCTAGATCGCCTATTTACTGTGATTTTACTGTATTTTTGCCTAGATCGCCTATTTACTGTGACTTTACTGTATTTTTGCCAAGATCGCCTATTTACTGTGATTTTACTGTATTTTTGCCTAGATCACCTATTAATGTGACTTTACTGTATGTTTGCCTAGATCGCCTATTTACTGTGATTTTACTGTATTTTTGCCTAGATCGCCTATTTACTGTGACTTTACTGTATTTTTGCCAAGATCGCCTATTTACTGTGATTTTAATGAAATTTTTGCCGAGATTGCCTATTTACTGTGATTTTAATGAATTTTTGCGTAGATCAGCCTATTTACTGTGACTTTACTGTATTTTTGCCTACCTAGATCGCCTATATTTTTTAATGAATTTTTGCTTGTATTTTTGCCTAGATCGCCTATTTACTGTGACTTTACTGTATTTTTGCCTACCTAGATCGCCTATTTACTGTGACTTTACTGTATGTTTGCCAAGATCGCCTATTTACTGTGATTTTAATGAATTGTTGCCTAGATCGCCTATTTACTGTGACTTTACTGTATTTTTGCCTAGATTGCCTATTTACTGTGACTTTACTGTATTTTTGCCAAGATCGCCTATTTACTGTGATTTTAATGAATTTTTGCGTAGATCAGCCTATTTACTGTGACTTTACTGTATTTTTGCCTAGATTAGCCTATTTACTGTGATTTTAATGTATTTTTGCCTTGATCTCCTATTTACTGTGGCTTTACTGTATGTTTGCCTAGATCGCCTATTTACTGTGACTTTACTGTATTTTTGCCTATTTACTGTGATTTTAATGAATTTTTGCGCCTATTTACTGTGACTTTACTGTATTTTTGCCTAGATCGCCTATTTACTGTGACTTTACTGTATTTTTGCCAAGATCGCCTATTTACTGTGATTTTAATGAATTTTTGCGTAGATCAGCCTATTTACTGTGACTTTACTGTATTTTTGCCTAGATTAGCCTATTTACTGTGATTTTAATGTATTTTTGCCTTGATCTCCTATTTACTGTGGCTTTACTGTATGTTTGCCTAGATCGCCTATTTACTGTGACTTTACTGTATTTTTGCCTAGATCGCCTATTTACTGTGACTTTACTGTATTTTTGCCTAGATCGCCTATTTACTGTGACTTTACTGTATTTTTGCCTACCTAGATCGCCTATTTACTGTGACTTTACTGTATTTTTGCCTAGATCGCCTATTTACTGTGACTTTACTGTATTTTTGCCTAGATCAGCCTATTTACTGTCACTTTACTGCATGTTTGCCTACCTAGATCGCCTATTTACTGTGATTTTACTGTATTTTTGCCTAGATCGTCTATTTTGTTTTACATATTACAGTTACGTTGACACCTTTAAATATGTATAATAGCTTCATTATGATTAAGTTTAAATTTTCCCGTTGTAGTTATATATGTGATTTATATGATATTGAACGCCAATTTCTGGAGTAATGAACCTTACAGACAAAAGCTGATTATGTGACTCTATAAGTGAACTTTTGACCCATTTCAATAGCATCATCGCAATTACAAAATAATACTTGACGGGGTTCATATCGTAGTAATCAGCTTCACCTCAGGCAAATCCCCATGTCCTGGATTAACACTAAATATCCTCCATGAGAAATCTATTAAAATTGGTACGAGATATTGCTAAATGCTGAATGACACTTGCTAATTGGCTTATGCTAATTATCGTTCTATGTTGATAGTGCAATACTAATGGTATCGCCAACTGCTTGTGGTCACGTCGCGAGATTTGATAACATGCTAGTAAAGTAGGATTACTGTTGACAAACAAATATACATGTACAAAACTATGAAAAAAACGTTTTTATTATAATAACAAGATTTGGGAGATTTTTATTTTCTTGATTTCTAATATAACCAAAGGATAAATTTGTTAGTTTTTAAGCGAAATTCGTGGACTGTACCGTAACTTGCCGTCTCTGAAATTCGTCCATGCTATAGCGATCGACCATAAAATACCTGTCGATTTTTGACAAAGTTTATATTAAAATTGGTGCATGGTCGAAAGTTATAGATACTTAAACAAATGATACTATTTTGTGTTGTAAAGGGCTGTAATACCGTTTGAAATCTGGATAAAGAAATCTAGTGTCATTGTTTAGATTGTATAAATATACAAAGATTTATATTAATGGAAATAAAAGGCTTACAAACTGTATTCTGTATAAAGAAATCCGTCATCAAATAATCGAAAAACATAACTTCCGGTCTTCGACAAATGTTTTTTGTACTCGTTAATTTGTGGTATTTCCGTTTTTTCCTCGTGGTCAAACTTTACACGCACGGGCCGAAATAGTGTCACGTCATGGAATAAGGGATAAAAAAACAGCTTCACGGCGTGCACGATCTCAACTTCATCACAAAATCGGACAGATATTTTTTTCCAAATTTTAGATTAGCAATGCTTTTTGTTCCAAAGTTTAATTCATTTCGTTAATCGTGGCAAAAACCCGAGGAATTAGCGGCAAGATATGGATAACGTAAGCTGTTTAAAAAGCGATCAATCTTGATCTACAAGTCGACGTATGAAGCACGTTGGGAGATCTTGGACAAATTAAATTGCGCGTGCGTGGTTCAATCTCGTGCTAGTAGCCGGAGTCTCCATGCCGTCAGTAATAGATAGTTCGAAATGATCCGCGCATACTTCCTTGAATAAGACATCAGATTTTCCTTGGTTACGCCTAGTGAGTTTAATAAGAGTTATCTTTTCGCGTCACACACGCACAAATCAAGATTTCAACGAGATATATTCAGAACCTGGTGCCAATCGTCTCGTGACGATTTTACTAAGAGCATCGCCAAGCTTTGTGTAACGTTTTGAAACATGAGGAAAAGAAGGAATTTATACTTGTTCTGAAAATATAATATAATTTTCTGATATTCCTTGTATATGCTGATCACATACACATTCTGTTTTCGACGAATATTAATTTTCATTAATTTCCTTTTTACACAAAATCGGTTGTCCTATTAACTGGTTAAGCTGTGTAAACCTGGCACCACTGTATCTTAGCTGTCGGTAAGTGTGATTCGGATCCAATATGGCGGTTGCATTGCGTGCTTACACTGTCAGCGGGGTCATAAACACATCACTTCATACTTAACAATACATGATTGCTGAATGCAATACGAAAATAAAATCAATCAAAAATTAACGAAGCGAATATTTGTAAAATATACCAAACGAAATGGACATGAGCCGGCCGTCATGTTTCCGAGAGAAAAATACAATCCGTAAGATAGAGAATCATTCGTGACGTTTTCTTTCACCAGATTAGAAATTGATTTTGATCATAACTTCAGTAATTCCCTGTCATATCTGACGCAGACATGTCGGCTTGGGATTTATCGCTTCTAAGTACCGGCGCCGATTCGGCGTCACTGATTGCGCTTTAAATGCGGTGGAACGACAATGAATTATTATGAATTAAACAAATGATACAACATTGCATTAATGATTTATTAAATATATAAACCGCGTCATGGTTTCATTTCTACAAAACAAAATCACCATTTACTCATTTAGTATCCTTTGTTTGTCAATAAGATTATTTCCAGTTGAAAATGTAAATGAATTCCAGTGTTCTATTTCATCTATATGTGAAATCAAGACTTTGTGGACCCATTTGTCATATCTATGACCATTTGTACATTGATTCAACATTAGTTATGAAACAGGAGACCGTTTCATTCCATGTAACAGCAACAAACTTCAACTTCGCTTGAGGCTTGAGATCACGTGATGAACTGGGCGAAGGACGCCCTTGTGAAACAGAGGCCCTATAAAAAGATGACGTAGTTCTACATGTAATACTTAATATCTTATTTCAAACCGTCTGTTGTAAGATTTCACTCTATTGTTAGCAGTGTAATAACATACCTAACGTGCGCAGTTCTAATTAATACCACGAGAACTGACTACCTTTACTAATTGGTTTACCGCTAAAAAAATTATAACAAATCATTTTTTTTTCCAATTTTTTGTACAAAAAGAAAGAAAGAAATGTAATTAAAATGGATTAGAAATACGAGTTAACGATGAACATTCAAGGAAACGTTGATTACTGAAATATCTTTACATCGTGATCTGATTGTATGATTCTACATTGCTGAGTTCAGCTTGGTGAAAGCTGCAGGTTTTGATATTAATTCGCTGCAACTACCATGTCACAAGGGAGTTTGAAACTTTGACTGGAGATAAGCTCTAGTTAAGGAATTCAAATATAGCAGAAAAATCAAAATCGGACAGTTTGCAATTTTATTTCAAATTACGCTCTACACAGACGTCACATAACAAGTGTTGTTGGTATATAGAGGATACCCGCGTGGCTATCATTTTTGAATCTTTCACGAGTATGGAGGTACTTAAATATTAGAGACACCTGTGAAATATGTTTGTTATTACTGAAGATATAGTTAAATATTCTATTTATTACAAAGCTGACTAGGCTTTTTGCGCACAATACTCACTCATTATAACTTCGCAGTACGCGACAAAAAATAGTCCGTTATTTAAAAAATCGTTAAAAATATATTAACACATTAACAAATTTCAATGAAAATTTATTTGTATATTCACGTCAAAAATAGTATTTATTCATGTCACTAACAGACAAAATTTGCCGTAAAACATTCAGAGAGTTTAACTTGTGATAAGTAACTGGGTGACTGAAAATATGGCGGGAACCTACAGCTGTAGCTGTTGATGATAAGAATCCTCTTGAAATGTCTAACGTGGTTAGCTCCACATTCAAGACGCTCAGTTGGGGATTGGGTTCCATGTCTGATAATGTAATTTGTGTTACATTGTTTGCTGACTTTCATGGAAATGAAAGTTTACCATGAAATTGAATGTCGGGGGCCTTTATTATTTGTCAGTTATATCAAATGTTGTGTGTTCTCTCTTCTCATTTTCTGAAAATGGGGACATTTCTCGAGTTGAAGGTGTAACAAAACCGTCCTAACTAAATTCTTTTTTGTAGTCTAAGAATAGCTACATTTTCACTGATGACGTGTATACAACAAGTACTGTTTTATCATGATCATACTAACCTCACTGATGACGTGTATACAACAAGTACCGCCTAACCATGATCATACTACCCCCACTGATGACGTGTATACAACAAGTACCGCCTTACCATGATCATACTACCCCCACTGATGACGTGTATACAACAAGTACTGTCTTACCATGATCATACTAACATCACTGATGACGTGTTTACAACAAGTTCCACCTTACCATGGTCATACTACCCCCACTGATGACGTGTATACAACAAGTAGCGCCTTACCATGATCATACTACCCCCACTGATGACGTGTATACAACAAGTACTGTCTTACCATGATCATACTAACCTCACTGATGACGTGTATACAACAAGTACCGCCTTACCATGATCATACTACCCCCACTGATGACGTGTATACAACATATACCGCCTTACCATGATCATACTACCCCCACTGATGACGTGTATACAACAAGTACTGTCTTACCATGATCATACTACCCCCACTGAAGACGTGTATACAACAAGTTCCACCTTACCATGATCATACTACCCCCACTGATGATGTGTATACAACAAGTACTGTCTTACCATAATCATACTACCCCCACTGATGACGTGTATACAACAAGTACTGTCTTACCATGATCATACTACCCCCACTGATGACGTGTATACAACAAGTACCGCCTTACCATGATCAAACTACCCTCACTGATGACGTGTATACAACAAGTACTGTCTTACCATGATCATAATAACCTCACTGATGATGTGTATACAACAAGTACTGTCTTACCATGATCATACTACCCCCACTGATGACGTGTAATTGACCTACTTAGCATGGAACAATGATTCATATATAACTACAGCACACTACTGGATTGTATCGTTTTTCGCGAGCAAACTCTACGGAACTGTTTTACAGGAGTTAATTCTGTTACAGGAACATCGTAAAATAAAAGTTAACGAATATTTGTCGGTTTATAGTACATTTTAAGATAGTGTATGTGATAATCGTAAAACAATTGTTTGAAAAAAATATTTATAAAGACAAAAAAAATCATATTTAATTTATTGTTTCGATATCATCAATGATGAAATGTTGGCAATGGTTAAAGTATTACGAGTTATTATCATTAAACACATCATTCACATTTCTTGAAAATTTTAATTCGAAAATAAGTCATTTGTCTAACTTTAGTTTGTGTAAAATATCATTTGTTTATTTTCAGAACTGAACATCGTATCAAGATAATGTGACCTTTTGATAAGAAATTGGCCCAAGTTTTAATTACTGTAAAAACATTACTTTTCGTGGAAGCTTTATTTTCGTTCACTGTGTTGGCAATCGTAATCATTTCAGTTAGTATCAGTAGATATATTGAACTATATTTTCACGAAATCAATTATCCACGAAATAGTGATGAAAGGAAAAACCAGGAAATTAGAACCCCACCAAAATATCTGATCTTAACGATCTGTTTGTATCAAAATCTTTTCGTTGTCAGCTCTAGATATTGGTACATTCTCAAAGGTTTGTATTGATAAGCACCGATCAAAATTGGTTCCTATACAACATTGGTATTGTGTGACACGTTTGACATATCACTTTTTTAGAAGTTTTGTTTCTTCTGCAAAAAAGGAATTCCTTTAGTGTTAAATCAACATTGATTTGACGATGTGAATTTTGACACAAAGCTAGATAATTTCTGTCTTTTCTGGGCCAATAAAACATATGACAATTAGTTGTTCTGTAGTCAAATTTTACCGTAAGTTGAAGGAAGATCTATTTAGATATTTCTTAATGGTCAAACGAAGCAATGAAAAAACAAACAAGCAAACCAACAAACACACCGGCAGCATCTAAAACAATGAGGGACTCAGATTTTTTGACGATGCGGTGTTCATTTCCAGTTTCTCCTACACCGATTTTTGTCACGAAAATAAAACGGATCTGTATCAGTTCTGATGATAAACAGTTGCGGTCTGCAATATTTCAAAAACGGTTTCCATGTTTAAGCATTTATTTGGACATAAAACCTGACTGTTACAACTCCACAAAATACTAAAACATTGGATTATTTTCAAAACGATACATAAAATTATGTAACAGTTACTTTGGCGCCTACAGCTTTTATTTAATATCGAGAAAAATTGATAACATCGCAAAACAACAATATGACTCCACTCAACAGTCCGTAACCAATGCTAGTTAAATGTTCGTCAATGAGAAGATAATTTGTAACGTTGTATTTTCCGATCTTGTTCCCCGTTCAAAGTGTCCTTTAAAAATCCATAAAATACTCATCACTATCGTTAAGCATCCGAAAATTAACGACAAACTATGAAACGTTATTACACTTCTAATATTTGTAGCTATTTCGTCGATATTCAATAACTTTTTTTAAAAAGAGGTAGTTATACATAACTTAACTTGATAAATCAAAAAAATGAAAAGAATTCCCACCATGGTCCTTACTTTCAATGACGCTGAATTGAAGTCTCCTTCTAAATTCTCCCTCGTTTATACCATGTCACTTAACCTCGACTGAATTCGACCTCATTAACTGCCCCCCCCCTCCTCACTATTCATCTGGTAAATATCACTACTATAAAATCTAGTTGTGATTAAGTCCTTTTGTCTTTACCCTGTTTATGGTTTCGTGGACATATAACTTCATGGCTTAGGCGTAACCACGAATTGAACTAAGATAAAAACTGAATGACTATCAATACGTTCTTAAGTTCGTTAAACTTGTGAGCTTCATTCATGTTTTTCGCTCGTTGATATGCTCTTGATCAACCTATCGTTTTCGCGTTAAAATAACAACAAAATATAGCGTTCTCCAGTAAACTTTAAAGTCTCATCTGACGGTTTTTCGCCCTCTTCATCGAAAACTGTAACTTGAAGTGATTTAAACTCACAAGAAAATTCCCTTTTCTTCAGTCAACGTAATATTAGTAGTTGAACCTAACCCTAACACAGCTCCGTAATGTTAGTAGTTGAACCTTACCCTCACACAGTCCCACATTTACTCGCTAACATTTAGTTCATGTACTCGTCATTTGCTTGCAAATGTCTCCTTATTGAGTTTACGGTGAGTTATCTACGTCCTGTAGACTGTCACCTCGATTCTACGAGGTGCCACTTTTTTGTGATCTCTAATCTGAACTCTGTTGCAATGTCACAATTTTCAGCCCTTTAATTTTGCCACTAAATGTCGCTGGCTGAAAACCCTTGTGC
Organism: Ylistrum balloti; assembly: GCF_031769215.1. NCBI lineage: Eukaryota > Metazoa > Mollusca > Bivalvia > Pectinida > Pectinidae > Ylistrum > Ylistrum balloti. The sequence continues at coordinate 80,350 of NW_026782342.1, read as the reverse complement.
TTCCCTCTGACTTGAGTTTCTGTTTACCCGCTATAAAATGACCACCACACCTGAAGGTACCTGAGTTTATAATCGCAATTGGTAATCATAGACCTTAACACTCAAATCAAGTCACGTGACTAATACTGTCAGCTTGTCTCTCATAGATGACAGCATGTGAAAGCGAGGCCGCTCTATCTATGCCAGCTGTACCTTAAGTTAAAGCGCTTTGATGAACATGATTTTGGAAATCCGACATGACAAAAGAAATGTCAAGAACAACATGCAGATCAAAGCCTTGACAGTGAAAGACTGACAAACGATAATTAGATAGCCACGCCGACCTGTCACGTGGCTGTAGAACAGTCGGGCAGCAAGACGTACAACCGGATGTAAGGTGTAGAGGATTTATTTGGCTAGCAAAGTAAGTCGTGTGTCAGTATAGACACACAGAACAATGACCTCTGGAGAAGTTTCTTTATCTTTTGATATTATATATTAGATACTTCCTGCAAAATGAATCGCGTTTTAATTGAATTAAAAATTGATCAATATAATTATATATAATTTGAACTAAAGTATTTGTGGCTTTTAGAACTTCCATTCGAGATAAATATACAAATGTAGGTTGGAATTTATTTTCTTCAACAAAATTGTTGAAAACAAAATTGGAAAGTAAACAAGAATTCTTCATAACTGTACAATTATTTGTTCTTAAATCGATGCAGATACAACAACATAATAAAAATTGGTTTAAGTAAAGTTTACTTAAAACAAACTTTAATGTACATGTACCGTTATTTTATATATGATACCAGAGCGAGGTAGAATGGGTTGGAATGACTCCACATAAAATGCGCGCGGATCTATTATCATGACGTCATCAAAACAAGGCGTCATTGATTACGATTTAAATTTAAATTAACTTTCACTTTTCTTTGACCTTTGGGATATTACAGAGTTCGGTGATTTTTCGATGGTGCACATTTTTACAGTTCTACCAAAAGCTTGATGAAGAACGAGGTATTTTTCGCGTAGGTCATGAATTTGACTTTCGTTTTTTTATCTATTCTTTTGTCAAAGTCGATTTCATTCCATTTCTGAAAACAGCGAAATTTACAGTATACCGTGATGTTTCCCACTTTGGGAATACAAGGGAAATTTAACAACCTGAATGACGAAGTGTTGTATGTTAATCAACGGGAAACCATCAAATCTTACGACTATATCGAATTAGTCGGCATTTGTCTTAAAGAATAAGTCGAATTTCCTGAAAAATGAGTCGATTTTCCTGAAGAATGAGTCGAATGTCCTGAAGAATGAGTCGATTTTCCTGAAGATTGAGTCGAATGTCCTGAAGATTGAGTCGAATATCCTGAAGATTGAGTCGAATGTCCTGAAGATTGAGTCGAATGTCCTGAAGATTGAGTCGATTTTCCTGAAGAATGACTCGAATGTTCTGAAGAATGAGTCGAATGTCCTGAAGATTGAGTCGAATTTCCTGAAAAATAAGTCGAATTTCCTGAAGAATGAGTTGAGTGTCCTAAAGAATGAGTCGAATGTCGTGAAGAATAAGTCGAATGTCCTGCAGAATGAGTCGAATGTCCTGAAGATTGAGTCAAATGTCCTGAAGAATGAGTCGAATGTCCTGAAGAAAGAGTCGAGTGTCCTGCAGAATGAGTCGAATGTCCTGCAGAATGAGTCGAATGTCCTGAAGAATGAGTCGAATGTCCTAAAGAAAGAGTCGAATGTCCTGCAGAATGAGTCGAATGTCATGCAGAATGAGTCGAATGTCTTGAAAAATGAGTCGAATTTCCTAAAGAATGAGTCGATTTTCCTGAAGAATGTGTCGAATGTGCTAAAGAATGAGTCGAATGTCCTGAAGATTGAGTCGAATGTCCTGAAGAATGAGTGAATATCCTGAAGATCGAATGTCCTGCAGAATGAGTCGAATGTCCTGAATGAGTCGAATGTCCTGAAGAATGAGTCGAATGTCCTAAAGAAAGAGTCGAATGTCTTGAAAAATGAGTCGAATTTCCTAAAGAATGAGTCGATTTTCCTGAAGAATGTGTCGAATTTCCTAAAGAATGAGTCGATTTTCCTAAAGAATGAGTCGAATGTCCTGAAGATTGAGTCGAATGTCCTGCAGAATGAGTCGAATGTCCTGAAGAATGAGTCGAATGTCCTAAAGAAAGAGTCGAGTGTCCTGCAGAATGAGTCGAATGTCTTGAAAAATGAGTCGAATTTCCTAAAGAATGAGTCGATTTTCCTAAAGAATGAGTCGAATGTGCTAAAGAATGAGTCGATTTTCCTAAAGAATGAGTCGAATGTGCTATAGAATGAGTCGAATGTCCTGAAGAATGAGTCGAATGTCCTGAAGATTGAGTCGAATATCCTGAAGATTGAGTCGAATGTCCTGCAGAATGAGTCGAATGTCCTGAATGAGTCGAATGTCCTGAAGAATGAGTCGAATGTCCTAAAGAAAGAGTCGAATGTCTTGAAAAATGAGTCGAATTTCCTAAAGAATGAGTCGATTTTCCTGAAGAATGTGTCGAATGTGCTAAAGAATGAGTCGAATGTCCTGAAGATTGAGTCGAATGTCCTGAAGATTGAGTCGAATGTCCTGAAGAATGAGTCGAATGTCCTAAAGAAAGAGTCGAGTGTCCTGCAGAATGAGTCGAATGTCTTGAAAAATGAGTCGAATTTCCTAAAGAATGAGTCGATTTTCCTAAAGAATGAGTCGAATGTCCTGAAGATTGAGTCGAATGTCCTGCAGAATGAGTCGAATGTCCTGAAGAATGAGTCGAATGTCCTAAAGAAAGAGTCGAGTGTCCTGCAGACTTAGTCGAATGTCTTGAAAAATGAGTCGAATGTCCTAAAGAATGAGTCGATTTTCCTAAAGAATGAGTCGAATGTGCTAAAGAATGAGTCGAATGTCCTGAAGAATGAGTCGAATGTCCTGAAGATTGAGTCGAATAAAGATGAAAAAATTAACTTCAATACTAAAAACAGAACCAAAAAAAGGCAAGAAAACACAATAACTAGAGGAGTAAACAAAATTTGAACTATCAAGAAAAAGTGTTCTTGAGAAATAAGTTTTAGAATAACGCATTTGATTCGGATGTTTAATTTCGAATCGAATTCAATATGACCTTCTATCACAATTTCCAGGAGCTTTACTCTCGGAATCTTTTCTGAAGTCACAAATTACCGGAAATGTCCGAAGGCCTGAATGAATCATGGGAATCGGCCGATTGCAGAGCGCGGCTTTGTGATATCATTATGTGTATGCTATCAAATCTAATATATCATGTATCCTTCAGAAGCCATTAGGCATATACGCCTTCAACAAGAGGCTTCTAGACCGATACAAACAAGCATGTAACACTTGTTAATGTTTTAACGGGATTGTGGTCACATCGAATTAGGAATATCCAGTTTTTTTCTCGCCATTTAGATGTTGTGGCTAGCGTTAAAATGTAGTTTTAGCCGCCTTAGTCCCTAAACGTTCTCAATAAAAACATGTTTGTTCACGCAATCTAGATTCGATATCAATTGTCACGAAGCATGACTTGTTTATTGGTTATTAGATTCTTGTTGACAACTTGTCAAATAGATGGTTATATCTTGGTTGTATTGCCAATCTTCTTTTTAAACTGTAAACTGAATATCCTTAAAATACTGTTACCTTTGCTGTCTGTTTCCCCCTCTCCTATCCAATGTATATAGCGTTAGTACATATTACAACTAATTAATTAAATCAGAGACCAAACACAGATGCCGATAGTTTTGGCGAAGCGTTGATGTTAGACGATGAATCAGAGTGCTGTTCGCTCCCAAACCAGTGAACTTCGGATCGATTGCGTGTAGTAGCACGTATTAGTGATACTAATTGCCGGCCATCTCTCCTGATGGACCTAGACCCATCGACAACACCTCACCAACATTATCGATCCTTACGAGCAACACTCACGTACGAAGAGTGTCGTTTATGTGTTTATCATTTGTTTATATGACGACAATCTGACACACGAGACAAACAGATTGCGACAAGACCAACATATTTTATGACGAAATGCACCTGACATTTGACAAAATGGCGCTTTATGACTACAAGCGATAGGGATGAAACGCGTCAGTAAGAGTTTAAGCGATTTTACAGGGCATTAAGTGATATCAAGGAATGGGCCCTGCGAGTTTAAAAAAATATATTTACATAGACAACAAAGAAAATAACAACATTTCAACAGTCTTAATTCAAATTCAATAAAATTGTGGTAAAATATGAACAAAAGAAATAATTTGAAGAAGACTTCTGAAAAAAAAGTCAGTGTTAACTCCATACAAAAGTCAAACTGATATCGACACGTTAATAAAACTAGCCCAAAGACCAATAAAACGGAGACAAAAAGGAATAAAGAAGGAGTGACATGGAGACAATTAAAAGATTTCATAGGAAACGATATGTCAGGTATTCCAGAAGGCATTCTTCAGACAAAACTCACAGAAATCATGGTCGGTCGTGATAATTTGACCGTATTGAAGTATGAAATTTAAAAGCAACAATTTTTATTCCAATTACACTGCTTTACGCCATTTTCATTTGTTCAGCTATATGTCCGTTAAGCTTTACTAAAATTGATTAAACTTTCCGTCGACGTTGGAAAAAATTTGAAACACACAGAAGGCAATGACATAAAATGTTCAAAAATAGCTTCGCTAGCTTTCTGTTCAAACGTTAGGAGCATTATGCACAACGTTAGAGCTAAAAGTGCGTGTGCCGTCGTTATACTGGCCTCGGATATAAACACGAGAAAGCCGAGAAATAAAATGGCCTTCTGGTCAACCAGGAATCAAGCCACAGCTCTGTAAGACTGGTCAATTTTAACACGGTCAGATGACTAGATTTCATAATTCACTTGGTCTACAGAAATCCTAATTACCAGATGATTTACGCTTTACGATGAGTATCTTAACTCTTGGATTTCTATTGATATGTGACGTCATATCGGAACCAATGGATACGTTAAGCCAAATCGACTTAATTACAATATCAGTGCACAAACAATTTCGAAATTCGATTTCACGCCACAGGAAAGTTTTGAGAAAAAGCCACGATTTTTTTTTGTTTCTCTTCAGTTTTGAGACTCCTGTTTTTCTCTCTGAACTTTTCTAACGCGTGTTAAACACGTCGTTTTTCGGGTCTACAATTTCATATCCAATATGGAGTCAGTATTTCTTAATTATCATTAATTGACACGTGAAAGTATTTGATTGGGGCGCACGGAGGTGAAAATGCTCGTCTTACGTTCATTATGTCACATGATTATTTCTCTATCCTCTTTCCAGGTTTTAATCAGTATTTTTCCAAAGACAATAGTTAATATGGAAATTTTAAGTGCAAGATTATCATGTATTCGTAATAAATATTCATTTATGCAGATTCATTTTCTCACTAGGCAGCACTGAAGCGAAGAGAATGATTTTAATCTATTATTAAGGGCAATGCTTTTCACGAATCATTATATGTTAGTGAGAATGGAAATCTCTGGTCAAACTCTATAGCATCAACATGTGGCTGTATTCCATTATTTCTGGAAAATTGTATATCTTCAAAGACAAGTTCAAACGGACTTGATTCTATAAGGAATGTGCTGTTTACCTTCAAAGACTTAAGAGGATGTAGCGCGGAAACAATGAATATTCATTAGGGATGTTTTCAGGCGCAATGTCCTATCCTTAAGATACCTTTTTGTTTCTGAATCACTCTTCTCTTCAATAGTTTGGTATTAGTGTGAAGTCCAACAGGAACGGCGATGGTTTGAGTCTGTATTACGGTATTGATTGGATCCGCCTTCACTTTGATGAATACGACTTGGTACTAATCAGCCGATACAGATTACAGGCTATATACAGACGGTATACAATTAGTAAGACACTCAAAGATTGTCTCCCGATTGATTATAAAGTCCTTTTCTATATTCCTGGAATTCTATCCGTGGAGGCGTAAAATCGTGAAATCCCTTGTTAAATCCCAGGAAACATCAACTCATTAATCTAGGAAAACCTACAGACCCTTTAGGCATAAAAATTATAGCCATTCTCAAGTTAAAAGGAAACTTACGTTTAAGTTTTTAAAAAAATTGGGGAAAAAAGAAAAAAAACAACCAACAAAGAAAATGTTTTGATGTTTGAATGATATTCTTCCTGAAGCAAGTATATTTCATTGATTTCCAGACCAATTCAATAAGTTTCAACAATACATGTCCTGATACAATACTTACAGATCACCACGGGGAGATAAATTAGTAACGTATTGTTCCTCCATCAATCATTACAGTAATACAGAATTTCATAATGGTAAGTAAATAGATAGATAAACAGATAGATAAAGAAATAAATAAAGAAATTGTTAGCGACGAAAACGTTACGACAAAATCCGACAGCTCGTGTTAAAGCGACATTTTCTTCACTTTAATGCTGTAGAATGTCAGATGTTGTGTTCAACAAGTTATAAACAATATATAAAGCACTATTGCTAGAACAGATCGTTTTTATCATTTGTGAATCAAAAGTCCCAACCATTCGGTACGTTGTTGTATTGTATGAGATTTAGTCCCTCCAAGTTATCAAGTCATACTTAAAAACCTGCTCCTACTTATCGACCGGTTCCAACTGACCTCTTATGATGTAGATGGACATAACTCCAGTTTAAAAACTGTAACAAAATATGGCTATTTCACACGTGTTATTGGTCAAACCTCTTCTGCTACCTTCGTATGTCACTTATAAAACACATTATTAATTTTCAAATGAGACCAAAAGTTAAAATTAAACGTTCCAGCTATCATAGTTTGTCACAGGTATCCGGATTATCCGGTCCGGTAGATTACAATGTATTTCATATATGTTGTTCCGAAAATTACAAGATGCGGTCAACACACCGGTGCCGTCCTCTGTAACACTGACCGGAAACCAAGGCTTGGACATCTAGTGGACAGCAACGGAAAGCTTGGACAGGCTATGGCTCAGCTGGAGGTCAACTGACGGAAAGTAGAGTGGGCGGTTTCCGTTCTTGTTACCGGACTTTCCGTTGAAGGGTCACAGATATTACGGTAAAACGAGGAAATAAAAAGTCCTTTTTTCCTTGTTTGTGTTTTCGCATCCTTGTATTTGGTAATAACGCTGAAATCGTGTCCAGTATCACGTGACTATAAAAGTCGTTATGTTGGTTTGAAACCATAGCTTTCACACTGAGTGAAAATAATGAAATGGGAATTTTGTATTTTCGTAGATTTCGAGGGTCCAAGAAATCAAACGGTTTCAATTTGACATGGAATTTTATTTCTAATGGATTTTGTGTGTATCGTTTTTGTTCCCGAAGGTTATACAACAGACATCGACTCTTTTCGATCACTTTTCCAGAGTCGCCTCCTAGGCTTCAAAATCTAGGCCCTAGGCATCAATGAACAGTCCATGAAGGACGAAACGGCTGCATGATGCAGTTTAATTCATTGTTTGGCGCTATTGTATCTGACTGTAAAGTTGTATCAAAAGGTGCCTTTGAGTTGCCCTTTGACCTCTGAAGCTCACGAAGGACCTTAATTTTTAACGTAATAGGCGACAGGGGAAAATCCAGAGCAATCTAAAGAAATACCATAATCTAGACGAAGAGATGAATATCTGATAATTTTAGGAGAGGACCAAGACTATTACGATTAGGGCAAACCTCGGGCATTAATAATCCACCAACACTGTCAATGGTACATTATTGTTTATGAACCGTCACAAAAATATTTTACAGAAATGTATCCGAACGATAAGTCTTTGTGTGTCAATTATCGCGGGATTTCTGCATACAAATCAATGAGAGAGGGCCAAGATATGGTAAATTAATAGACAATACAGTCGAACTTTGTTATTTCGAAGTCGATGGGACCGTTGGATAATACATCCGAGTATTCCATTTAAGTGAGATCGAATGTTGTGTGAAAAGTTTGGAGGGGACAGACGAATTAAAGGGATCTTCGAGTTCTACAAGGTCGAGATAACGAGATTCGAGTGTATATTGCGAAAATACCAAAATGACCGGTTGAATCGGGATGGTAAACGTCAATCTACCTTACCAACGACAACTCTATGCTTATCAAGGTATATCGAACACATGTAACTCTCTCCAAATACCCATATTGCTTTGTCTGCTTCGAGTTCAGTCATTGTACTTTAACAGTCTAAATATGAAGAGAAAAAATCTGGACAATTTTCTTCCGATTTCGTCTCGAAAACAAGCAGGACGTTGTCAAAAAATCCATCACAAACACTGCATGTATTTTTGACAGCTCATTTAAAATGACACTTATGATTTATTCTGTAGAATTTCAGATTTTAAGCTGTCTGATCAGTCCGAAACATTTTAAGTGATTGATATATTCCATGCTGCACGTGCTGTGAACTTCACTTCCAAGGTCACCCATAACAGGGCGTGCTCTACCTCTTGAAGTATGCATAAGGAAGAGTAAACCTATTTCAAGCTTATTCTAGATTTGCACTAGACTACCTTTTTACACACTGATAAATGTTAAGTTCTTTAATCTAACTTTACCATTATTGTTTGTCAATAAACCTAGTTTATTATTGAAAATAAGCGATTTTCCCTAGCTGTCCGGTATGATAGAATAAGCGATCTTTCCCTAGTTGTCCGGTTAGGTAGAATAAGCGATCTTTCCCTAGCTATCCGGTGGGGTAGAATAAGCGATCTTTCCCTAGTTGTCCGGTGGGGTAGAATAAGCGATCTGTCCCTAGCTGTCCGGTAGGATAGAATAAGTGATCTTTCCCTAGCTGCCCGGTGGGGTAGAATAAGCGATCTTTCCCTAACTGCCCGGTGGGGTAGAATAAGCGATTTCTCCCTAGCTGTCCGGAGGTGTAGAATAAGCGATCTTTTCCTAGCTGTCCGGTGGGGTAGAATAAGCGATCTCTCCCTAGCTGTCCGGAGGGGTAGAATAAGCGATCTTTTGTGCTAAATCGAGATATTTCTCTTTGCTCTTAAGTGAAATCATAGATCATCCCTGATCCAATTTGTGGTGTCTATACAGGGAGAGAGCTCGATAATTTCATTGCTACATCCTTTGTTCTTTATTTCCGATAAACCTAAGCACCCCCGGATTGTCTAATGATAGAGTCACTAGACCACAGGAAGTACCATCCTGTTATAGATTTGTGACAGTCACCCAACATTTGACCTATAAATGAACCCTTGTGGACTTTCCTTATAACATATACTGATACAGGGCGTTTTTTCTTTCTTACTTTTTTTTTCTTTTCTTTCTTTTGTATCAATGTATACTGGGTAATTTTTACCCCCGTAAAATTTCACCCTTTTCATCCATGAACAGTGAGACGAATCTGAGATTGGGACGAAATTTTATGACATCAACATAACCCTTTATAAAATCATATATATCAGGCGAATTCTTGCATAAGTGTAAAAAGGCGAAATTAACCAGAGTATTATGTATTATGTTGGGTGAAATATTTATCTCTTGAAATCAACACGCTACCACTGTATATGATAGGTAAGTGTTTGTTATGGAAATCCACGGTCCTAAATCATTATAAACAGACAGCGATGAAGTGTCCCGACACACCGATAGGAGAGTTTATATATACAGTAAATATCGCCGGAAAAACTCCGGAAAACCAATTATTATCATTACAGCTAATGCTCAAAGATATTAACTTCTCCATGGCCGAAAGATTTCTGTAATTGAAAGCAACAGGAAGTAATAATATAACCATACACTTTGATGGCAAAATAAATATGTTAAACCAATTAGAAATGGTAGCTGAAGTTAAAAATAATAAAGAGAAATTCATTTGATTGATTTTTTTTTACAAATGGGTCCAAACGTTTCTAAGTTTTATTGATATCGTTATGCTGTACAGTCTTCCCAATCGTTTGAAGTGATATTCCATTTCTATAAAAAAAATAACGAACTTGATTTTGAAAACAGATTATGTTTGTAGTTTGTTCTACAGTGAGGTGGATCTACCGCTGATAATGACTGTAGCAGACAAAGCCAAGCCTCGTCAGTAGGCGCGGTATCTGTACCAACGATATCAGTACACAACGCAGAGCCTTTTTATATGACGTGATCGTTTCGCCATAATTATGTACATTCGGTGCGTTTCCGGGATTTATTTATCTACCTCCGATTCTTTAATGTCCTCAACTTAAATAAGAAAAGAATTTGGCGATCACTTCACGTGGAACTTTCACCATTTCTAAATTGAATTCGAATTCCTTCTTTCCTCGTGCCTTCGCTTTTTCGTTCTCTGGTGCCTTCGTCTTTCGTTCTAAATTCCTTCGAGTATTCGCCTGTATTTTCCCATTCCGTCATGTCTTTCCGTCTGTTTTTCGTCATTTCCTCGTGTATTCGTCTTTCACTCATTGGCTTTTTTTCATCTCGTCGTACTTTCGTCTTTCCTTCCACATTTCCTCGTAACTTCACCTTTCTTTTCTCATCCGTCGTAACTTAGTCTTTTTTTCTCATCCCCTTGTATCTTCGTCTTTCATTCCTTATCCCATCGTGCCTTTGTCTTTCATTCCCTCGTAAATTTGTCTTTCTTTTTCCCATCTTCTCGCGCCTTCATTTTTCTTTTCGCATTCCCTCGTTCCTTCTGCTGTTTTTGCACACATCCTCGTCCCTTCTGCCGTTTTTACACACCTCCTCGTCCCTTCTGCTATTTTTACACACCTCCTCGTCCCTTCTGCTGTTTTTGCACACCTCCTCGTTCCTTCTGCTGTTTTTGCACACCTCCTCGTCCCTTCTGCTATTTTTGCACACCTCCTCGTCCCTTCGGCTGTTTTTGCACACCTCCTCGTGCCTGCTGTTTTTGCACACCTCCTCGTCCCTGCTGTTTTTGCACACCTCCTCGTGCCTTCTGCTGTTTTTGCACACCTCCTCGTCCCTTCTGCTGTTTTTGCACACCTCCTCGTCCCTGCTGTTTTTGCACACCTCCTCGTCCCTTCGGCTGTTTTTGCACACCTCCTCGTCCCTGCTGTTTTTGCACACCTCCTCGTCCCTTCGGCTGTTTTTGCACACCTCCTCGTCCCTTCGGCTGTTTTTGCACACCTCCTCGTCCCTGCTGTTTTTGCACACCTCCTCGTCCCTTCGGCTGTTTTTGCACACCTCCTCGTGCCTGCTGTTTTTGCACACCTCCTCGTCCCTGCTGTTTTTGCACGCCTCCTCGTGCCTTCTGCTGTTTTTGCACACCTCCTCGTCCCTTCGGCTGTTTTTGCACACCTCCTCGTCCCTGCTGTTTTTGCACACCTACTCGTCCCTTCGGCTGTTTTTGCACACCTACTCGTCCCTTCGGCTGTTTTTGCACACCTCCTCGTCCCTGCTGTTTTTGCACACCTCCTGGTATCTCCGTCTTTTTTCTCAGGTCTTCATTTCCTTCTTCCTGTCTTCCTCATGCCGTTACTCCTTCCTTCTGATCGTCTTAATCATTCCCTCCGTCATTTTTTTTATATCTATCTGCTGTTCTGTTCGTATGTGTCCTCGTTCCCTAACCTTAGTTTTGTCGTTCCCTGACCTTCTTGTGTTAACTTGTTACATCATCCCCATACTGTTCAATCTGTTTCCTTTCTTTCATTAACGTACTTTGATTTATTATGTTGCCACTGTGCCGTTGTATCACACTGAAGGAAGCGAAACAGCCAGAATTAATCGTTGTAGCTAATTTAAGCACTATTTTACCATTAACAATTACGTTAAATTGAGTTAAGTAACCTGATATCACTTGATGCCGTCTGCAATAAGACCTCGATACAAACATCGCTGTTAATTCGTCGTTCTTGTCCTCGTCATTTTTTGGATCAGTTTAGGTCTAAATTGTTGAGTATGAGGCGTATCAGAAAATACATATGGAGACATTCTTACCATTTTTTTTTGAAAATGAAACTATCTTTCCGCCTGTAAATGAAATTACATATCTTAATACTACATTTTCCTCAGCAAAACTCAATAACACAAAACATGAAATGAGTTTACCAATTAGATAACGGGGAACGATGTAACGGTATAATTACGAAATCTTCCTGGTAAAAAAACACCGTATTTGTCTGTTTTTCTTGTGAGGGTACTTGTACATACAGGAAATCAATTGCATGAAACGCCATAAAACTTTCTCAACCTCCTCTCTCTCTCTCTCTCTCTCTCTCTCTCTCTCTCTCTCTCTCTCTCTCTCTCTCTCTCTCTCTCTCTCTCTCTCTCTCTCTCTCTCTCTCTCTCTCTCTCTCTCTCTCTCTCTCTCTCTCTCTCTCTCTCTCTCTCTCTCTCTCTCTCTCTCTCTCTCTCTCTCTCTCTCTCTCTCTCTCTCTCTCTCTCTCTCTCTCTCACTCTCTCTCTCTCTCTCCCCCCTCCATCTTTGTCGTTGCAGTTACGTCGTGTGTTGGTCATAATTACCTGGGCACATGGACAAAATGATGAATCTGACAGCTTCTGGCAGCTTATCTTTTAGGAAGACAAAATAAGAATGTGGTGAAAATAAATGTTTATTTTCCATCATCATCTTTTTTATTTCGTATTTGTTGCTTCACTTCCCGCTTCATTCTCCCGATATCATTGCAACCATTACAGAGTACAATTTGAATTTCAGAAACAAATCTCACTTGTCAATTTCACTTATCGATTAGGACTTATCCCTAATTGTAAAATCTTCCCAAAGTTCCATGGCCACAGAATTTCTACAAGGTATAGTAGCTTGTTTATATTGTATATATTTAATACTTTTAGCGTATATCTATAAAACACTAAGACTCAACACTTTTCCTGCTCAATGGAGGATTTTTCATCTATGATTGTTACTCCACTATTAAAATTGGAAAATTCTGATGACACCTCGTTTTAATGGTATTGTGACGTCATGGAAAAGGAAGTTAAAAAGATCTCTATTATTTCAATTCTTCCCCCTATTTCTCAAACTTAGACCGGTGCGCGAGAACTGGCACTGATACAAACAAACCTGAGTTAACAGCTGATCTCGCAGTCTTAATGATGTAGGTAATTCACTTTCTGTATGTAATTAACCGTCTTTTATCTTACTTCATTATCTTGGTTGTAACAAATCAAATATTTCCCTAATGGACCGGAAGTCGTTATCATTGTTGATTTATTATGTAAATAAAGGTTTGGCCATTAAGGGAACAATACAAACTGCACTATAAAACTGGCCCATCTGGTGTGATGCTAAATTAATATTCTCTGCACTAATTTTAAATAGCTTTTCTGTACAGGTCTTTCCAATTAGACGTGAGTATTCTTATTAGCGTCACAAAGTAAATTCTCACAAGAAAACCATACCATAGAAACATGTGTTCTTTTCTAGTTATGTATTTTAAGATCTTTTCTTTTCATTAAATTACAGATCAGTAGATGTTTTGAAAACTGGAGCTATTATTGACAGAGATATAATCCACGGACAGAGGTTAGTGTCGACAGAAATATAATCTACCGACAGAGGTTAGTGTCGACAGAGATATAATTTACCGACAGAGGTTAGTGTCGACAGAGATATAATTTACCGACAGAGGTTAGTGTCGACAGAGATATAATTTACCGACAGAGGTTAGTGTCGACAGAGATATAATCCACGGACAGAGGTCAGTGTTCTACAGAATATGCTAATGTTCTAAAGAATAGGTTAATATTCTACAGAACAGGTTAATGTTCTACAGAATAGGTTAATGTTCCACAGAATAGGTTAATGTTCTACAGAATAGGTTAATGTTCTACAGAATAGGTTAATGTTCTACAGAATAGGTTGATGTTCTACAGAACAGGCTAATGTTCTACAGAATAGGTTAATGTTCTACAGAATAGGTTGATGTTCTACAGAACAGGTTAATGTTCTACAGAATAGGTTAATGTTCTACAGAATAGGTTGATGTTCTACAGAACAGGCTAATGTTCTACAGAATAGGTTGATGTTCTACAGAATAGGTTGATGTTCTACAGAATAGGTTGATGTTCTACAGAATAGGTTAATGTTCTACAGAACAGGTTAATGTTCTACAGAATAGGTTAATGTTCTACAGAATAGGTTAATGTTCCACAGAATAGGTTGATGTTCTACAGAATAGGTTGATGTTCTACAGAATAGGTTGATGTTCTACAGAATACGTTAATGTTCTATAGAACAGGAATGTTCTACAGGTTAATGTTCTACAGAATAGGTTAATGTTCTACAGAATAGGTTAATGTTCTACAGAACAGGTTAATGTTCTACAGAATAGGTTAATGTTCCACAGAATAGGTTGATGTTCTACAGAATAGGTTAATGTTCTACAGAATAGGTTAATGTTCCACAGAATAGGTTGATGTTCTACAGAATAGGTTGATGTTCTACAGAATAGGTTAATGTTCTACAGAATAGGTTAATGTTCCACAGAATAGGTTGATGTTCTACAGAACAGGCTAATGTTCTACAGAATAGGCTAATGTTCTAAAGAATAGGTTAATATTCTACAGAACAGGTTAATGTTCTACAGAATAGGTTAATGTTCCACAGAATAGGTTGATGTTCTACAGAATAGGTTGATGTTCTACAGAATAGGTTAATGTTCTACAGAATAGGTTAATGTTCTACAGAATAATGTTCTACAGAATAGGTTGATGTTCTACAGAATAGGTTAATGTTCCCACAGAATAGGTTGATGTTCTACAGAATAGGTTGATGTTCTACAGAATAGGTTAATGTTCTACAGAATAGGTTAATGTTCCACAGAATAGGTTGATGTTCTACAGAATAGGTTAATGTTAGGTTATTCTACAGAATAGGTTAATGTTCTACAGAATAGGTTAATGTTCCACAGAATAGGTTGATGTTCTACAGAATATGCTAATGTTCTACAGAATAGGTTAATGTTCTACAGAATAGGTTAATGTTCTACAGAATAGGTTAATGTTCTACAGAATAGGTTGATGTTCTACAGAATAGGTTGATGTTCTACAGAATAGGTTAATGTTCTACAGAACAGGTTAATGTTCTACAGAATACGTTAATGTTCTACAGAACAGGTTAATGTTCTACAGAATAGGTTGATGTTCTACATGTTCTACAGAACAGGTTAATGTTCTACAGAATACGTTAATGTTCTACATATGTTGTTCTACAGAATAGGTTAATGTTCTACAGAATTCTACAGAATAGGTTAATGTTCTACAAAATACGTTAATGTTCTACAGAATAGGTTAATGTTCTACAGAATAGGTTGATGTTCTACAGAATAGGTTGATGTTCTACAGAATAGGTTAATGTTCTACAGAATAGGTTAATGTTCTACAGAATAGGTTAATGTTCTACAGAATAGGTTGATGTTCTACAGAACAGGTTAATAGGTTAATGTTCTACAGAATAGGTTGATGTTCTACAGAACAGGTTAATGTTCTACAGAATACGTTAATGTTCTACAGAACAGGAATAGGTTAATGTTCTACAGAATAGGTTGATGTTCTACAGAATAGGTT
Organism: Ylistrum balloti; assembly: GCF_031769215.1. Classification (NCBI taxonomy): domain Eukaryota; kingdom Metazoa; phylum Mollusca; class Bivalvia; order Pectinida; family Pectinidae; genus Ylistrum; species Ylistrum balloti. The sequence continues at coordinate 64,841 of NW_026782342.1, read as the reverse complement.
AATGTTCTACAGAATAGGTTGATGTTCTACAGAATAGGTTAATGTTCTACAGAATAGGTTGATGTTCTACAGAACAGGTTAATGTTCTACAGAATACGTTAATGTTCTACAGAATAGGTTAATGTTCTACAGAATAGGTTGATGTTCTGCGAAAAAGTTAATGTTCTACAGAATACGTTAATGTTCTACAGAATATGCTAATGTTCTACAGAACAGGTTAATGTTCTACAGAATACGTTAATGTTCTACAGAATATGCTAATGTTCTACAGAATAGGTTAATGTTCTACAGAATAGGTTGATGTTCTACAGAATAGGTTAATGTTCTACAGAATACGTTAATGTTCTACAGAATAGGTTAATGTTCTACAGAATACGTTAATGTTCTACAGAATATGCTAATGTTCCACAGAATACGTTAATGTTCTACAGAATACGTTAATGTTCTACAGAATAGGTTAATGTTCTACAGAATACGTTAATGTTCTACAGAATAGGTTAATGTTCTACAGAATACGTTAATGTTCTACAGAATAGGTTAATGTTCTACAGAATACGTTAATGTTCTACAGAATACGTTAATGTTCTACAGAATAGGTTAATGTTCTACAGAATACGTTAATGTTCTACAGAATAGGTTAATGTTCTACAGAATACGTTAATGTTCTACAGAATACGTTAATGTTCTACAGAATATGCTAATATTCTACAGAACAGGTTAATGTTCTACAGAATACGTTAATGTTCTACAGAATATGCTAATGTTCTACAGAACAGGTTAATGTTCTACAGAATAGGTTAATGTTCTACAGAATAGGTTGATGTTCTACAGAATAGGTTAATGTTCTACAGAATACGTTAATGTTCTACATCGTATTCCGGTAGGGTTTGGGTTGTATATACAATATCATTAACCTTGTTTATAAGGTTAAAAACACGTTACAAGTTAATCTTGTTTTCTATGTAACAACAAATAAGAAATAAAAGTAAGAAAAATAACTGTTTTCTGTAGATTTCAATCAGCTATAAAATAAATACAAACAAAGAATGCTTTGTCTGTCTTCTAAAGTAACTGAATTTGGAAATTAGAATAAAAAAGCTTAAAATGATATCAATTTTAAACCAATTTCAATAAAACATATCTTTATATTAACGCTATCCATGTCAGCTGTGCCTAACTATAGGCCGTTCAATTATCGTCCAACGTTTTAACAAAGGTATTGGAATGGACGCATTTTGTTGACAGTTTTTATCCACAGGACAAACAGGTCAGTTAGATAGTTAAGGTGTCAGAGACAAAATGAGAGATTTCTGTTAATGAATGTCTGTGCCAACACTGGCCGTTTCAGACAGAAAATACAACAGGACCGAGTATCGTTTCTTCTCGACATTGGATGCCAAACGCGAGCTATTGGCTAGCCTAAAGGCGAACGCTCCGGTATGACAGCGAAAGGATTGAGAAAAAAGTGAGTCAGACTTTTGCCAAGAGGATGATGCTGGGTGTCCTTCTCAGGACCACAATAGGCAAATTACCGACATGTCAGCTTTAATCTGTGTCCATACCGTCCTCCCAGGAAACGGAATCGCTTGTGAAAATAAAGCTTTTGTTATCAAAGGGCCTGCTAAGTTGTAGTGTGTAGGTCCGACTCCCCCTGTAGTTTGATTGAATTAGCCTCGCGCCGCCGAGTTGGATTAGCGGCTATATGCCCCATCTCCATGGCATGGTGTCAGAATCGCACATGTCGTTCTGTACCCTGTATTATAGATTCCCTCTGTCTTCTTAACTGTCCGATCTCGTGGACTTGTATCAATCTCCTCTGAAGTTACATAAAGCACAGGGGATTGACAATTAATGTGATAGTTACACTTTCCCAATACTTGAAAACCTCTTTATAGCGCCTGACCAAATACGCCACTCAGATGAATAAGGTAGAGACTAACTGTTGGATGTTTGTCCAATAAAACACCCTTCTTCTGTCCGTATGTGAACTTTTTTGAATTCCGTGAAATTTGATAAATAAAAAAGACAAAACAGAAATTCAATTACGATTTGTATTGAACGTTCTGAAGTAAATAAGAAAATATATGACAATGTTGAATCACAGTTGATAACAATACAAGCGGGACCGTAAACACAACAAGGTTAATACGTTCTCCACAAGAAAAACCGAAAAAAGGTTCCGGAAGGATACTAATTTTCTGCCACCACACGTGGCACCCGTCTTGGCGTTTCCTGTCGGCGTACGGTTACGGTTGATAGATCTATTTTTATCTTAAAGACGTCATCTTAAAGAAAGTTGGAGGAATCAAATGTGACGTCACGATCAATGGCAGAACTAGATACAGTTGTTCTACATGGTATTCCGGTAGATATACTTTGAAACATTGATTTTTTTTATTAAAGTAAAAATGGTTTTCATTTCGATAACATATTCTTTTGAAGACAGATATGTAGTACTCTGTCTGGTAAAATAAGGATTTTTCCTGCATCAACTTCGACAACGACATCAATATTTTACAGTCAATTTTTATACCTGCTGCCATAACATGCTTATTTCAACAAAGTAACAGAGGTTGTGCGGGCCAAAATGGACATTTCTATACAGGGTTCTGAGTGTAGTGAAAAGTCTATGAATCAAATCATACATCAGTGGTACTACATCATACAGCTCTTTCGTCCCTCTAGGACTCGTCAGTGATGCTACGTCATACAGCTCTTTGCCCCTCTAGAACTCGTGGGCGATGCTAGATCATACAGCTCTTTCGTCCTTCTAGGACTCGTCAGTAATGCTACATCATACAGCTCTTTCGTCCTTCTATGACTCGTCTGTAATACCACATCATAAATCTCTCTCGTCCTTCAAGGGCTCGTTTTTGATGCTTAGGCCTAAATTGTGAAGTCGAATGAAAAATGATGACTTACAAAAATCTAAATAAATCGACCGAAACAAATAAGAAGAACTGATTATGACCGCTTTAAGTGCAATTCAAGGTTACATCTGTATATCCTGAACCAGATGGTTATTCGTAAGAAATAAGGCGTAGACTTCACATTTACTGAAAATAGTCATATAGACAGATCCAGCCTCCAACCCAAGATAATAAAAATTCGTGACTTAATCTTCTGAATTATCCCATTAACTAATAGTCTAATATTCTGTATATTTTTTTATCATATCAGTTTTAAGAGCGTTTCACATCGTCGCCATTTTTATTATTAAATAATGCCATGTTACATGTGTCGATAATCCGAATGACTATCACATGCAATCTGTGAACATCACGACAGTGCCCTGTAGCCGGACGGACAGAAGGACAGATAGATAACCAGACAGACTAATCATTGTTCCGGTGCCTTAGCACCAGAGGGTCCACCTAATTACGGTTGTGCGTGTAGTAGTTGATTAGTTCCCACTCGTTGTCGTTGATCGCGTGTGAAGAACGCGCGTTGGTAAGTTTTGTTAGTTTAACTGAACAGAGGGTGTCATGACTGAAATTAACACAATTTTGCTGTATTGGTGAATGTTGTTTATTTATCCCACATAAGCCCGTAGGGTCAAAATATAAACTTTAATTCAGAGAAGTAAGCTTATCACAGGACAATAATATAAAAAATTGATCATACACTAGTTCAATAGATTCGGCTGGACATGGGCTTATTACTGGATAAAATGGTACTACTGGACTTCACTTACTCTTAATTAAATCTCAAGTAAAACTTTCCAACGGAGAAAAAAAATAGAGAAAACAGCTTATTTAAATTGTTGCTAATAGTTTATACTTATTAGAATACATATGAACTCATTTTAATCTTCGTCACAAGTCAATAACATTTCAAACCGTTTTCTGTCTATCGAAGTCTTAGAACGGATAAAACATACAAGAAAACATTTCGCTGCCAAACATCAGTTCCCTGGTGTTTTAAAATCAGTAATTACCTCCGTAGCTTTTAACAACTGTTACCTTCCAATATTCCTGTAAACGAAGACATCCAGCCTCAAGTTATTTCTGTTTACGTCATCATAATTAGTTACAAAGTCTCAAGTTACTGGTGTTAACGTCATCACAATTAGTTACAACGTCTCAAGTTACTGTGTTACCGACATCACAATTAGTTACAAAGTCTCAAGTTACTGTGTTACCGACATCACAATTAGTTACAAAGTCTCAAGTTACTGTGTTACCGACATCACAATTAGTTACAACGTCTCAAGTTACTGGTGTTACCGTCATCACAATTAGTTACAAAGTCTCAAGTTACTGTGTTACCGACATCACAATTAGTTACAAAGTCTCAAGTTACTGTGTTACCGACATCACAATTAGTTACAAAGTCTCAAGTTACTGGTGTTAACGTCATCACAATTAGTTACAACGTCTCGAGCTACTGGTGTTACCGTCATCACAATTAGTTACAAAGTCTCAAGTTACTGGTGTTAACGTCATCACAATTAGTTACAACGTCTCGAGCTACTGGTGTTACCGTCATCACAATTAGTTACAACGTCTCGAGCTACTGGTGTTACCGACATCATGATTAGCTAACAAGACCTAAATATACTGATGTTCCTTACATAGTAATTAACTAACAAGACCTAAATATACTGATGTTCCTTACATAGCAATTAGCTAACAAGACCTAAATATACTGATGTTCCTTACATAGCAATTAGCTAACAAGACCTAAATATACTGATGTTCCTTACATAGCAATTAGCTAACAAGACCTAAATATACTGATGTTCCTTACATAGCAATTAGCTAACAAGACCTAAATATACTGATGTTCCTTACATAGCAATTAGCTAACAAGACCTAAATATACTGATGTTCCTAACATAGCAATTAGCTAACAAGACCTAAATATACTGATGTTCCTTACATAGTAATTAACTAACAAGACCTAAATATACTGATGTTCCTTACATAGCAATTAGCTAACAAGACCTAAATATACTGATGTTCCTTACATAGCAATTAGCTAACAAGACCTAAATATACTGATGTTCCTAAATATACTGATGTTCCTTACATAGCAATTAGCTAACAAGACCTAAATATACTGGTGTTCCTCCATAGCAATTAGCTAACAAGACCTAGATATACTGATGTTCCTAACATAGCAATTAGCTAACAAGACCTAAATATACTGATGTTCCTTACATAGCAATTAGTTAACAAGACCTAAATATACTGATGTTCCTTACATAGCAATTAGCTTCGAAATCATTACCTATATTTTTTCCACTATGTAGAAATAGAACTCAATGTAACCGACTGTGTCCAGATAAACGGCACGTTGTGTTCTATATTTTGGGATTTCACTTGTCATGACATAAACTGGTATATTTATTAGATAGAAATCCTCAATTTAGATGTGGTAGTTTGATTTGCTTCGCGACCGATCCCTCCATAAGATCACATACATGCACGTTCTGAAACGGGCTTAAGAGGAAATCTGGACTGTTCTAATCAAATCCATTCCACATGACGGATCCTGAAATATACATGCACGTTGGATGACTACCAGACGTTCAGCACTTAAACGTATATAACATCTGTCCAGTTTAAGGTTTCGCAATCTACATCGCGAACTCGGGGCTAAAAAGTAGGCATATTCGCTTCCAAAAAATCAAGCCCCATTTGGCATAATAACATACATCGATATGAATTTTAGAAACTGTCGTTCTGATCAGTTTAAATTTAGTTTATAAATCTAAACATCAGGCCTATTTTTTACTGAATGTATTGTGTACCTTATAACAGACAAGCTCTATAGTACAGTAATTTTACATAGTATCACCGAGTCACCCCATTCCTCCAGGTTTGTCGCAATCTAATGCCACGTTCTGGTTTATTTAGGTATCGGCAAGGTTCAAAATATACACTTGACATTGTTATTACCCAAAACTGAAATGTATAAAATTGTTGATTTGTTAGCTGGATGCACCTGCCTACTTTTCCTGTGGGTCCTAGGTTTCATGATTTAGGTTCATGGCCTCGCTGACGAGTCTGACGACGAGGAGGAATCAGCTGTATCTATATTTGTATTGAATAGTGTTATTCACGTGTGTGTCTTTTAGCAGTCTTACGAACCCTTCAAGATGCTTGAGGACCGAAAACGAGGACTTCCAGCAAGGAATTTAAGTTTTAATCAACTTCTCGTAGAAATAATAGAAATACATATATAATATATGGAAAAAATCTGTGTGTATTACACTAAACAATTTAAAGGTTTCCTTTACCATTGTGTGGATGTTAAACCAGTCCAGTCTATCGGTTCTATTCTCTAAATACAAAATATGAATAGATAGTGAATTGGCGTAAAGTCTTACACACAAATGCTAACTAATCCCATTAAAACTAGAGATAAGATCACTTTAAACATATTTATCAAACATTGGCGGCTCTTTGCTTTTCCAAAATCGTTTGATAAGGACTCAAATGGAAAAGATTTCACCATTTATCATATCAATACAGTCGTGTTTCAGCCAATTTGCCTTGGAGGACTTTGCTGATACTGTATATAGATCTGTCAAACGTTTACAAACTGAATAAAACCTTTACCGATTTATTTGATAAACAAAATGAATTTGGTACATTTTTATGCAATCACTCTAATAGTTTGATTGTACAAAACACAAGTGAAGGGCACTTTTCAATGCAACGTCTAAATTATGAATAGTATAAGCTAGATGATAAATTAAACTACAGCATGCAGTTGTTTCAAAACATCGGAAATAAGACTGAGACTGAGTAAGATTAATAAGGTAGTTTTAATTCTTAATGTTTCTCAATAAAACATATTAGAGGGGTTAAAGTAGCATGAGAGATGTAGTAAACACGTGAGGTGTAGTAAACACATGAGGTTTAGTAAACACGTGAGGTGTAGTAAACACATGAGGTTTAGTAAACACGTGAGGTGTAGTAAACACGTGATGTGTAGTAAACACGCGAGGTGTAGTAAACACGTGAGGTGTAGTAAACACATGAGGTTTAGTAAACACGTGAGGTTTAGTAAACACGTGAGGTGTAGTAAACAGGTGAGGTGTATTAAACACGTGAGGTGTAGAAAACATGTGATGTGTAGTTAACACATGAGGTGTAGTAAACACGTGATGTTTAGTATACACGTGATGTGTAGTAAACACGTAATGTGTAGAAAACACGTGAGGTGTAGTAAACACGTGAGGTTTAGTAAACACGTGAGGTGTAGTAAACACATGAGGTTTAGTAAACACGTGAGGTGTAGTAAACATGTGAGGTTTAGAAAACACGTGAGGTGTAGTAAACACGTGAGGCGTAGTAAACACGTGAGGTGTATTAAACACGTGAGGTGTAGAAAACATGTGATGTGTAGTAAACACATGAGGTGTAGTAAACACGTGATGTTTAGTTTACACGTGATGTGTAGTAAACACGTAATGTGTAGTAAACACGCGGGGTGTAGTAAACACGTGAGGTGTAGTAAACACATGAAGTTTAGTAAACACATGAGGTGTATTAAACACGTGAGGTGTAGTAAACATGTGAGGTGTAGTAAACACACGAGGTGTATTAAACACGTGAGGTGTATTAAACACATGAGGTGTATTAAACACGTGAGGTGTAGTAAGCACATGAGGTGTATTAAACACTTGAGGTGTAGTTAACACGTGAGGTGTAGTAAACACACGAGGACGGGGACGCACATCCAACTTCAATGATTACAGCAGTACTAACACACTCGTTCATAAGGATGTCACTTCCGGTGTCACAATGAAGCGAACCACACGATTCTACATCAACAACAATGTTATTTTTCAATAGGATCAAATCAGTTTTCAACTCTGTCATTTTAAAACAGACATTTTATCATTTATAAACGACCCCTACATCATTAATTTAGCGAGTTTATTATTTTTAATCGACCCAGACATCATGAATTTAGCGATTTTATCATTTATAAATGACCCTGACATCATGAATTGAGCGATTTTATCATTTATAAATGACCCCGACATCATGAATTTAGCGATTTTATCATTTATAAATAACCCCGACATCATGAATTTAGCGATTTTATCATTTATAAATAACCTAGACATCATGAATTTAGCGATTTCATCATTTATAAATAACCCCGACATCATGAATTTAGCGATTTTATCATTTATAAATAACCTAGACATCATGAATTTAGCGATTTCATCATTTATAAATAACCCCGACATCATGAATTTAGCGATTTTATCATTTATAAATAACCCCGACATCATGAATTTAGCGATTTTATCATTTATAAATAACCTAGACATCATGAATTTAGCGATTTCATCATTTATAAATAACCCCGACATCATGAATTTAGCGATTTCATCATTTATAAATAACCCCGACATCATGAATTTAGCGATTTTATCATTTATAAATAACTCCGACATCATGAATTTAGCGATTTTATCATTTATAAATAACACCGACATCATGAATTTAGCGATTTTATCATTTATAAATAACCCCGACATCATGAATTTAGCGAGTTTTCGCGGAAGTTGTTTAATATTCTAAAGCCCCCAACGATCAGCCGTAATCTTTAATTATGACATGTAAAATTGTGCTGAGACAAGAATGTACACTGATCTTGATTTTACATCTCAAAAGCCTTTATAATTATTTCAAGTCAATACGTAAATAAATGAAGTCTCTGATAACAGGAAAACTAGTCAGGAGTAAAAAAGCAAAATATCATAAAAAAAACGTGAAAGAGCCAGTCATGATGGCTTCTTAAACGGCAATACTTAACTCTGTATAAACAAAATTTAACAGTGGAGAGTTTTACGCTTGAATATTTAGATATTTGAAAGAGTTCAAATAACAAAAACGTTTGATTGAAAGAAAGCTTTACTTTAGAAATATAGTCTGAATAATATAGTTTTCTGAGTAAATTGTGTAATGTGTAGGTCTGTGTGTTCTCAACAGAAACCGTGTTCTGTGTGAACCAAGTTAGCTGTCAATCATTTGACATATCTAACCAAACCATGAAACACCTAACTGTGCGTACTTTATAGTAATCGTGATGTGGTTACTGTTGTCACAAAGATATGTTCACATATATTTCTCCTCCAAGTCACCCCTAGTCTTTCTCGACACAGACACATGTTGATAGCATGAATGTAGCGCACGTGTCAATGAGGGCACGAGACCACCTGCGTAGAGATCGTCGAGTATACCTACGGTGTTCAGAAACATATTTGTTACACAATTCCATTGCCTGGTGCCTCCCACCACGTCATCGAAAACGGGAACCTCTTTCACATGTAACCTCGACAGGTTGGACATTGCTTGAAATACGGATTCAGAAAAAAACACGTTTCTTTTTGTACTTTGTATCATTTTTGAAGATTTTGAAGTTTTTAACTTTTAAATATTTGACCTTTGGCCTTTTGAATCACTGATGAGTCACAGAAGACCCATTCAGCTTATTTCTTCATTTTTGAGACAAATACAAATATATCCTTAATTGATTAGGATAGCATGTGTACCGTCTTTTGTACAATTTTATAAATATTATGTCAATAGCTGTGATTTATTTCGTCACCTAATCGTGGATATACAATGATAAAAATGTTGATGGTGTATTCTCCGTTAACCTTCCCGTATAAGGATCGATTTACTAGTCAAACAGTGTAGACTAAAATTTAAAGCCTAGATTTCTGACTGACGATTTAAGGGCCTGGAATTTCGTGAGATTTCTGACCGACGATTTAAGGCCTAGAATTTCGTGAGATTTCTGACCGACGATTTAAGGCCTAAAATTTCTTGAGATTTCTGACCGACGATTTAAGGCCTAGAATTTCGTGAGATTTCTGACCGACGATTTAAGGCCTAGAATTTCGTGAGATTTCTGACCGACGATTTAAGGCCTAAAATTTCTTGAGATTTCTGACCGACGATTTAAGGCCTAGAATTTCGTGAGATTTCTGACCGACGATTTAAGGCCTAGAATTTCTTGAGAAATGTCTGACTGACGATTTAAGGCCTAGAATTTCGTGAGATTTCTGACCGACGATTTAAGGCCTAGAATTTCGTGAGATTTCTGACCGACGATTTAAGGCCTAGAATTTCGTGAGATTTCTGACCGACGATTTAAGGCCTAGAATTTCGTGAAATGTCTGACCGACGATTTAAGGCCTAGAATTTCTTGAGAAATGTCTGACTGACGATTTAAGGCCTAGAATTTCGTGAGATTTCTGACCGACGATTTAAGGCCTAGAATTTCGTGAGATTTCTGACCGACGATTTAAGGCCTAGAATTTCGTGAAATGTCTGACCGACGATTTAAGGCCTAGAATTTCTTGAGAAATGTCTGACTGACGATTTAAGGCCTAGAATTTCGTGAGATTTCTGACGATTTAAGGCCTAGAATTTCTTGAGAAATGTCTGACTGACGATTTAAGGCCTAGAATTTCGTGAGATTTCTGACCGACGATTTAAAGCCTAGAATTTCTTGAGAAATGTCTGACTGACGATTTAAGGCCTAGAATTTCGTGAGATTTCTGACCGACGATTTAAGGCCTAGAATTTCGTGAAATGTCTGACCGACGATTTAAGGCCTAAAATTTCTTGAGAAATATGACCGACGATTTAAGGCCTAGAATTTCGTTATATTTCTGACCGACGATTTAAGGCCTAGAATTTCTTGAGATTTCTGACCGATGATTTAAGGCCTAGAATTTCGTGAAATTTAAGGCCTAGAATTTCTTGAGAAATGTCTGACTGACGATTTAAGGCCTAGAATTTCGTGAAATGTCTGACCGACGATTTAAGGCCTAAAATTTCTTGAGAAATATGACCGACGATTTAAGACCTAGAATTTCGTTATATTTCTGACCGACGATTTAAGGCCTAGAATTTCTTGAGATTTCTGACCGATGATTTAAGGCCTAGAATTTCGTGAAATGTCTGACTGACGATTTAAGGGCTAGAGTTTCTTGAGAAATATGACCGACGATTTAAGGCCAAGAATTTCGTTATTTTTCGCACCGACGATTTAAGGCCTAGAATTTCTTGAGAAATCTGACCGTCGATTTAAGGCCTAGAATTTCGTGAGAAATCTGACCGACGTTTTAAGGCCTAGAATTTCGTTATTTTTCGCACCGACGATTTAAGGCCTAGAATTTCATGAGAAATCTGAATGACGATTTAAGGCCTAGAATTTTGTTAGATTTTAATATACTGAATATAACCGAATTTTGCCATTTTTTAATTTGTCGATTTCAGAACATTTAATTTTAACCATAGTTACGTAATTTAAGAAAGACTACAATATAAATCTTTTTCTTGCATCTGAAAAATCCAGATAAGAGTAAATATTTGATCAATAAATTTGAGATGATACTGTGAAACCATATATTTTCGTGAGGCTCAAATTTCGCGATTTTCCAAAATTTATTATTCATCGGCACTTAATATCGCGCATTAATCTCGCTCAGAAATACCACCTACTACTATTCCATGTAAAATCATTGATCTGTTTATCATTTCGTGGACATAAAAATTCACTGGTCCAATACTTATTTGTACAGGTACCAAAGAGTTAAACGAAAATAATTCCCCCACAAAAATGAATTATTTTACAGTAGGTACCCATACTTTCTTGTTTCCTGGATGACAATGCATGGTGTTACATGTTGTCCAGTAGTCAGGTCATTGACCAGTCGTATCACTACAAAATAACTGCGTAATGTTAGACCTGTGTTGTATCTTGTACCATATACAAACAATCTTTTTTACTATCTAAATGTATAATTTACAAACAAGAAAGTAAGCAATATTTCATATTCTTTTTTTATTCAAGTCATTCTTTTAATTTCAGTGATTTCAACGTAAAGGAAAATTAATATCGTCTACAAATCTTTACAATCTAATCCATTTAAAAAGCAAATTTCGATATCCAGTCGAGAATGGTTTTCTTTTCCAGTCCAGAATTTCCGAGCAACCGTACATTAAATAGTGTTGTAAACGTCAGAATAATGCTTGGCAGATATTACAGCGATTAAACAGCCCAGAGACGACAGCAACAACTCCTAATCAAAAACGAATCTATCACATTCCAGATATTTCATTAATCGTTAGTCATTAGTGAAGCTGGTTTGCAAACATGTCAAAATCCGACGTCTTTTTGAGGTGTCTGTCTTGTCTTAAATCATTAGCGATAGATGACGGTTACGATGAGTGTGTGGATGATTGTGTTTGATAAGGGCGGGCACAGAAACGGATACATTTGGCTGACCACGTTCGCTTGTCATTCATACACTCTGTATATCTATCAACAACCAAGTATTTATCTTTCTTATTTACCTTCGGACGGTTGTATATCAGAAGATGATAGGCCACGGTCATATTCCTAATAATTTATCATAACAGAAATTCTGCCTCGCTAATCTATCTCGTTCCTCAGTTGCCAAACGTCTGTCATTCAGTCATTGTATGAGGAATCCGTTTGAGACAAAGTTAATCGATTGCTGCTATCGAAACCAAACGTAGAAACTGGCCACGTTCGTCTTCACCACATGAACTGACCTCCTCGGGTCATTCTAATCATATTTTACGTCTTTAAATTCCGCACTATGAACGACCGCCTCCCGTGAGGTTTTCGTACAAACGTTCTGGTCGCTGATTTCAAATGAAAAATATCATGATTTAATGTGAAAAATTTTCTAGTCGTAAATTGTACATTAATCAACACGTCGCTTAAATGTGTGTTTTTTTTAATTCTTTAACTTGTGTCTATTGTGTCTAAATTTAAATATGAATAAAATTGTCACAAAGATTAACTGTATTAAGAATTCTATAATTACACTTAAAAAGGATTTCTCTACAAACACTATATATATTTCATTTATTAGGCCTATACTAGAATATTCATATATTGTCTGTGATCATTTACCAAGTTGATTATGAAAACATCCAGATTGAAGCTGCGAGAATTGTTACGGGTGTTAAGGAATTATCAAGTATAAGTTTACTTTATAAAGATCTGCGCTGGGGATATTTATCTTAACAACGGGAAAAACATAAAACCCTAGTTTTATAAATCACCACTATACTTGTCTAATTTAGTCCCAGACAAAATATCCGATAGTCATTTTACAAGAAACTCAAATAATTTACTTTCAATTAATTGTAGAACTCAGTTATCCTTAACTGAAGACATTCGTTAAAATCTAAATTCATTTACAAAAAGATGAGGTAGTAGTCCCTCATTACTTTAACAATGGTAGCGGACCCCTTCAAATATTACATGATTACGACTTAAATGTTGTAACTTAAAACGGCATTTTTATATAAGAAATCTAGTGGAAAGCTCACTATGTAGTGACGGTTTCCATGAAAGTATTTTACCGTTTCTTATCATCATGTAGTAATTATACCACAATGAGACAATCAGACTACACCTAGATATCAATCTTCTTACTGGGAAAATGTTAGATACTGTAGACAACTACTGTAGACAACAAATGTTAGATACTGTTGACAACAAATGTTAGATACTGTAGACAACAAATGTTAGATACTGTAGACAACTACTGTAGACAACAAATGTTAGATACTGTAGACAACAAATGTTAGATAATGTAGACAACAAATGTTAGATACTGTAGACAACAAATGTTAGATACTGTAGACAACTACTGTAGACAACAAATGTTAGATACTGTAGACAACAAATGTTAGATACTGTAGACAACAAATGTTAGATACTGTAGACAACAAATGTTAGATACTGTAGACAACAAATGTTAGACAGACAACAAATGTTACTGTAGACAACAAATGTTAGATGTTACTGTAGACAACAAATGTTAGATACTGTAGACAACTACTGTTAGATACTGTAGACAACAAATGTTAGATACTGTAGACAACAAATGTTAGATACTGTAGACAACAAATGTTAGATATTGTAGACAACAAATGTTAGATACTGTAGACAACAAATGTTAGATACTGTAGACAACAAATGTTAGATACTGTAGACAACAAATGTTAGATACTGTAGACAACAAATGTTAGATACTGTAGACAACTACTGTAGACAACAAATGTTAGATACTGTAGACAACAAATGTTAGATACTGTAGACAACAAATGTTAGATACTGTAGACAACTAAATGTTTAGATACTGTAGACAACTACTGTAGACAACAAATGTTAGATACTGTAGACAACAAATGTTAGATACTGTAGATAACAAATGTTAGATACTGTAGACAACAAATATTAGATACTGTAGACAACAAATGTTATATACTGTAGACAACTAATGTAGACAACAAATGTTAGATACTGTAGACAACAAATTCAGATTTTCTTAACTGTTCAAAATTAAATTAAATCAACTTAAGCGTTTTGTTTAACATAGCCCTACACTTTTTGTAGTGAGTGCTTATTTGTGTGGAACGGGCTTAGTATCAGTTGGAAAACTTGTGCCCATCCTTTATGTATATTTCTATGCAATAAAATATGTTTAAATCAATTTGTGTGGAATCTGTGGTAACAACAGTCGATTTTTGATACACGATACCATTGCGTACTGTAACTTGTACTTGGCCACAAATATCAATTACGGAGTCATTTCCTTTGTATATTATGTATTCTACAATCTATCATATTCACCACATTTATAAATTATGTCGAATTGTTAAATTAAATCTTTATCATGATGTGCGGAAGGTGTTTCCAGACCTGAAGTTCCATTTACTGTTGTATGTACTCGGGAAAGAAATTAACATAAGCTCGTAGCTTGTTTTCCCAAAATGCAAAATATGTCTGTTTATTTTGCTGTTATATTGAATAAAATATTGTTTAAACTAAATATAATGCATCTCTTAAATATTTGTTGCTGGTGTTAAACCGTACTGAATGAACCGCATTTTTAGAAAATATTAAACAATAATAAGGATTTAAAATTTCAACACAAAGTTAATTACTTATAATTGAAATTTGGAAAAAAATCACTTTAGCATACATCTGATAATCACGGAGTCAGATCTTTTTTCTTTGAACGCGAGTGAAAGCAACCGATCTGATTCACTGTTGTTTTATCGATAGAGAGGGTAAGTGCTGTTAAACAAGCGTATGTTATATACAATACAGAAGTGAATAAAACATGTTTTCAGCGAGATATATATATAACATCCAACCAGCGCCCGCAAGCGAATCATTTCAATTCAAAATCATTAATACAACACATGATTCTGTATTATAGTTTCACTTACTGTGTATCAAGTTGGAGTTGTAGAAGATTTCAACTTGTGTTATAAAATGAAACCCATTTAGAATATATTCAAAATGCTTGTAAACAACAGTATATTATACAAATGTGAATGATACTTTCCAAAATTAAAATTATTTCCTTTGATGAAAATGACACCATCGGGTGTAGGAGCATCAAACATGCCTTGTACATCACGGGTGGCGAGGGCCGTGGTGGTCGAGAGGTTGAGGCGTCTGACCGTCTACATCACTATAGTTCCCACCTCTGGGTCACGGGTGGGCACTACGTGGGGGCACGTGCCAGGTACTTGCCGCACATGAGTGGTTCTTCTCCGGAAATTTTCCTCCACCATCCAAACCTGGCATGTCCTTAAATGACTCCGGCTGTTAATATGACGCTTGGCAGCAATAAACAAGTAAATAAATAGTGTACAATATCACGTGATAGAATAGGGACTATTACCGAGACAAAGGAATCATTTTCGATAGAGTTGTTATATATTGTGAACAGTATCTATAATCTTGATATAATACAAAAATCTTATCATATATTTATTGTGTCATTTCAGGTGACCAAGTCATACAGTTCGCAACACGGGTAATAACAGTATTGTGACGTCCTAAATAATCCACGTTCTGATCATGTTACAGTTGTCTCGGTAGTGGAAACAAAACCGTCGATTTGAAGAAAGTATTTGTCATGAAGGAATTCATTGGAAAATTTTAGCTGATTTTTTCTTCAGAAATGTGAGTTTCATCAAAGTGAATCTTTACTCCTGCCTATGTGATATAAATATTTGTAATTCACACGATATGATATTTGTATACGCCATTCGCCTTTAATTAGAACTTGTTTGATAAACTCGGTTTTACATCGACGTCCATTTACTATTTATTTCTACACAATACAGGACATAATTAACAAATCCCATGTCTACAGCCACGGATAACTGGTAATTTCTAACTGTTATGATAGATTGGTAACACGGTGTCTGTGATGTAGTAAAACTCCAACATAGACCAGAAGTGGACCATTTGATGTTCTACTATCAACTGTCTGAGAACCGTGTTTTATTTCACGAAAATGAAAAAAAGAGTAATAAATAAATATGATACTAACGAAGGAAGGAAGTTATTAACTCCTGTCCAGGCCTAAGAACTCACGATCTACGCCACCCAAACGTCAACCCAAGAAACCTGGCAACTTCCTAGCCAACTACACCATCCCGACGCCCCCATCCCCCCGAACTACACCATCCCGACGCCCCCATCCCCCCGAACTACACCATCCCGAATCCCGCCTCCCCTCCCCCACCTAAAAAAAGGATGTTTGGGAGTTGTAGTGACAGACGGCTGGAAATCCTTCGCATAGCCATATAGATGGATACGAATTTTACAAACATTTATATACAAAAGTGATGTAATGGACGATCGAGCGTCAAGAGTGACCAAGGAAATACTTTCCTGTAAATAGCACCACTTTAAGCAGGATTTAACGCATGTTGGTTTCATATTAACAGGTTGTTTCCAATATTAAGCTTTTCACCTGTTTGATGCTCGTTAGTGAGCCTGGTGGTGCCGTTGTGTGATATGAAGCTGGACGTATTTGATGCTCGTTAGTATGCCTGGTGGTGCCGTTGTGTGATATGAAGCTGGACGTATTTGATGCTCGTTAGTATGCCTGGTGGTGCCGTTGTGTGATACGAAGCTGGACGTGTTTGATGCCCGTTAGTGTGCCAGGTGGTGCCGTTGTGTGATACGAAGCTGGACGTGTTTGATGCCCGTTAGTGTGCCAGGTGGTGCCGTGGTGTGATATGAAGCTGGACGTGTTTGATGCCCGTTAGTGTGCCAGGCGGTGCCGTTGTGCGATATGAAGCTGGACGTGTTTGATGCTCGTTAGTATGCCTGGTGGTGCCGTTGTGTGATATGAAGCTGGACGTGTTTGATGCCCGTTAGTGTGTCTGTTGGTGCCGTTGTGTGATATGAAACTGGACGTGTTTGATTCTCGTTAGTGTGCCAGGTAGTACCGTTGTTCTTATTTTAGGAACTAGACCTTACTGATCCTGACTGACCAAGATTTACAAGGCATGTGATTCCTGGTGTTTATCTCTTAACACCTTCAGGGGCCACCGAGTCAATGTGTTACCGAGGTAGCTAAAGCACGTGCTCTGGCGTTGAACTTTTTTTTTCTCTCTTTTTTTTTAAATCTTCACATTTATGTCCATGAAACTCATATGATATTGATACAGTTTGAATAATGTGTGAGCAATGCGAACTCTGTTATTTATCAACTGAACAAGGACGTCTGGAGGACTGTGACATCCACAGCACAGAATCGATCGGACTGTAACAGGCTGTGTTTAGGAGGAAAATAACAGGTTTTTTGACATATCAGCACAAGAAATCATGTAGAACCCAGAATTAGTATGTCAATATCATCGTAGAAGTGATTGACAATTTATTGTCCTCAGCCGCCTAGAAATTAATCGATCGATATATGAGCGTCTATTTCTCTCACGGATGTGAAACTGATTATCCTACAACTTAGTGTTAGTCGGGTCGACACTAACTATAATATGTTAGCTGTGAATTGGTATTCGATTGTATTTATATCGACGTAACAAACTAAACACTTTTTCTACAACAGCTAAACAATTTGTCAAAACAATTCATATAAAGAATGTGACTTACATACAATGTGTTTTAAATCTGATAATCAAATTGTAAGACCATGAAAAAGGTTTACAGGAATCCCCAATCTGCAAAAGCTATCCGTGGTAACATTCTACAACAACTATCCGTGGTAACATTCTGCTAAAGCTATCCGTGGTAATATTCTACTACAACTATCCGTGGTAATATTCTACAACAACTATCCGTGGTAACATTCTACTAAAGCTATCCGTGGTAACATTCTGCTAAAGCTATCCGTGGTAATATTCTACTACAACTATCCGTGGTAATATTCTACAACAACTATCCGTGGTAATATTCTGCTAAAGCTATCCGTGGTAACATTCTGCTAAAGCTATCCGTGGTATTATTCTACAACAACTATCCGTCGTAATATTCTGCTAAAGCTATCCGTGGTAACATTCTGCTAAAGCTATCCGTGGTATTATTCTACTACAACTATCCGTGGTAATATTCTACAACAACTATCCGTCGTAATATTCTACAACAACTATCAACTACAACTATCCGTGGTAATATTCTACAACAACTATCCGTGGTAATATTCTACTAAAGCTATCCGTGGTAATATTCTACTACAACTCTCCGTGGTAATATTCTACTACAGCTATCCGTGGTAATATTCTGCTAAAGCTATCCGTGGTATTATTCTACTACAACTCTCCGTGGTAACTACAACCATCCGTGATCATTATTTTTTCATCTACTCGTGTTAAAAGTTCAGAAATGTTTGTGACTATAGCTTATAATGGTTATTTGTGGTATGATCGATCTCCACTTTTCGTTACCGCAGTCAACTGCGTTTTTAATTGTTTCCGCTTTTATTTTCCTTCATCAGGGATCTGGATCTCCAGACATTAAAATTTCGGTATTAAGAAATTAATTTTAAATTCAGTATTCCAGCGAAGATTTTTATACAGACATGGATTTCATCCAAGAGATTTCCGTTTTTGCTTGGCCAACAATTTATGATGACGACGCGATGTCTCTCTTAATACAAAACAGATTTGTACATATTTCTATCAGAATTTGACAAAGTGTCAACTTTAAATTTTATCTACAGTGTCTAATATAACACCGGTATGGCTGTAGAGTGGTTATGTAAGACTGTTAACCAAGAGAGTTCACCGTGATTGAGACAGTCGTTCTATAAACATTTCATTATTACTGACAGAATTCCCCTGGCGGCACACAACATGGCCATAATTTTCTTGGCAAGATTCTTATAAATGCTCTTTTTATTTTCATACAGATTAAAAATGTTAGAATTGCGCAGGAATAAGAATGCTGTATCTAAGCTCCATAGTGTTTTCTCTTTTATGGTGTGATGTATTTCGTTTCAGACTTTTAAAATTCGGGCTACTTTTTTCATAAAATGATTTAAATAACCGATGGATTTTTGTGTGGTCTATAAGACTCCCTTAAATAACAAATTGTCCATACTTCCCTTTCTGAAATACAGAGCGAAAAAAAAACAAATAAATAAATAAATAAATAAACAAAAAAAAAATAAAACAAAAATTCGAATTATTTTTCCATCATTGCTGTTTGAATGTGGCCGACACAAAATTAAATTTCATTAAAATATCATACTAATTGAATTCTTATATAATAATTATTTATTTATCTAATTTACATAATAATTCGATAACAGTTCAGTTTGTAATTGAATTAAAACATTGTTTCAATTTTAGTAACTCAGTGATATGAATGAAATGCCATTTTTTTTCATATAAAGTTTTTGTTTGTTTTTGTTTTGTTTTGTTTTTGTTTTGTTTTTTTTGTTTTGTTTTTTTTTTTTTTTTTTTTTTTGTTTTTGTTTTGGTCTATTTTTTTATTTATCTATATTTGTTTTTTTTATACAATTTGATTTTGAATGGGATATTCTTTGGGCTGTGAGAAATTTACTTATCAAGTTTTCTGTTTTGAGTTTGTGAAGAGAAGTAATTAATCAATTGTTTATAAAAGTACATTGAATCATTTATAATTTCTACACCTGTATACATTAATCCTCTATTTATCGAAACTGATTTCACACGTTTAAACACGGCTTAGTTAGGTGTTTTAGCAGACACCTTTATTTTTTAGGTCCTTTTCCCCCTAACAGTTAGTCTTTTACAATAATCGATCAAAAATGCACAATTCATTCGGATGTTTTAAACAACTTACGTCCATACTCATTAACGTCTCACAAAGACATGGATAAAGAAGGTTGTTGTTATTTGGTATTATAGGAATGGGTTAATCAGTCAATTAAGCAATCAATCAATAAATCAATCAATTAATCAATAACAACAATAACAACAAAAAAAAAACCAGCAACAATAGTTGAAAAATATACATAGCCCCTTTTAAATCACAGACATATATGTGTGGTTTTCCTAAAGCGCTCTGTTTGAGTAGATTACCTTTATGAATTTGTACATTTTTTACAATTTGTATAGATTGATCAAAAGTAATTATTTTTGTGTTTTATTACGGAATTTTCGCAGCCGAATATACCATTCACGTCAGCATCCGTTGTGGGATCTAAACCTTTGTACTACGGTAGTCTATTTCCCATAGAGTGTGAATGACCTTTTGTAAAAACTTCGGCCTTTTCAAACGTGTTTATTACAAAACACTATACACTTCTAACACTAGAAAATGCTTTCTACATTATAAATGTCATAACAAACTGCTTTCCGCCATTAAAACGCCAAACCTGTGATATCAGTACTGATTTTGAAAAGATCCGCAACCTTTCGTCACTTCAATATTGTCGGAAACGTCCAAATCTACAAAACCTCGCATCTCCAACTGGACTACAAATGTTTCTAGCCCACGGACTCACGGTTTGACGAGTCAGCTGTTAACATTCCCAGAGCTGGTAGATAGCTTCGTTGAGGAACCCTAGTGGGCTTCTCTAAAGATCCCTGACGGTTTTAGTACCCCGTTTAGGGCCCGATCTATTTAGGGATAATCCGTCAATACGATAACTGTTGAAGTGTGTTGGTTCTTTATCTAGAATATTACCGACAGACCACATGGTCGAGGTAATGAATTTCACCCGTCCTCACTCACGTTTCTAACAAGAAGAATGACATTTTATACCCAACATACGTTACATGTTGACTGTGGCCGAGCTCCAGGCGCAAAATAAGTCGGAATCTTGTACAATTTGGTAATTTGGCGCGACTTCATACACCTTCCGTAACAAGCGAGTCCCTCTTGAGAATTCATTACTATGTAGAAACAATGATGGTATTTACATACCCAAGGATCTACATCGGTAGAAAAAACAACACGCGCAGGAATGTAACTTACGTTATGGAATATCACTCTCAATGTGATTCAGTTCTAATTACTGTTGGT
Source organism: Ylistrum balloti (assembly GCF_031769215.1). NCBI lineage: Eukaryota > Metazoa > Mollusca > Bivalvia > Pectinida > Pectinidae > Ylistrum > Ylistrum balloti. The sequence goes on along the minus strand of NW_026782342.1, from coordinate 43,532 downwards.
TTCAGCACGAAAATGTTTTCTTATTAAAAGAAACATCAATTGGCAAAGTACTTACTAATTACAAAAACTGTGATCGGACTTACGATCCGGATTTTATATTGCCCTTATCTCTATTAGCTAGTTATAGATAATGGTCCTCAGAGGAAATATATACTAGGGAACTCAATCAAATGTTTAGACGGAAGAAGAATGTTTGTAATTAAAAGTACCAGCAATGCAAAGACACTTAGTTATCTGACATTAAATCTTGATAGTGTGATCAAAAATTAATTTATAAAAACTTTTATTATAAAAATTTCAAGTGCAATACTGAATTTTTGATGACGTACTCTGCGTTTCTGAAAGTTTGAAATATCGCGATGTTTGCCATGTTGTTAGAAATGAGTTATTCTGTCTTTAAGAATTAGTATTGTCAATATTGTAAAATATTGTAAATATGGCGCTAATTTAGTTTGATACTAAGAGACGGTGATATATTACTTTGATCTCGATGTTGTCTTACAAAAAAAGTGAATTCAATTTGTGTCTTTATCAGATAGACACGTCTGCTTAAAATAGGTCAGACATATCTACTTGGGAGATCAATATTTTTAACAGCGTTTATATATTACGGGTATACTATATATAACATATTTATATAACACAGGAAATTCAAAACTGAAGCCTTCAGATCAACATACATTACTGTATATAATGTATTGTGTTAATTGAGAAGGGAGACAAACATTGACTTGTCCTTTACCCAGGCCTCCAACTCACGATCAATGGCACCAAATATCATGGAAACTGTCTAACCGACAACACCAACCCAACATACTTTTCGACATCGTAACACAATACACGAAGGGAGCAGTTTTTGTTAGCAAATCATCAATAAATAAAAAAATATACAATATCGTGAATGGACAGAGGAAAATATACAACATCGTCAACACAAATCATCGACACACACAGAGAAAATATACAGCATCGTGGACTCAAATCATCGACACACAGAGAGAAAATATACAACATCGTCAACACAAATCATCGACACACAGAGAGAAAATATAAAACATCTTCAACACAAATCATCGACACACAGAGAGAAAATATACAACATCTTCAACACAAATCATCGACACACAGAGAGAAAATATACAACATCGTCAACACAAATCATCGACACACACAGAGAGAAAATATACAACATCGTCAACACAAATCATCGACACACACAGAGAGAAAATATACAACATCGTCAACACAAATCATCGACACACACAGAGAGAAAATATACAACATCGTCAACACTAATCATCGACACACAGAGAGAAAATATACAACATCGTCAACACAAATCATCGACACACACGGAGAGAAAATATACAACATCGTCAACACAAATCATCGACACGAAGAGAAAATATACAACATCGTCAACACTAATCATCGACACACAGAGAGAAAATATACAACATCGTCAACACAAATCATCGACACACAGAGAGAAAATATACAACATCGTCAACACAAATCATCGACACACACAGATAAAATATACAACATCGTCAACACTAATCATCGACACACAGAGAGAAAATATACAACATCGTCAACACAAATCATCGACACACAGAGAGAAAATATACAACATCGTCAACACAAATCATCGACACACACAGAGAGAAAATATACAACATCGTCAACACAAATCATCGACACACACAGAGAGAAAATATACAACATCGTCAACACAAATCATCGACACAGAGAGAGAAAATATACAACATCGTCAACACAAATCATCGACACACACAGAGAGAAAATATACAACATCGTCAACACTAATCATCGACACACAGAGAGAAAATATACAACATCGTCAACACTAATCATCGACACACAGAGAGAAAATATACAACATCGTCAACACAAATCATCGACACACAGAGAGAAAATATACAACATCGTCAACACAAATCATCGACACACACACAGAGAAAATATACAACATCGTCAACACAAATCATCGACACAGAGAGAAAATATACAACATCGTCAACACAAATCATCGACACACAGAGAAAATATACAACATCGTCAACACAAATCATCGACAATCACAGAGAAAATATACAACATCGTCAACACAAATCATCGACACAGAGAGAAAATATACAACATCGTCAACACAAATCATCGACACACAGAGAAAATATACAACATCGTCAACACAAATCATCGACACACAGAGAAAATATACCACAAATCATCGAACACAGAGAGAAAATCATCGACACAGAGAGAGAAAATATACAACATCGTCAACACTAATCATCGACACACAGAGAAAATATACAACATCGTCAACACAAATCATCGACACACAGAGAAAATATACAACATCGTCAACACAAATCATCGACACACACACAGAGAAAATATACAACATCGTCAACACAAATCATCGACACAGAGAGAAAATATACAACATCGTCAACACTAATCATCGACACACACAGAGAGAAAATATACAACATCGTCAACACTAATCATCGACACACACTGAGAGAAAATATATAACATCTTCAACACAAATCATCGACACACACAGAGAGAAAATATACAACATCGTCAACACTAATCATCGACACAGAGAGAAAATATACAACATCTTCAACACAAATCATCGACACACACACAGAGAAAATATAAACATCGTCAACACAAATCATCGACACAGAGAGAGAAAATATACAACATCGTCAACACAAATCATCGACACAGAGAGAGAAAATATACAACATGGTTAACACAAATCATCGACACAGAGAGAAAATATACAACATCGACAACACAAATCATCGACACAGAGAGAAAATATACAACATCGTCAACACAAATCATCGACACAGAGAGAGAAAATATACAACATCGTCAACACAAATCATCGACACACACAGAGAGAAAATATACAACATCGTCAACACAAATCATCGACACACACAGAGAAAATATACAACATCGTCAACACAAATCATCGACACACAGAGAGAAAATATACAACATCGTCAACACAAATCATCGACACACAGAGAAAATATACAACATCGTCAACACAAATCATCGACACACACAGAGAAAATATACAACATCGTCAACACAAATCATCGACACACAGAGAGAAAATATACAACATCGTCAACACAAATCATCGACACACAGAGAGAAAATATACAACATCGTCAACACAAATCATCGACACACAGAGAGAAAATATACAACATCGTCAACACAAATCATCGACACACAGAGAAAATATACAACATCGTCAACACAAATCATCGACACACACAGAGAGAAAATATACAACATCGTCAACACTAATCATCGACACACACAGAGAGAAAATATACAACATCGTCAACACAAATCATCGACACACACAGAGAAAATATACAACATCGTCAACACAAATCATCGACACACACAGAGAAAATATACAACATCGTCAACACAAATCATCGACACACACAGAGAAAATATACAACATCGTCAACACAAATCATCGACACACAGAGAAAATATACAACATCGTCAACACTAATCATCGACACACAGAGAAAATATACAACATCGTCAACACAAATCATCGACACAGAGAGAGAAAATATACAACATCGTCAACACAAATCATCGACACACACAGAGAGAAAATATACAACATCGTCAACACAAATCATCGACACACACAGAGAGAAAATATACAACATCGTCAACACAAATCATCGACACAGAGAGAGAAAATATACAACATCGTCAACACAAATCATCGACACACACAGAGAGAAAATATACAACATCGTCAACACAAATCATCGACACAGAGAGAGAAAATATACAACACCGTCAACACAAATCATCGACACACACAGAGAAAATATACAACATCGTCAACACAAATCATCGACACACACAGATAAAATATACAACATCGTCAACACAAATCATCGACACACACAGAGAGAAAATATACAACATCGTCAACACAAATCATCGACACAGAGAGAGAAAATATACAACATCGTCAACACAAATCATCGACACACACAGAGAGAAAATATACAACATCGTCAACACAAATCATCGACACAGAGAGAGAAAATATACAACATCGTCAACACAAATCATCGACACACACAGAGAGAAAATATACAACATCGTCAACACAAATCATCGACACAGAGAGAGAAAATATACAACACCGTCAACACAAATCATCGACACACACAGAGAGAAAATATACAACATCGTCAACACAAATCATCGACACACACAGAGAAAATATACAACATCGTCAACACAAATCATCGACACACAGAGAGAGAAAATATACAACATCGTCAACACAAATCATCGACACACACAGAGAAAATATACAACATCGTCAACACAAATCATCGACACACACAGAGAGAAAATATACAACATCGTCAACACAAATCATCGACACAGAGAGAGAAAATATACAACATCGTCAACACAAATCATCGACACACAGAGAGAAAATATACAACATCTTCAACACAAATCATCGACACAGAGAGAAAATATACATCTTCAACACAAATCATCGACACAGAGAGAATATATACAACATCGTCAACACAAATCATCAACACAGAGAGAGAAAATATACAACATCTTCAACACAAATCATTGACACAGAAAGAATATATACAACATCGTCAACACACAGAAAAGGTAAGGGGTCACCTCCCCCGACCACGTGGGTTCCCCCCTGGTCTCTGGTTTCCTCCGACAATAATACCCCCGCGCCCTCCCATCCGGGCTAACAGGAGCGATTAATATATATATTCATGACAGACAGAACGAAATTGTGCAGTATTGTTAACACACGGTACACACAGTAAGTCAACATTTAAAAACGGTCACCTGACTTTAAAGTTTCTTCGGAAATAACAACCAAGCAGTATAAGAAATAACGAACATGCCGTTGTACTCCGTCTGAAAACTTTACCTGTTTTTTGCGAGGGTGTTTGTCTTGGTAGGTGGGCGTTGTACTTACCGTCGGCTGTAATAAAACAACACAATCAAGGTCAGAGCTAATAAAAAGTCATTATAAATAAAACGTTCTCCAACAAAATAATACTTAAAACCTAATTAACTTGACATGGTGCTTAAAGATGGAGGTAAATGGTTTTGTACTGCATGTGGTAATAGTGAAAACAAAACGAAATGTCAGCGATAGATATCTGTTTCCTCCACATTCAATTTCTACGTATTTAATGTCAGAGGATTTTTATCGTTTTACTGTATTGCAACGAAGATACATTCACTATCACCTAAGGACTAGGAACCAATTCTAAATGTTTAACCACCAACACTAACCATGACATCCCATAATAGTTGAAGCTGCAGCTACATTAAAGAACTAGTATTGAATTTAAAACGCCATTTCTATTTAGTTTACTCGAGTGTATCCACACAGACAAGCTGCTGAAGCTTTTATCACGGAGATAAATCTAATTTGTCGTCTGATTTGTACCGTCCCTAATACATCGGTTGACATAAAATAGATTTTTTCTCAAACCACGCAACCTGCCCATTATCGAAAAAGAAAGTGAATTTAGAGCTTTTGTGTAAAAACAGTAATAAATAAATTGGCGATTAATCTGGTCCCTAATGAAATTCTGACAGATAGAATCAGGGTAGATTAATTCTACTGAGGTTAAATTCAAAACACTTTTTCAATTCAACTTCGTGTTTAAACTGTCCTTATAACCTCACTTTAATGAATTTTTCACCAATCAACCAGTTATTTCGTGAAATTGATGGGGTTACGTGACCTATTTTGTTGTCATTGTGGAATAATACGAAACCTCAATGAATCGGCACAAACAGGTCTTCTCGCTATTTATCATCAGAAGGCAATTTCTTTTGGGATTGTGGGTCTCAGAATAACAACTACTCTAACTGTATCAAAAATCTACTTTTACATGGCGAACTAATCATATTACCCTAATAACTGTGAGATGATTTTCCCCAAAATTCTTTTGTGAATTTGTATACATTAAACTCGGACAATATGAGGTTTTCATCGAGCTATCGAGAATTTTGTAAAAGAGTGAACACGGGAAAAACTCGATTGTGTTTTGTTTGACACCAAAGAGGTCAAAAGGTTCCACTCTCGCAGATGTCTCACACAGAGAGATATGGCCCGACAATTGTTGAAAGATGTTCCAGAAAATACTCAATTTCATTTTCATTTCAGATTCTGTAAAGGTCGAATTGCCTCGGCAGAATCAGTAAAGGTCGGCTTGACTCGGCAGATTTTGTAAAGGTCGGCTTGACATTTCAGATTCAGTAAAGGTCGGCTTGACATTTCAGATTCTGTAAAGGTCGGCTTGACATGACAGATTCTGTAAAGGTCGGCTTGACATTTCAGATTCTGTAAAGGTCGGCTTGACATTACAGATTCTGTAAAGGTCGGCTTGACATTACAGATTCTGTAAAGGTCGGCTTGACATTACAGATTCTGTAAAGGTCGGCTTGACATTACAGATTCAGTAAAGGTCGGCTTGACATTACAGATTCAGTAAAGGTCGGCTTGACATTACAGATTCTGTAAAGGTCGGCTTGACATTACAGATTCAGTAAAGGTCGGCTTGACATTACAGATTCTGTAAAGGTCGGTTTGACATTACAGATTCAGTAAAGGTCGGCTTGACATTACAGATTCAGTAAAGGTCGGCTTGACATTACAGATTCTGTAAAGGTCGGCTTGACATTACAGATTCTGTAAAGGTCGGCTTGACATTACAGATTCAGTAAAGGTCGGCTTGACATTTCAGATTCAGTAAAGGTCAGCTTGACATTTCAGATTTTGTAAAGGTCAGCTTGACATTTCAGATTCAGTAAAGGTCGGCTTGACATTTCAGATTCTGTTAAGGTCGGTTTGACATGGCAGATTCAGAAAAGGTCAGCTTGACTCGGCAGATTCTGTAAAGGTCGGCTTGACATTACAGATTCAGAAAAGGTCGGTTTGACATGGAAGATTCTGTAAAGGTCAGCTTGACTCGGCAGATTCAGTAAAGGTCGGCTTGACATTACAGATTCTGTAAAGGTCGGCTGGACATGGCAGATTCTGTAAAGGTCGGCTTGACATTACAGATTCTGTAAAGGTCGGCTTGACATTACAGATTCTGTAAAGGTCGGCTTGACATTACAGATTCAGTAAAGGTCGGCTTGACATTACAGATTCTGTTAAGGTCGGCTTGACATTACAGATTCTGTTAAGGTTGGCTTGAGCCAGGTCCGATTCCCTGAACTTACGTGAAAAATGTATACAGTCACCTGCCGGAGTACGTAGGTTTCCTTAGATAGATAAAAAGTTTCGATTTTGTTAAATTTTCCCGACATGAACATCGAAACGGATTTACAAGTGTGAGTTTAAAGGAGAACATAGAAACTGAGTGAAACACTTGAATGTTTAAATTTTAGACGAGTCCTATTTCAAAGTAACGGTTTTAATCGTACACAAAGCATAGTTACAGAGTAATTGACAGTGCATTTAACCTAGATAACAAGAGAATAATTGTACATCAGAGATTTTCTCTCACTGTTTGTATCATGGTAATGGTTTCTTTTGTAGTAACAAATCCCCAATCAAAGGCAAAGCAGCTGGCGACCGAGATACTGGAACTCTCCAGAGTTCTTGCGACCTTCAAAAATAACTGAGATTTTTGTTTTTCTACTGATCGTTGATTTGAATATTACATTGTGTATGTATTTATTTCTTTTTCTCTTTAATGTTTTCGCATTGTTTTCATATCATTTTCTAAAACGAATGTGATATTCGTTATTATATCTTAATAATATTCCTGGTTTATTGGAAATATTTCAGGAAATGTTGGAACTTTTACCCATTCTTCAAAAATTTCTTTCTGAATATATAAATATTCATGAACTAAATGTAAAGATCTGTTGTTGGAACTGGTGATAAAGAAATAATTTTAAATGTTTTAACGTTTTCCTCAAAGCGAAATACCGGGGGAGAAACACAAGGTTTAAGGCATGAAGTTTTACCTTTTAAGGCATGGATTTAAGATTGTTTGACACGGCTGCCTGAACTCTCGGCACGAAATCTCGCGCAAACAAACGTGTTCTTCGTTTCACTTCATGTGAAATAAAAGTTGCTCCGTCTGGAGACCTATCTTAACCAGTCAGATGTACTATTTCACTATATGTGTATGCCCTATTTGTAATAACGAATATCATGACGTCATTATTTTCTAATATATGACGTCATAGTAAATAACAAAATCGTGAACATTTATGGAAGGCTTTTATATAGTTTTTGTGGAAATACCAGAGTGCATTTTTTTTCTTCCTTTCTTTTTTTCAGAGTTTCAAACCTGGTTCGTAATCATTTTTCATGTGTCTCGGTAAATTGGTTTCCTGCTGTTAGATTTTTTAATTTATATATCAAACTCAATTTCATGATTTTTTTTGGTTGAATAATCCATTCTGCTACCGAAACAATTTATGTTTTGTTGTCTACATTTTTTCACGTTCACACTTCGTTTTCGGAATATACCATGCAATGCAATACGATACCATCTCTTAGTTATCAATCGTCATCATAGCTATTTATAATTATTCCTTATCACGATTCCATTCTTGATGACGAATGTAAGATTCTATTTATGACATAATTTAAGATACTTCAAAAAACATTTGTGAAAATAATATTTTTTTAATACTGATCAAAAGTGAAATATTCACAGTATGTATCTCATTCTTTATCGACGTCCCTATGTATAAGACGTCATGAAGTCATGACGTCACAATGGAAACGATGTTAATCTTCAGTGATAGGTTATAAAACACGTGTATCAACATAGAATATATAAATGGGTGGTATTACATTGATAATAGTTTTGCGATATGTAACATTATGTAAAACAAGTGACATTAAATGTTTGATGTCAAATCTTCAGCTGACTACATTTTACTTTTATTTTTACATTTTGTTGTTAATTATGTTCAGCACGTGTTAGTGATGTTCAGCACGTGTTTATGATGTTCAGCACGTGTTAGTGTACTCGATTTTATAGACCATTTCTAAGTTTACATATAATAAATATTTAGATTTTCTATATTTAGTTGGAAAACGCTGTCTCACAATTGATGGAAATGAAGACATGTATTCGATTTCAATATGCATCATTAATTTAGAAATCTACAGTCAATGTTTCTAAAATCTGTAAGAAGGGAGATAATTCATTTTGTTATCTGTTACCTTATAAGATAAAATATCCATTAAATAAACGCAGAATCATAATTTCATCACGTGACTGAACGATCTGCGATGTGCAGTATTCACTCCATTATCCTTGAATTAAAAAATACTTGTCTAATTTAAATAAGATATTTAGATTCGGATTAGCCCACTCCAGCTCACTAGATCCTGTGTATAGGCCGTATATCACGCGCTCACGCGCTACCTTTCTTATTCAACAACAAGAAAACGTTACCTATCGATAGGAAAACTAATTTGTCGATAAAATCTGGCCGTATAAAACGAATGCGCCGTGTCTATAGCACGCAGTGATGTATTGCACGTCCGCTGTACAAGCCCGTATATCAAACCCCGTATCTAAAGCATCATTATCGACGGCTTGTCCATGCTCAGTCATTAGCGAAATGGACGAGTCCCAGTTTTTATAGAATCACATAAAAGAAAGATATTAAAGTTTGCTATGTTTTAAGAGAAAACGTATCGTGCAGAATGCAAGAACGGCCTTTGAAATTCCTAGAAATGTCTTTTATGACTCCATATACGGGCTTTCGTGATTAAACCCAGTAAAGCGATTGCAAGCATGAGCTGATAAATAGGGATTAATTATTAATTTTACGTAGAAACACGACTAGCTTTTACCTCTGGGGTAGCCAGAGAATTAATTCTCCGCCTCCTCCGACGACTCGTGTGTAAGCCTCAAGGCAACTCTCCTAACTTACATAGTATGTGTGTAAATGCCAGCCAGCGCTGGTATTGCTTGATTTAATCAGTACTTAGGTTTTATTGGTGGCGAATGAATATTATTTCTGGTTAATTAAGTAACTGGTTAGTCTAAGCGGATCGTCAACTTTCATAGTATTCGAACGCTGGTCATTCCTATTGTTGAAGTGTGAATTTTTTTATTGATTGAAACTCTTAAGTAAATGCCACTAAGATATTTAATTTCTGGAATATTTGATTGTTCACTGTGATATTCTGTCAAAATTTTGTATAATTATAATTGTTCAGTTTCCGGTTGTCTCATGAAAACATTTTCGGAATCACAAAGCTGTGTCATGTCATCATTGTAAAAAATAGTTGACTACAAAAAAGTTGATTTTTAAATTTTTTTTATCATGTTTTTTTTTAAATTTCTTACGAGTTCGACCTTTTTTTCGTTTTTCGTGTTGTTTTTTTTTTTTTTTTTTCCTCCTTTTTTTTTCTTTTTGTTAGGATTTGTTTGTTTTTTTCTGTTTTCTAACCATTTTGTACATATTTTTCTTGTTTTCTTTCTCCGGTATTAATCCTAGCCTCTTGCCAGTTTCATGATTGTGTGTTAAGGAACAATTCTCTTCGTGTTTTAGTGCGATACGCGATTTGATCTTCACTAGAATATTGCATGTTGAACCATCGTTAGCGTTAAAGTGGAGATTTGTTTCTGCGGAATCGGTAACGGACCTAACTGGCAGAAAACAAGTGATAAATTGTGAAGTCTTTGTCTGATTCCCGAACACAGCTAAAAGTGTACGACAGAAAGCAAACAGATATCCCGTCATTTTAGATAACGACAACCGCATCCCACACATCAACCTATAACGGCGAATTTTAAAAAAATTCTCCGAAGATGTTTTGTAAAAATGGTTATGATTGGTTAGACTGAAACGGAGGCTGTTAATTATGGCGGTGTCCCGGTGTAATGGAGAGTTCTCTCGGCATGTCAGACAACACCACAAGTACGTATCAGTTTACGTGCTGCACTTGCAATCTTAAAACCAAAAATGCATTAAGCTGATAGTTTAACCTGCTGACAGATGTTGCACATCTTTAATTTATGTCAAATATTACTCAACCGTTATTCAGCGTACAATCAAGCCACCACTAAAATCACGCGTGGATTCGAGTATCACCTCCACAAAAACCACGTGATCATTAATCATCGGAATGTGATCTGAATAAAATTAGCAAATCATGTATCTCATTTACATCGATGAAAAACCAAACAACGATATCCAAAGTATTTATGTAGATAAAAAACGGATTGTATTATTTCCGAATTTCGACGCCGGGAGACATAACGGATATCAGATAAGGAGACGAGTGATATTGTGTTGGGTACACATGTGGCCAGGATGTATAATGTGATAAGTACCACATGTGGCGAGGATGTAATACGCAATTGGTACCGCATTTGGTGTGAGTTACGACATTGTCATGGGTACTATAGGCAACGAAAAGAAATTGGATACTACAACGAGAAACATCATGTGTGGTCACGTAAGTATATCGTAATGTACCGGTATCACATGTGGTGAGGTGGTAAAACGTGATGGTACCACATGTGGTGGCATGGTATAACGTGATGGGTACCACATATGGTGAGGTGGTATAACGTGATGGGTACCATATGTGGTGAGGTGGTATAATGTGATGGGTACCACATGTGGTGACGTGGTTTAACGTGATAGGTATCACATATGGTGAGGTGGTATAATGTGATGGGTACCACATGTGGTGGCATGGTATAACGTGATGGGTACCACATGTGGTAAGGTTGTATAATGTGATGGGTACCACATGTGGTGAGGTGGTATAACGTGATGGGTACCACATGTTGTGACATGGTATAACGTGATGGGTACCACATGTGGTGACATGGTATAACGTGATGGGTACCACATGCGGTGAGGTGGTATAACGTGATTGGTACCACATGTGGTGACGTGGTATAACGTGATGAGTACCATATGTGGTGAGGTGGTATAACGTGATGGGTACTACATGTGGTGAGGTTGTATAATGTGATGGGTACCACATGTTGTGACATGGTATAACGTGATGGGTACCACATGTGGTGAGGTGGTATAAGATTATGGGTATCACATGTGGTGAGGTGGTATAACATGATGTGTACCACATGTGGTGAGATTGAATAACGTGGTACATTGTAGGCACACATGTGGTACATATCTCGTGTTTTATGACAGAAACCACGTGACAGGAACCTCTTACCCGCTCTACATACTTTATTTTGTTTTGATAACTTGTAGTTTTTTGTGTTCTCCTATGTTGTTTGGTTACACTTAGATTTCTATTAGTCAATTAATATATGGATAATAATATTGCAGAAAATCACGCACGTAATTATATATGTACAGATTTAGAATACGTGGCAAGGACTTTTTATCATTGGGAAACACTGAAAAATAACCCAATAATAACAATACAAACAAAATCAATTTCTGTCCAGGATTGATGATGCTGGAGGACTGTTACTAATACCGACATTAATATGTAAAATGTGTCGAAGTGTTGTAACCTTTATTTCAGTTCTATTTCTGTAGTCAGATATCATCAGTTTGAAATCAACATGATAAACTATGGCGATAGTACCCAATCATCACACACCAAGCCCCAAAATCTCCCTCCTCCCCCCCCATCCCCCCCCAATAAACTATGGCGATAGTACCCAATCATCACACACCAAGCCCCAAAATCTCCCTCCTCCCCCCAAGCCCCAAAATCTCCCTCCTCCCCCCCCCATCCCCCCCCCAAATAAACTATGGCGATAGTACCCAATCATCACACACCAAGCCCCAAAATCTCCCTCCTCCCCCCCCCCCCAATAAACTATGGCGATAGTACCCAATCCTCACACACCAAGCCCCAAAATCTCCCTCCTCCCCCCCCCCCCCCCCCCAATAAACTATGGCGATAGTACCCAATCCTGACACGCGCAGCCCCAAAATCTCCCTCCTCCCTCCCCCTCCCCCCCCAAATAAACTATGGCGATAGTACCCAATCCTCACACGCGTAGCCCCAAAATCTCCCTCCCCCCCAATAAACTATGGCGATAGTACCCAATCCTCACACACCAAGCCCCAAAATCTCCCTCCTCCCCCCCCCCCCAATAAACTATGGCGATAGCTCCCAATCCTCACACGCGTAACCCCAAAATCTCCCTCCTCCCCCCCCCCCAAATAAACTATGGCGATAGCACCCAATCCTCACACACCAAGCCCCAAAATCTCCTTCCTCCTCCCCCCTCCCCCCCCCAATAAACTATGGCGATAGTACCCAATCCTCACACACCAAGCCCCAAAATCTCCTCCTCCCCCCCCCCCCCCCCCTATGGCGATAGTACCCAATCCTCACACACCCCCAAAATCTCCCTCCTCCCCTCCCCCCCCCCAATAAACTATGGCGATAGTACCCAATCCTCACACACCAAGCCCCAAAATCTCCCTCCTCCCCGCCCCCCCCCAATAATCTATGGCGATAGTACCCAATCCACACACGCGTAGCCCCAACTATGGCGAAATAAACTATGGCGATAGTACCCAATCCTCACACACCAAGCCCCAAAATCTCCCTCCTCCCCCCCCCTTCCCCCCCTTTCCCCCCAATAAACTATGGCGATAGTACCCAATCCTCACACACGCAGCCCCAAAATCTCCCCTCCTCCCCCCCCCCCCCCCAATCCTCCCGTATAAACTATGGCGATAGTACCCAATCCTCACACGCGTAGCCCCAAAATCTCCCCCCCCCCCAATAAACTATGACGATAGTACCCAATCCTCACACCCAATCCTCACACCCACACACCAAGCCCCAAAAACTCTCCCAATCCTCACACACCAAGCCCCAAAATCTCCCCCCCCCCCCCCCCCCCCCCCCCCTTAATTATGGCGATAGTACCCAATCCTCACACGCGTAGCCCCAAAATCTCCCTCCTCCCCCCCCACCAATAAACTATGGCGATAGTACCCAATCCTCACACACCAAGCCCCAAAATCTCCCTCCTCCCCTCCCCCCTAAACTATGGCGATAGTACCCAATCCTCACACGCGTAGCCCCAAAATCTCCCTCCTCCCCTCCCCCCACCCTCCCTAAATAAACTATGGCGATAGTACCCAATCCTCACACGCGTAGCCCCAAAATCTCCCCCCCCCCCAATAAACTATGGCGATAGTACCCAATCCTCACACACCAAGCCCCAAAATCCCCCCCCCCCCCCCCCCAATAAACTATGGCGATAGTACCCAATCCTCACACGCGTAGCCCCAAAATCTCCCTCCCCCCCAATAAACTATGGCGATAGTACCCAATCCTCACACACCAAGCCCCAAAATCTCCCTCCTCCCCCCCCTCCCCCCCCCCCCAATAAACTATGGCGATAGTACCCAATCCTCACACACGTAGCCCCAATCTCCCCCCCCCCCCCCACACCAATAAAACTATGGCGATAGTACCCAAAATCCTCACACACGATAGTACCCAATCCTCACACACGTAGCCCAAAATCTCCTATGGCGATAGTACCCAATCCCCCCCTTAAACTATGGCGATAGTACCCAATCCTCACACACGTAGCCCCAAAATCTCCCTCCCCCCTCCCCCCCCACCCCCCAAAATAAACTATGGCGATAGTACCCAATCCTCAATTATGGCACCCAATCCTCACACGCATAGCCCCAAAATCTCCCCCCCCCCCCCCCCACCAATAAACTATGGCACCCCCCATAAACTATGGCGATAATCAATTAAAAATGAAATTTGGTAATTAAAATTTCTTGGTCTCGACACTCACATAAACTTATTTGTCTATTTTCTGTAAAGTTTTGATATATTTCGATATTGCGATGCATTTTTGTTGTGTTTCCAGAAAATAAATTAAGGTCTGTTTAGAAATGCATGTAAGGACATAAACTTAATTGACTCAGTCCTGACAACACATCAACAAGATCTTAGGAACGTCCAAACAGAGAATTCCCCTGGCAGCAGTCGTACCGGAAGACAAATCTTCAAAGGGTATTGTGCCGTCATGATATGTGTGATAACGCCTGAATTCATTGGGGCGCTATATAAATGAAAAACCTGTTCTGTCAATATCCTTATTGAGGACGATTTACACGAATGCCTTATGTCCATCAAAGCATGAACAACTAATAAAGCATGTAGGCAGAAAAGACACGGCAAGGAAGAAAACCAATACAAAACCAATTAATATCGGACCTATGTGGACGACCAGCTCTCTAACACGATGCTTCATTCTGCCATTGTCCGAACTGACCGCCTGTTGATTGAGTGTTCGAAGAAGCGTCTTATCAACCACATCTTCGTCATGACCTTTTGGCTGGACAACGCGGAATTGTGATAAATGATCATATGATTTTTCATCAAGTTCTCTTAGCGACGGCCTAACAAGCTTGAATAAACATATTTTGTAAAACAAGTCTTCGAAATTTTCAAAAATATGACAGCATTCTGGAATAAAAAAGAGCATTGTTTAGATTTTAAAATATCCTTTTGGAAAGACAATCATAAAGCATTAAATAAGCTGTGTAAAAATGCATTTCTTGTTCATTTGAAGCTGATCTGTCTCCGTGTATTTCGATATCGAGATAAACCACTTTGATATTGATCTCGCCAAACGTGTATGATTCTTAGACATAAATTTTCCACTTCTTTGTCAATTTTTTTCTCTTTTCATGTCAGAAATGACAGATGATATGTGTATCGATAAAATTGGTAAGGACGGTCACGTGATGAATATATACAATGTAATTTGTTACTTTCGCGCGCGGTCTTGTTATATACGATAACATTAACATCAATCTGTAGTCCATTTCGTCCGTAACACGACTCTGGATGCTTTCAGCATATCGTCTTTAAATGTTTCTAAGCTTGTAATCATATGCTATTCTAAAACGATGATCTTAACTTCTTATTTCACGCGATGTAGGGTTCTTCCTAACACGGAGTTGATATCTCTTCGGCTTTTCTGTTCCACAGCTCCCGTTGTTGTCGTCTCCGTTGGTATCTCCTCAGCTCCCGTTGTTGTCGTCTCTGTTGTTATCTCCACAGCTCCCGTTGTTGTCGTCTCTGTTGGTATCTCCTCAGCTCCCGTTGTTGTCGTCTCCGTTGGTATCTCCTCAGCTCCCGTTGTTGTCCTCTCTGTTGGTATCTACACAGCTCCCGTTGTTGTCGTCTCCGTTGGTATCTCCTCAGCTCCCGTTGTTGTCCTCTCTGTTGGTATCTCCTCAGCTCCCTTTGTTGTTGTCTCTGTTGGTATCTCCTCAGCTCTCGTTATCGTCTCTATTGGTATCTTCTCAGCTCCCGTTGTTGTCGTCTCCGTTGGTATCTCCACAGCTCCCGTTGTTGTCGTCTCTGTTGGTATCTCCTCAGCTCCCGTTGTTGTCGTCTCTGTTGGTATCTCGACAGCTCCCGTTGTTGTCGTCTCTGTTGCTATCTACACAGTTCCTGTTGTTGTCGTCTCTGTTGGTCACTCCACAGCTCCCGTTGTTATCGTCTCTCTTAGTATCTCCACAGCTCCCGTTGTTGTCGTCTCTGTTGGTCACTCCACAGCTCCCGTTGTTGTCGTCTCCGTTGGTATCTCTACAGCTTCCGTTGTTGTTGTCTCTGTTGGTATCTCCACAATTCCCATTGTTGTCGTCTCTGTTGGTATCTCCACAGCTTCCGTTGTTGTTGTCTCTGTTGGTATCTCCACAATTCCCGTTGTTGTCGTCTCTGTTGGTATCTCCACAGCTTCCGTTGTTGTCGTCTCTGTTGGTATCTATCTCCACAGCTTCCGTTGTTGTCGTCTCTGTTGGTATCTCCACAGCTCCCGTTGTTGTCGTCTCTGTTGGTATCTCCTCAGCTCCCGTTGTTGTCGTCTCTGTTGGTATCTCCACAGCTCCCGTTGTTGTCGTCTCTGTTGGTATCTCCTCAGCTTCCGTTGTTGTCGTCTCTGTTGGTATCTCCTCGGCTAACGCTTATTGTAACGGTTCAAAAGTAGAAAAATATATTGACACGTGTCAAAACAAAACGGTACGTTGAAGGTAGAAAATAATCTAGCTGGATTGAAACGAACATTTTTCTTCACAAAACGGTAATTTAAAAGTAAGTATCTACTCTGGTAGGTTTGAGTTGACATGCACATGTATCTAAACAAAACAGTTCATGGAAAGTGAAAGTATGTCCTACTAGGTTCGAATTGACACCCGCATACATCTAGAGCAAAATGGTTTATAGAAAGTAGAGATGTACGCTACTAGGTTTGAGTTAACGTTTGTGTCCGTCAAAAATGTCCGCCATTACTACAGATAGTGTAATAAGGAGCACCGGAAGTACAAATATAGAGAAAATATACTCGATAGTATTTTAGGATTTATTTAATCTGTTGATGGCTTTGAATTTTAAAAAACAATCCTTACAGTCCAGGTTCTACTTTGATTTCTATTAATCAATTTTGTATGTTTTCAAGATAACGACTCAAAAAGTACAGAGATCAGTTTGTATCGATCTGTTTAACACATAATGTGTTAATGGATTAAGGCGATAATTTCATTAGAACGATGTAAACCAGGATTTCAAAAATATCAGAAGATGGAACGTCGATAGGTTAGGATTGGTTCTTCTTCACGTTTTTACTGATTTGATAGGGAACTAGTAGCAATATGTAATTCAATATGTTTAACAAGTTATAGACAAAGTATACTACAATCCTACCGTGGAAGGAGGAGGAGGAGGGGGAGTAGGGGAGGGGAGGAGGAAGAGGAGGAGGGGAGCAGGGGGAAGGAGGGGAGAAGGAGGAGGAGGGGAGGGGAGTAGAGGAGGGGAGGAGGCAGAGGAGGAGGGGGAGTAGGGGAGGAGAGGAGGAAGAGGAGGAGAAGGGGAGCAGGGGGAAGGAGATGAGAAGGAGGGGGAGGGGAGGAGGGGAGGAGGAGGCAGAGGAGAAGGAGGAAGAGGAGAGGAGAAGGAGGGGGGAGGCAGAGGAAGAGAAGGAGAGGAGGAGGGGAGGAAGGGGGAGGGGAGGAGGGGAGGAGGAGGAGGAGGAGGCAGAGGAGAAGGAGGGGGAGGAGGGGAGAAGAAGGGGAAAAGGAGGGGAGGGGAGGAGGAGAAAAGGATAGGAGGCAAAGGAGGAGGAGTGTAGGAGATGGAGGGGGAGGAGGAGAGAAGGAGGAGAAGGCAGATGAGGAGGCAGAGGAGGAGGAAGAAAAGAGGAGGAGAGGAGGAGGAGGGGAGGAGGAGGAGAGGAGGAGGAGGAGGAGTGGAGAGGAAAAGGAGGAGAGGGCAAGAGCTGGGGCAGGAGGATGAAGACGGGATTAGGAGGGGAGGAGGAGGGGAAAGGGGAGGAGGACGAGAAGGAGGAGGAGGACGAAGAGGAGATAAGAATAGATTGATGGACGGGTTAAGCAGATATGACGTCACGACTGACCCAGAGAGTAATACTTCGCGCGATAGCTCAACATCCACGCTGCTCTTTTGCCGCCAGATTTATCGCCATTATTCATTACAGCGACTGATTTTGTGTCATTTTTCTTGGATCCATTTATGCATCATCATTATCTCCAATACATCTATTCAAAGTACAGAAAACATCAATATCTTCCGCACTGGGATTCCTCTGGCGTACCTCAACTAACAAGGCTTTCCAATCGATATAACAAGGCAGATTTCTGAAGGAAAAACATTATGAGTGGACATCTAACCCCGGGCTTCAATTTTGCCTCCTTTGGGAATAATTACCTGAAAGTGACGATTTATCAAACAATGTGCATCGTTTGTGAACGTGGAACAAATACCGGCTATTAACGAATTGTAGCAACCCGTGCATTCCCAAGGGAACAAATCAGAGGATCATTGTCGGCTACACTGCGTGGTCATTCCTGACGGTCAGTTTCCTGATGGTCAGTTATAGGAGATTACACCTCGTGGTCAATTCTGTGGTCAGTTATAGAACACTTCACCTCGTGGTCAATTCTGTGGTCAGTTATATGAGACTACACCTCGTGGTCAATTTTGTGGTCAGTTATATGAGACTACACCTCGTGGTCAATTCTGTGGTCAGTTATATGAGACTACACCTCGTAGTCAATTTTGTGGTCAGTTATATGAGACTACACCTCGTGGGCATTTCTGGTGGTCAGAGTGATGTCGTAAAAAATATCAACGACCAAAGACCTCCAAGGGGGACAGGAAAAAATGCCACATATTCAGGAAAAGAAATAGACCAATATGGCAAGAGCGAGGGGATATATAGGATATTTCTGGAGAAGGTGGATGCGGGGTTCAGGTTGTGTGATAATCAGCAGAAATACATGTATATGTTATATTAAGAAATATTTAAGAGATATTTGCCGTGATATGATAATTTGGACATGCGTTGATAATCAAGAGTTTTCATTCCATATGGAGATATTATTAGTCCTAGATGTCTGTTTGTTCTGTTATCACATTTTCATAAAATTACATTTTGTATGAAAACAAATTTAAGATACTTTTCTTCACATATTCAGGTTTTCATGTAAACAATTGCGGCGTTCAAAATCGGAGGCAACCATGTTGTTGCGCAATTTTTAATTCATGGCGTGATGTCATTGTCTATATTATGACATCATAATCGATTTCTGATTGCTCAAATGAAAAACGATCCAAATTACACTGGTGACATATACGCAAAAATATAACATGGGCAAATTCATGGGATAACAGAGTATATGATTAACATTTTAACACACACACCCCAAATCCTGTTACAAGCGATAGGACTAAGTGTTTCGGAAGGGGACGGGTTTTCAGCTTTATCAACAGCAGTTGAAAACCTAGTTCAGTCACTGTAATGGCAGGCTACATCTTACCGTCATCATAACAAAACAAACAAAATGCATTTTGTTTACGCGAGTGAATGAATCTACTTATCGACTTAAAATTTTGAGCTCTGATATTGTGTTCTGTCTATGAATTGCCCCTCTCCAACCCACCACCCTCAGTCTACGGTCTTGTATATCTATTCAACACCCCTCCCCGCGCCCATCTCACCCACCCTCTCCCTCTTGTGCATACCTTCGTGACAACCAACACTATTTCCTCTAATGACGTAATATCACTAGTAGTTTACATTAATTATTTATTTACTGTTTCACTTGGACTGACCAATATTTATATGACCGATGTCGTTTAGGAGGTAGAATTGCTTCGGATCACCTCATCTTGTTTCGGCACTTTTCGGAAGTCTTCATGCAAACTGTTGCTCATATTTTACCTTTGTTTTAATGAAATTAAAATTAACATTGTGTTGAAATCTGTTGATATTTTTGTTATACTAGAATTTTTACTAAAGAATTTTCACTTGAATATTCTATCTGACCATATAGATTAACAGTGTGTACTTAATCATCAGTGAACTCTCATTAAACATCTAGAATAAACTCGTTAATGCTTGATATAATTTTGTCATATCAGCATCAGTAGCATCCATAGGTCCATATAAAGACATTTTTTTTTTAAATTTTACAAATAATATATCTAGTGTCAATTTAATCATTAAGGCATATCAAGAATATTAAAATTAAGGTGTGTCATTTTAATCGTTGAGGCCTATCAGAGTTAGTATCATAGTGTGTACAACGACGTCGATATGCATAGTTTCGTCTCTTTAAGCCTGTCATGGTATATCTGCAGTACTTTAATATTTACAATCGCCTATTTTCCTGAAAACGAATCATTAAGAGATGCTCATTAAACTGTCCTGGTTTAACGGTCCCTGTAATGGTATGCATTTGCATGGCCTATTATCGCTCATTAAAGATACATTTTCCTTTGAGTAGTGAAAGAAATACCGAGGAAGCAGGTGCTCTGCATGTGTCTCATTAATCCATTATATTTTTAATGACGTCATAATTATGATGCTAGAGACCGTAAACCCCTTTAAACATAATGTCTCTTCCTGTACGAAACACAATTTAAATACACGACAAAAGTAATTTCGCAGTTTTTCCATTTTTCAAGCGCATTCTCTTTATTAACCTTTGCTTTTGCTTCTATAAGACACATGACAGACGTCTTCCCAACGGTATCGACAGGCTTTCAAGCTCCCTCGTGGGTTAATTAGCCGGACAACGCTACATGTGTTTTATGAAATCTGATACAACAATTTATCATCCCCAGATGTCTGTCTGCGAATCGACTGCGATATAACAACGACAACGAGACAGGTGAAGTAGACATTTCAGGTGTCAAATTGAACCAGTCAGTGGTACGATTTGATACGAGTTTGTTTTCATTTTTCTATGATCTTAGAAAATATTTCTTCCCATCCGACACTGGAAATAATCAACCTTTCCTTTTCCTTTTTCCCTATTTCGATAATTTTCACTTTGACTAAGATATTGATTATAAAAAACATTCTAACGAATATAATTTTTCATCTGATATCATGTTTATTGGACTTTCTAAAGTAGACATATCCCAGATTCCCTTTAAAATTCCTGTCGAGCTAAGATCTACCCATTGGTCGGCTCCATTGATTGTCAGAGAAAAGTATGAAATGTATCTCGTCAATAAATATGTATTAATATAAGTATATAAATCTATGTAGTTTTAGATTGTTCGATTTAACGGCTCTGATTACCAATTTTTCATGGGTGATACGAAAGTCCTGAAACTGACTTTCTTATTTGTTAGCTCAATTTTCAATATTTTTTTCTAATTTCATTTTCTCCACAATGAACCCGTTCAAACAGGACAGAATACAGAGTACCATGAGATCCAACCCATGTCCTTCAGTGAGGTAGCAACTGGGTGTTACAAGGAGACTACACATCATAATGACCCTGTGTGTTTACGGGATGATAAATCAAACAAACAAACCGGTCCTAAGATGCCTATCCCTTCAGTTTAGTGAGAAACATCGTACTTGCCGATAAGAAAAGAAATCAACTTGACAACGCAGTATCGGCCCTTTTTCTTTTACATAAAAAAGACACGTAAACATGTGTCTATCATAACGATGAATTGAACTGCAATCGTACAGATGTGTGCAACCTTCAAAATATATTTATGGTTTTCCATTATCAATGGCCAAAACTAGTAGAAATTAAGAATGAATTTAACACAGGTCAAACTGAACGCGTAATGTATAGAGATGAAGGTGTACACACTCTGTCGATAACACACTCGATCAGATCATTTAGAACACTATATCGAATATTCCTACGTCACTTTGAAGCTTAACATAGGTGTTAAAGTATGCAACATATCAAGCGTTTCATTGAGCACGCTAAGTTGTGACGCAACTTCAAACCAAACCTGGAATAACACTATGGACGATTTACGAGTCAACATCAGGCATCAGAATTGCCTCAGTACAGGTGAGGGTAAACATGAACACTAATCGTCCAGCAACACATAGACTAATTTGCCAGTTTACAGCCGACAGGGGATTTAAATGTCCGACTGAAACGAATTGTCCAGTAATCTTCTGGCTAAATCAAAGATTTGGACCAGACTCACGGTAAAATTACTCAACATCCTGATGATCCAATACGAGAGATGAAGCGATAAAGTCGGCCATTAAATGGTTATCTGGACCCTGCGTTGATTTATATTAGCCCCCGAGTTTACATCAAACAGATAATGTCAATCATGGATCCACGGCAAATTTATAGCTTTCAAGATTTCCTACATGTTCCAAAAAATAAATCAGGCGTTTGAAAGTAATCAACAGTGGTGTTATTTGGTATAAGGAAAGAAGAGAAATTCAATGTGTTGAAATATTGGTGTGACGTGTGTAATAGCAGTAGGAATTCAGAATCACAATCCAGTTTGCTTAAACGAATCATGATGCTTTTATTTATTTAGATTTTATTTTTTATAACACTAAGTTTATCTCGATAATTCCAGAGTAAACAACGATACCAGAAACAACAATAATGGATCTACGGACCACTTTCACGTTAGAACATTAGAAGTTTGTCAGCGGGCCTACTTCACATTTCCCCAGTGTTATTTTTAGAATCCCACGGGCCTAATTCACCTTTCCCTAGTGTTATTTACAGAATCCCACGTGCATACTTCACCTTTCCCCACTGTTATTTATAGAATCAAACGGACCTACTTCACCTTTCCCCAGTGTTATTCATAGAATCCCACGTGCCTACTTCACCTTTCCCGTGTGTTATTCATAGAATTCCACGTGCGGCCTAATTCACCTTTCCCCAGTGTTATTTATAGAAACCCAAGGGCCTAATTCACCTTTCCCAGTGTTATTTATATAATCCTAGGAGCCTAATTCCCTTTTCCCCAGTGTTATTTATAGAATCCCACGGGCCTACTTCACATTTCTCCAGTGTTATTTATAGAATCAAACGTACCTACTTCACCTTTCCCCAGTGTTATTTATAGAATCCCACGGGCCTACTTCACATTTCTCCAGTGTTCTTTATAGAATCAAACGTACCTACTTCACCTTTCCCAAGTGTTATTTATAGAATACCACGGACCTACTCCACCTTTCCCCAGTGTTATTTATAGAAACCCACTGGCCTGATTCATCTTTCCCAGTGTTATTTATATAATCCTAGGAGCCTAATTCCCTTTTCCCCAGTGTTATTTATAGAATTCCACGGGCTTAATTCACCTTTCCCCAGTGTTATTTATATAATCCTAGGAGCCTAATTCCCTTTTCCCCAGTGTTATTTATAGAATTCCACGGGCTTAATTCACCTTTCCCCAGTGTTATTTATAGAAACCCATGGGCCTACTTCACATTTCTCCAGTGTTATTTATAGAATCAAACGGACCTACTCCACCTTTCCCCAGTGTTATTTATAGAATCCCACGGACCTACTTCAACTTTCCCCAGTGTTATTTATAGAATCCCACGGGCCTAATTCACCTTTCCCCAGTGTTATTTATAGAATCCCACGGACCTACTCCACCTTTCCCCACTGTTATTTATAGAATCAAACGGACCTACTTCACCTTTCTCAGTATAATTTATAGAATCCCACGGGCCTACTTCACCTTTCTCCAGTGTTATTCATAGAATCCTACGAGCCTACTTCACCTTTCCCAAGTGTTATTTATAGAATCAAACGGACCTACTTCACCTTTCCCCAGTGTTATTTATAGGATTCCACGTGCCTACTTCACCTTTCCCCAGTGTTATTTATAGAAACCCACTGGCCTAATTCCCCTTTCCCCAGTGTTATTTATAGAATCAAACTACTTCACCTTTCCCCAGTGTTATTTATAGGTGTGTTATTTATAGAATTCCACGTGCGGCCTAATTCACCTTTCCCCAGTGTTATTTATAGAAACCCACGGGCCTAATTCACCTTTCCCGTGTGTTATTTATATAATCCTAGCAGCCTAATTCCCCTTTCCCCAGGACCTACACCTTTCCCTAGTGTTATTTATAATATCCCACGTTTCCCTTTCCCCACTGTTATTTATAGAATCAAACGGACCTACTTCACCTTTCCCAGTATAATTTATAGAATCCTACGGGCCTACTTCACCTTTCCCCTGTGTTATTTATAGAATCCTACGAGCCTACTTCACCTTTCCCAAGTGTTATTTATAGGATTCCACGTGCCTACTTCATCTTTCCCATGTGTTATTTATAGAATCAATCGGACCTACTTTACCTTTCCCCAGTGTTATTTATAGGATTCCACGTGCCTACTTCACCTTTAACCAGTGTTTTTTATAGAAACCCACTGGCCTAATTCCCCTTTCCCCAGTGTTATTTATAGAATCAAACGGACCTACTTCACCTTTCCCCAGTGTTATTTATAGAATCCCACGAGCCTACTTCACCTTTCCCGTGTGTTATTTATAGAATTCCACGTGCGGCCTAATTCACCTTTCCCCAGTGTTATTTATAGAAACCCAAGGGCCTAATTCACCTTTCCCAGTGTTATTTATATAATCCTAGGAGCCTAATTCCCTTTTCCCCAGTGTTATTTATAGAATCCCACGGGCCTACTTCACATTTCTCCAGTGTTATTTATAGAATCCCACGGGCCTAATTCACCTTTCCCCAGTGTTATTTATAGAATCCCACGGGCCTACTTCACATTTCTCCAGTGTTATTTATAGAATACTACTTCACCTTTCCCAAGTGTTATTTATAGAATACCACGGACCTACTCCACCTTTCCCCAGTGTTATTTATAGAAACCCACTGGCCTGATTCATCTTTCCCAGTGTTATTTATATAATCCTAGGAGCCTAATTCCCTTTTCCCCAGTGTTATTTATAGAATTCCACGGGCTTAATTCACCTTTCCCCAGTGTTATTTATAGAATCCCACGGGCCTAATTCACCTTTCCCCAGTGTTATTTATAGAATCCCACGGACCTACTCCACCTTTCCCCAGTGTTATTTATAGAATCCCACGGACCTACTTCAACTTTCCCCAGTGTTATTTATAGAATCCCACGGGCCTAATTCACCTTTCCCCAGTGTTATTTATAGAATCCCACGGACCTACTCCACCTTTCCCCACTGTTATTTATAGAATCAAACGGACCTACTTCACCTTTCCCAGTATAATTTATAGAATCCCACGGGCCTACTTCACCTTTCCCCAGTGTTATTTATAGAATCCTACGAGCCTACTTCACCTTTCCCAAGTGTTATTTATAGGATTCCACGTGCCTACTTCATCTCCCATGTGTTATTTATAGAATCAAACGGACCTACTTCACCTTTCCCCAGTGTTATTTATAGGATTCCACGTGCCTACTTCACCTTTCCCCAGTGTTATTTATAGAAACCCACTGGCCTAATTCCCCTTTCCCCAGTGCTATTTATAGAATCAAACGGACCTACTTCACCTTTCCCCAGTGTTATTCATAAAATCCCACGGGCCTTCTTCACCTTTCCCGTGTGTTATTTATAGAATTCCACGTGCGGCCTAATTCACCTTTCCCCAGTGTTATTTATAGAAACCCACGGGCCTAATTCACCTTTCCCAGTGTTATTTATATAATCCTAGGAGCCTAATTCCCTTTTCCCCAGTGTTATTTATAGAATTCCACGGGCTTAATTCACCTTTCCCAGTGTTATTTATAGAATCCCAGGGACCTACTTCACCTTTCCCATGTGTTATTTATAGAATCCCACGGGCCTACTTCACATTTCACCTTTCCCGTGTGTTATTTATAGAATCCCACGGGCCTAATTCATCTTTCCCCAGTGTTATTTATAGAATCCCACGGGCCTACTTCACCTTTCCCCAGTGTTATTTATAGAATCCCATTGGCCTAATTCAACTTTCCCCAGTGTTATTTATAGAATCCCACGGGCCTAATTCACCTTTCCCCAGTGTTATTTATAGAATCCCACGGGCTTAATTCACCTTTCCCCAGTGTTATTTATAGAATCCCACGGGCCTACTTCACCTTTCCCGTGTGTTATTTATAGAATTCCACGGGCGGCCTAATTCATCTTTCCCCAGTGTTATTTATAGAATCCTAGGAGCATAATTCACCTTTCCCGTGTGTTATTTATAGAATCCCACGGGCCTAATTCATCTTTCCCCAGTGTTATTTATAGAATCCCACGGGCCTACTTCACCTTTCCCCAGTGTTATTTATAGAATCCCATTAGCCTACTTCACCTTTCCTCGGTGTTATTTATAGAATCCCACGGGCCTACTTCACATTTCCCCAGTGTTATTTATAGATTCCCACGGGCCTACTTCACATTTCTCCAGTATTATTTATAGAATCAAACGGACCTACTTCACCTTTCCCAAGTGTTATTTATAGAATCCAACGGACCTACTTCAACTTTCCCAAGTGTTATTTATAGAATTCCACGGGCGGCCTAATTCATCTTTCCCCAGTGTTATTTATAGAATCCTAGGAGCCTAATTCACCTTTCCCGTGTGTTATTTATAGAATCCCACGGGCCTAATTCATCTTTCCCCAGTGTTATTTATAGAATCCCACGGACCTACTTCACCTTTCCCATGTGTTATTTATAGAATCCCACGGGCCTACTTCACCTTTCCCCAGTGTTATTTATAGAATCCCATTGGCCTACTTCACCTTTCCTCAGTGTTATTTATAGATTCCCACGGGCCTACTTCACATTTCTCCAGTATTATTTATAGAATCAAACGGACCTACTTCACCTTTCCCAAGTGTTATTTATAGAATCCCACGGACCTACTTCAACTTTCCCAAGTGTTATTTATAGAATCCCACGGGCCTAATTCACCTTTCCCCAGTGTTATTTATAGAATCCCACGGGCTTAATTCACCTTTCCCCAGTGTTATTTATAGAATCCCACGGGCCTACTTCACCTTTCCCCAGTGTTATTCATAGAATCCCACGGGCCTACTTCACCTTGCCCTAGTGTTATTTATAGAATCCTAGGTTCCTAATTCACCTTTCCCCAGTGTTATTTGTAGAATTCCACGGGCGGCCTAATTCACCTTTCCCCAGTGTTATTTATAGAATCCCACGAGCCTACTTCACCTTTCCCATGTGTTATTTATAGAATCCCACGGGCCTACTTCACATTTCCCCAGTGTTATTTATAGAATCCCACGGGCTTACTTCACATTTCCCCAGTGTTATTTAAAGAATCCCACGTGCCTACTTCCCCTTTCCCCAGTGTTATTTAAAGAATCCCACGGACCTACTTCACCTTTCCCCAGTGTTATTTATAGAATCCCACGGGCCTAATTCACCTTTCCCCAGTTATATTGATAGAATCCCACGTGCATACTTCACTTTTCCCCAGTGTTATTTATAGAATCCCACGGGCTTACTTCACTTTTCCCCAGTGTTATTCATAGAATCTCACGGGCCTATTTCACCTTTCCCCAGTGTTATTTATAGAATCCCACGTGGCTACTTCACCTTTGCCCGGTTTTATTATCTTTGTACTTTTTGAGGAGTCTCCGTGAAATTGTTCTTTTGTTTATACCTTTCCCT
The DNA here is from genome assembly GCF_031769215.1 of Ylistrum balloti. Lineage (NCBI taxonomy): Eukaryota > Metazoa > Mollusca > Bivalvia > Pectinida > Pectinidae > Ylistrum > Ylistrum balloti. The sequence continues at coordinate 15,508 of NW_026782342.1, read as the reverse complement.
AGTTATTTGAAATTGATTTGGAATCGTGATTTTGATCACATGTTGGTATATTTCTTGCTGTGTTCTCTTGTTACAACAACAACGTCTGATATCGTGGAGAGTTGATTTGTCAATTATCTTTAATGTTTAAGACGAAAAACCTCTACAGGTTTTTTTCGCCATCGTATTAAAACTTTATTTTCTTGACGTTTGTACACTGCTTCTGCTCGATGTGGCAACATGAGTCATAAAAGGATGAAACAGCTTGTGATGTAGCATTACTGACGAGTCCTAAAAAGACGAAACAGTTGTGTGATGTAGCATTACTGACGAGTCCTAAAAAGACGAAACAGTTGTGTGATGTAGCATTACTGACGAGTCCTAAAAAGACGAAACAGCTGTATGATGTAGCATTACTGACGAGTCCTAAAAAGACGAAACAGCTGTATGATGTAGCATTACTGACGAGTCCTAAAAAGACGAAACAGCTGTATGATGTAGCATTACTGACGAGTCCTAAAAAGACGAAACAGCTGTATGATGTAGCATTACTGACGAGTCCTAAAAAGACGAAACAGCTGTATGATGTAGCATTACTGACGGCAATATATTTATATATAATGTAGAATCCTACACAATGAAATATAAATAATTTTAGCTATATATATACTTTGTATATTCTGGTAAACATTGGAACATATCTTTGTTTACTACTATAATGTACAGTTTACGGTATACTGATAGATATCACGACTTTAAAGAGACGGGTTTATTTCCTTATTTCTGTAGTCTGTCAGACATTTGTAACGACATCTTACATCATAATATATATAGTTATGCTGATACATGGGCGAGTTACGTTCAAGTTCAAGTAACGGGCAATTATTTTTCAACAAATTTAGTAGCATCAGCAATTGGATAAGAAAGCAATTAGCACCAATGATAAACAGTCCTATTGATTCTAAACGGTGATTATAACGTCAATAGTTTAGTAAATATAACTATATACAATAAAACAAGATCTACATATATATTCCTGATTAACACAGTTTTCACCCATATAGATATATTGAAAATCTGGGTGAATTCTCCGTGCCCAGTAAATATAGAAAATAAAGTTAAATAGTGACGTCATATTGACACGGGAGATAATATAGCTCTGGTAATTTACGGATTGTGACGTCATGAATACCGTTTGAACTATTGAACGGTATCCATGACGTCACAATCCGTATCTATGTAAATATGTAAAACATCCGAAGAAGAAATGAAAGCGCTTATGTTTTACAGCATGTGTTTTGCAGTGTTTTAACTTTTTCTATATATTTATATATAATGTATATTGTTTACATAGCAAGTGAATATTGTTTGAAGCTAGAAGGTCGGTAGTGGCTCTGATACACTGACCCCTGTAACCTCACGTGAATATTTTGGTTGTGTTTTATTTCACACAATAGATAAATAACTAATCGGACAAGTATTCCATGTAATACCATACACATATATATATCACTTTATCTATTCTTCATCATTGATGATGATGCATGAAATTATTTCCATATTCATGACAAATTTGTCTCTGTCTGCCGATACGATCAAAATGTTATTTCTTGATGCCATCCACCGACAAATAAAAATGGATTACATACAACTAATTAATTGAATGAGGTATGCCCAAGCTGCACACAAGATTGAAATATGTCTGTGTGTAGATGCTGACAAGCTAGGAGAAATCTATCACTAAATAATTAGAGAATCATACACAAGCATCCATTCAGACAAGATTTACAAAACAGTTTTATCCTTTTATCGAGCCGCCACTTTGGTAAAATGATAAATTCGTGACGAGTTCCATTAATCTGATGTAAAATGGAAGCGAATGGAAGATTCTGTTTATCATATAACATTCAGACAAGATTTATAAACGACTTTTTATTCTATTCATCAATTCAGCCTCCGGTAAGGTAAAATGGTAAATTCGTGACGAGTTTCATTAATCTGATGTAAAATGGAAGCGAATGGAAGATTCTTTTTATCATATAACATTCAGAAAAGATTCATAAACGATTTCCATTTCATTCTTTTTCCAAGTCTCTGGTTACTTTTAAGTAAATAAGTACAGACGACACACAAGTTCATATCAACCTTTTAATACAAAGTAAGAACACATTGTACAGTCGATTCCTAGGTTTCAAAATTTAGGTCCTCAGCATCACTGACGACTCCGAGAAGGACGAAACATGTGTATGATGCAGTTATATCACTGACGAGTCCGAGGACGAAACAGCGGTATGATGCAGTTATATCACTGAATAGTCCGAGAAGGACGAAACAGCGGTATGATGCAGTTATATCACTGAATAGTCCGAGAAGGACGAAACAGCGGTATGATGCAGTTATATCACTGAATAGTCCGAGAAGGACGAAACAGCGGTATGATGCAGTTATATCACTGAATAGTCCGAGAAGGACGAAACAGCGGTATGCTGCAGTTATATCACTGAATAGTCCGAGAAGGACGAAACAGCGGTATGATGCAGTTATATCACTGAATAGTCCGAGAAGGACGAAACAGCGGTATGCTGCAGTTATATCACTGAATAGTCCGAGAAGGACGAAACAGCGGTATGCTGCAGTTATATCACTGAATAGTCCGAGAAGGACGAAACAGCGGTATGATGCAGTTATATCACTGAATAGTCCGAGAAGGACGAAACAGCGGTATGATGCAGTTTTATCATTGTTTGGCTCTACTGTATTTTGTCTATATAGGTCACTTGTACAATCTTCTAGGACTCGTCAGTGATGTTGCATGTCTAATCACATTCAAGGTAATGTTTAGTGAGATTATAAGAATAATAACAGATTATTTATTTAGAACAAAGCATGAGAAAGTTATATATCGAACCTTTGTTCATAAACATCACTAGATACTGCTACTTTGTACAAATATTTACAAAAAATATACTAAATACCAAATATGTACTGTATGGATTAAATTGTGAATACAAACGAAAAATGCAGCTACTCGTGTGTGGTAAAAAAATCTTTAATTGGATATAATCAATATTATAATAACAATATAACCATCAATCCCCTCCTTCCCCCACCCCTCCACCCTCCTCTTTCTTCCGACCGTCACCACCTACATGAATATGCACATCCCACCACTTCTCCCGGACGTCTGTTTTACGTAACATCTACTATCCGTGTTTTCCATTCCAGGTTCGTGTCTACTTTATAATCTACCACATGCGATTGTATTCGTGCAAGGAGAAAATAACAATTAATTACCTTGTACCAAGTAGCCTGTGCCTACTTAACTTTGATATCTAAATCAATATAAGAATCTCGCTCGATTAGTTTCCGGTGTGGTCACGTTCTGACAGATCTGATTTACACAGGTTTGTCACTGCACGTGCCTGTCAATCACACGTAGTTATCGTGTCCAGCCAATCGACGCCCTTGTCACAGATTAGCGTCAACCAACAGGTGATCAGTTTATAATTTTATCTTCAGGACAAAAACTGTTCTTTAGATACTAATTTGATAATTAGTCTGTGCATTTCTTGATTAGTTGCTGAGTGAGTAATGCCAGAGAATAAATCAATGATAGAAACGACACCGATCAAAATGTCCGGTTCGATCTAATTTTGTAATTGATAATAATCATTTATAATCAAATGATTTAACAACATACTGGAAGTTCATCTTCACTAACTCTGTGTCTTTTCCGTAATCGGTTACGCTTCGACAATATACTGATAGAACTGTGATCGACATGTCAAAAGGAAATACTGCTTTCCATCACTAAGAGATGTTTTTTGGAAATAAAATTATCAAATAATTTGGTTTTTGTGTGATTTCTCATATCTATGTGTTTGTTATCAAACATGTGTCATATATATATTACATAAGTTATCTTTAAATGTGTTTTTGATATCATTTATGATAGCTGATAGATTCTTCATCGGGTGTTGGTGTCACCTCGAACGGCACAATTAGTTTCTCAAAATTAAAACTCGCTGTTAAGAAATATCAAAGTAAAGGTTTGAAGATAGCACATATCTATTTAACTGAAGCCCCGTTCTTATTTCATCGTTAAAATTATATTGATTTCCATCTTGTTTTCGAAAGGTTTTGTTTCAAACTTCTAAGAAAGACGCCAAAAATGTTGAATAAATTTGAGAAATTAACTACTTGATATTTGGTGTGTTCAATTTATATACAATGGTATTATTCGCATGTGCTTAGAATTTGAGAAATCATAATTTATTTTTCAATGTTTTAATTTATACTCAGGTAGCAGTACACAGTTTCTCGGTGTGGCCATGGGTGATTTTTTTGCTCATTAGATTACCCCATTATAAAGGTTTTAATTAAAATGAAAAAAAAAATCCTTGCTAAAATTGGTCCTGTCATGTTAAAGTGGACAATGTGGGGTTTCATTTTTTTCAGGATAATATTTTAGCTTTGTGTTGGAGATTACTATTTGGGCAGTCTCGAATCTGTGTCTACGCACCAAAAACTTGCTTTACAGGAAGTGAAATTTTCATAGTGTTTACATGTGGTCATGTTATGAAGAATTTCCGAGTTGGAATTTGCTGAAATGTAAGTACTTTGTTACCATGACAGTGTTGTTGATTGTAAGATAGGTGATTAGAATTAAATTTCTCCTCGAAAGTTGTAGTGTTGGATTGGAATTAGCAGTATTTTTGCATTTTTAGCATTTTTTCAGTAGGTAACCATGACAATCAAATGTCAGAAATCAGAGGAATTTTTTTTTTACACAAATTTCATCTCTCTACTGTTAATGTAATTGTTATACAGTTTATAAATATATATACATGTAATGATGTATTTTTCATAACCAATCTGCTATACCTGTATATCTCAAACATGACAAATAATTTCAGGAAAAATGCAAATTAACTGTTTACTGCTACCTCAAAGCCGAATTCATTATACATTTCTACTATCTTTTACCAAATCTAAGAAAAATTAAGCAGATGATAGGAAAAATCGATTCGTATTTGAATGAAATTGGGAAAAAATAGAACATATACTGTAAAATCATCAATTTTAGTGGGGTTTAAATTTCGTGGTTGTACAAAAATATATTAATTTTGGTTGACATTTGATTTCATGGATAAATTTTACGCACAAAATCATTTTTATCATTTATGTTCATTAGAAGGAATAAGAGATCCCACGAATGATATACAAGCCCGCGAAAATTAATGATTTATCGGTATGTGTTTATAAATGCTATTTAATATCGGTCACCATGAAAAATGCTAATTTAATTCAAATTGACAAAGTCAAAACTTTTGAAATATTTGTTTCGAAGAAAGTTATCGGTGTTGTAACATATCTACTGGAACTGCAAAGAGTACCATGATAATATACAATAGTCATGTATGTTCATCGTAACTTACAACTGATAAAAATCCTTATTTGTATTTACAATTAAATGTGTCCATATTTAATCTCATTTCGTTATGTAACAAAATTTGCGGCAATTATATGAATCGTCTTCGTAAATAAAACATCATGATTAATGAAACAACATATTTTTCAAATCAAAGTGAAAATGAAGTGACTGCAGACTTATGTTCTGGGATCTGTTGATGCCTGTGCACGTGAAACGCATGTCTACATGTCGTGTTTATACTGATTAACGCGCAGTAATTGTTTGGCGAGTAATTACATTAATACTACATGGGACATAATACCCCTGATGTTGTCTCATTAGCCAATCCCTCACCACTATTGTTTTAATTCTCGTCCAATCCCCTGACATGTTTACCTTTCAGATATTCACTTCAAAGTTGCATTTGATTGTTTACTTTCTTCCATGCACAAACTAATTGAGAAATTCGGTAAAAATACAAGAAAATATTCTTTACCTATTTACTGAGATTTATGTGTAAATGACCGTCACCATGGGGAGATTTATTCTTTAATAAATAAATTCAAATCTGAAAACCACATTGATTTCGGTTGAGAAATGACGCATTTGCATGGTCACTCGTCCAGCTATATACCCTTGCTATTTCTTTTCGTTTTTTTACTGTTTGCATGACATTTCTAATTATCTAACTATCCATGAACACTGCACTGCTGAGCTATAATTTCAAATATAAGACGGAATATAAGAGAATACATTAAATTTTTACTTATTTCATTGTCTTTGAAATAATATTACTGTTCAGCTAACCTTTTTTATGCAGCTCTTGCTTAAACAAATTCACTGAAGTAACTATACCTGTAATCATTCTTCAGCTCATCTTTCCAAGATTAGTATTTCTAACGTACAAATTTATGTCCTTTATATAGAGAAGGATTTCTATAAACTCTCCACAGCAGAATTGACGCAAAAATGATTTTGAAAAGCGGTATGCTGGTTCTGTTGATCAACATACGACAGGACATAACGGAGTGATCGACTACATGAAGGCAAGACATTCTTCTCATTTTTATTGAAAAAGAAATGAGAAATATAATTGAAACAATAACGGATTGCAATGTTAGTGGATTTTGTTACGTGTCATTGTACAATATTTCTGTTTATTTATGAAGGTTTTAAAAACTGTTCTAAGATGTTGGCGTTAATCTTGTTACTTAATATTGTTGTGCTATTTTTTGTCAAAGTTGACGATTAGTTCAGTGATATGTTTCCGATCGGGAAAAACACCTAAAATTTAAATACAAGGAAATGGGACATATACTTAATTACTGATAATACCCATAACATACTATTCAAACAAATAAGGAAATACTTATAAACACTGTTTCAAGTTCGAAACATATCGTATGTGAACTCTATTGAAAAGTCAGCTGATAAAAATATATACATGTATAATAAAATATTTATCGTCAACAAAAAAAAAAAAATTTAAATGAACAAAAACAAAGAAGTTCAACTACTAACAATAGTTATATCCTCAAGTGTTACTTTACTGATGTTATATCAGAAATAAAACGATACAAAGGACTGTGTCACTATGGTAATATATCAGAAATAAAACGATACAAAGGACTGTGTCACTATGGTAATATTATATCAGAAATAAAACGATACAAAGGACTGTGTCACTATGGTAATATTATATCAGAAATAAAAACAATACAAAGGACTGTGTCACTATGGTAATATTATATCAGAAATAAAAACGATACAAAGGACTGTGTCACTATGGTAATATTATATCAGAAATAAAATAATAGAAAGGACTGTGTCACTATGGTAATATTATATCAGAAATAAAAATGATACAAAGGACTATGTCGCTATGGTAATATTATATCAGAAAGAAAAATGATAGAAAGGACTGTGTCACTATGGTAATATTATATCAGAAATAAAAATGATACAAAGGACTGTGTCACTATGGTAATATTATATCAGAAATAAAAATGATACAAAGGACTATGTCACTATAGTAATATTATATCAGAAATAAAAATGATACAAAGGACTGTGTCACTATGGTAATATTATATCAGAAATAAAATTGTTACAAAGGACTGTGTCACTATGGTAATATTATATCAGAAATAAAAAGGACTGTGTCACTAGGGTAATGTTATATCAGAAATAAAAATGATACCAAGGACTGTGTCACTATGGTAATGTTATATCAGAAATAAAAATGATACAAAGGACTGTGTCACTATGGTAATATTTCATCAGAAATAAAAATGATACAAAGGACTGTGTCACTATGGTAATGTTACATCAGAAATAAAAATGATACAAAGGACTGTGTCACTATATTAATATTATATCAGAAATAAAAATGATACAAAGGACTGTGTCACTATATTAATATTATATCAGAAATAAAAATGATACAAAGGACTGTGTCACCATGGTAATGTTATATCAGAAATAAAACGATACAAAGGACTGTGTCACTATGGTAATGTTATATCAGAAATAAGATTGATACAAAGGACTGTGTCACTGTGTCACTATGTGTAATGGTAATATTATATCAGAAATAAAATGATACAAAGGACTGTGTCACTATGGTAATTTTATATCAGAAATGAAAATGATACAAAGGACTGTGTCACTATGTTAATATTATATCATATAAAACGATACAAAGGACTGTGTCACTATGGTAATGTTATATCAGAAATAAATGTTATATCAGAAATAAAAATGATACAAAGGACTGTGTCACTATAATGTAATCAGTTATATGTGTCACTATGGTAATATTATATCAGAAATAAAATGATACAAAGGACTGTGTCACTATGGTAATATTTCATCAGAAATAAAAATGATACAAAGGACTGTGTCACTATGGTAATGTTATATCAGAAATAAAAATGATACAAAGGACTGTGTCACTATTGTAATTTTATGTCAGAAATAAAAATGATACAAAGGACTGTGTTACTATGGTAATGTTATATCAGAAATAAGATTGATACAAAGGACTGTGTCACTATGGTAATGTTATATCAGAAATAAAAATGATACAAAGGACTGTGTCACTATGGTAATATTATATCAGAAATAAAAATAATACAAAGGACTGTGTCACTATGGTAATATTATATCAGAAATAAAATGATACAAAGGACTGTGTCACTATGGTAATATTATATCAGAAATAAAAATGATACAAAGGACTGTGTCACTATGGTAATATTATATCAGAAATAAAAATGATACAAAGGACTGTGTCGCTCTGGTAATATTTCATCAGAAATAAAACCATACAAAGGACTGTGTCACGATGGTAATATTATATCAGAAATAAAAATGATACAAAGGACTGTGTCACTATGGTAATGTTATATCAGAAATAAAAATGATACAAAGGACTCTGTCACTATGGTAATGTTATATCAGAAATAAAAATGACTGTGTCACTATGGTAATATCAGAAATAAAATATACAAAGGACTGTGTCAGATATCAGAAATAAAAATGATACAAAGGACTGTGTCACTATGGTAATATTATATCAGAAATAAAAAAATTGACAAAGGACTGTGTCACTATGGTAATATTATATAAGAAATAAAAATGATACAAAGGACTATGTCGCTATGGTAATGTTATATCAGAAATAAAAATGATACAAAGGACCGCGTCGCTATGGTAATATTATATCAGAAATAAAAATGATACAATGGACTATGTCACTATGGTAATGTTATATCCGAAATAAAATTGATACAAAGGACTGTGTCACTATGGTAATATTATATCAGAAATAAAAATGATACAAAGGACTGTGTCACTATGGTAATATATCAGAAATAAGATGATTCAAAGGACTGTGTCACTATGGTAATATCATATCGGAAATAAAAATGATACAAAGGACTGTGTCACTATAGTAATATTATATCACTATGAAATATCAGAAATAAAAACAATACAAAGGACTGTGTCACTATGGTAATATTATATCAGAAATAAAAACGATACAAAGGACTGTGTCACTATGGTAATATTATATCAGAAATAAAAAACCCCCAAAGGACTGTGTCAATATAGTAATGTAATATCAGAAACAAAATGGTAATATTATATCAGAAATAAAAACGACACAAAGGACTGTGTCACTATGGTAATATTATATCAGAAATAAAAATGATACAAAGGACTGTGTCACTATGGTAATATTATATCAGAAATAAAAATACAAAGGACTGTGTCATATGGTAAAGGAAATAAAAATGATACTGTGTCACTATGGTAATATTATATCAGAAATAAAAATGATACAATGGACTGTGTCACTATTGTATTATTATATCAGAAATACAAATGATACAAAGGACTGTGTCACTATGGTAATGTTATATTAGAAATACGATTGATACAAGGGACTGTGTCACTATGGTAATATTATATCCGAAAGAAAACGATGCAAAGGATTGTGTCAAGGTGTTATTATTATATCAGAAATAAAATTGATACAAAGGACTGTGTCACTATGGTAATGTTATATCAGAAATAAAAATGATACAAAGGAATGTGTCACTATAGTAATATTATATCAGAAATAAAAATGATACAAAGGACTGTGTCACCATGGTAATGTTATATCAGAAATAAAAATGATACAAAGGACTGTGTCACTATTGTAATATTATATCAGAAATAAAAATGATACAAAGGACTGTGTCACTATGGTAATAGGATACAAAGGACTGTGTCACTATGGTAATATCATATCAGAAATAAAGATGATACAAAGGACTGTGTCACTATGGTAATGTTATATCAGAAATAAAAACAATACAAAGGACTGTGTCACTATGGTAATATTATATCAGAAATAAAAATGATACAAAGGACTGTGTCATTATGGTAATGTTATATCAGAAATAAGATTGATACAAGGGACTGTGTCACTATGGTAATATTATATCAGAAATAAAAATGATACAAAGGACTGCGTCACTATGGTAATGTTATATCAGAAATAAAAATGGACTGTGTCACTATGGTAATGTTATATCAGAAATAAAAATGATACAAAGGACTGTGTCACTATGGTAATATTATATCAGAAATAAGACGATACAAAGGACTCTGTCACTATGGTAATGTTATATCAGAAATAAAATTGATACAAAGGACTGTGTCACTATGGTAATATTATATCAGAAATAAAAATGATACAAAGGACTGTGTCACTATGGTAATGTTATATCAGAAATAAGATTGATACAAGGGACTGTGTCACTATGGTAATATTATATCAGAAATAAAAATGATACAAAGGACTGCGTCACTATGGTAATGTTATATCAGAAATAAAAATGATACCAAGGACTGTGTCACTATGGTAATGTTATATCAGAAATAAAAATGATACAAAGGACTGTGTCACTATGGTAATGTTATATCAGAAATAAAAATGATACAAAGGACTGTGTCACTATATTAATATTATATCAGAAATAAAAATGATACAAAGGACTGTGTCACCATGGTAATGTTATATCAGAAATAAAAATGGTAGAAAGGACTGTGTCACTATGGTAATATTATATCCGAAAGAAAACGATGCAAAGGATTGTGTCAAGGTGTTATTATTATATCAGAAATAAAATTGATACAAAGGACTTTCTCACTATGGTAATATTATATCACAGATAAAAATGGTAGAAAGGACTCTGTCACTATGGTAATGTTATATAAGAAATAAAAATGATACAAAGGACTATGTCGCTATGGTAATGTTATATCAGAAATAAAAATGATACAAAGGACTGTCACTATGGTAATATTATATCAGAAATACAAATGATACAAAGGACTGTGTCACTATGGTAATGTTATATCAGAAATAAGATTGATACAAAGGACTGTGTCACTATGGTAATATTATATCAGACATAAAACGATACAAAGGACTGTGTCACTATGGTAATGTTATATCAGAAATAAAAATGATACAAAGGACTGTGTCACTATGGTAATGTTATATCAGAAATAAAAATGATACAAAGGACTGTGTCACTATATTAATATTATATCAGAAATAAAAATGATACAAAGGACTGTGTCACCCTGGTAATGTTATATCAGAAATAAGATTGATACAAAGGACTGTGTCACTACGGTAATTTTATAAGATTGATACAAAGGACTGTGTCACTATGGTAAAATTATATCAGAAATACAAATGATACAAAGGACTCTGTCACTATGGTAATGTTATATCAGAAATAAAAATGATACAAAGGACTGTGTCACTATGGTAATGTTATATCAGAAATAAAAATGATACAAAGGACTGTGTCACTATGGTAATATAATATCAGAAATAAAAATGATACAAAGGACTGTGTCACTATGGTAACATTATATCAGAAAAAAGACGATACAAAGGACTCTGACACTATGGTAATGTTATATCAGAAATAAAAATGATACAAAGGACTGTGTCACTATGGTAATGTTATATCAGAAATAAAAATGATACAAAGGACTATGTCGCAATGGTAAAATTATATCAGAAATACAAATGATACAAAGGACTGTGTCACTATGGTAATATTATATCAGAAATAAAATGATACAAAGGACTGTGTCACTATATGGAAATAAAAATGATAAAAGGACTGTTATATCAGTAAATAAAAAATAAAAAAAATTACAAAGGACTGTGTCACTATGGTAATGTTATATCAGAAATAAAATTGATACAAAGGACTGTGTCACCCTGGTAATGTTATATCAGAAATAAAAATGATACAAAGGACTGTGTTACTATGGTAATGTTATATCAGAAATAAGATTGATACAAAGGACTGTGTCACTATGGTAATATTATATCAGAAATAAAAATGATAGAAAGGACACATGGTAATGTTATATCAGAAATAAAAATGATTCTGTGTCACTATGGTAATATTATATCAGAAATGAAAATGATACAATGGACTTTGTCACTATGGTATTATTATATCAGAAATAAAATTGATACAAAGGACCGTGTAACTATAGTAATGTTATATCAAAAACAATATTGATACAAAGGACTGTGTCACAATGGTAATATTATATCAGAAATAAAAATGATACAAAGGACTGTGTCACTATGGTAATATTATATAAGAAATAAAAATGATACAAAGGACTATGTCGCTATGGTAATGTTATATCAGAAATAAAAATGATACAAAGGACCGCGTCGCTATGGTAATGTTATATCAGAAATAAAACGATACAAAGGACTGTGTCACTATGGTAATGTTATATCAGAAATAAGATTAATACAAAGGACTGTGTCACTATTGTAATTTTATGTCAGAAATAAAAATGATACAAAGGACTGTGTTACTATGGTAATGTTATATCAGAAATAAAATAAAAATACAAAGGACTGTGTCACTATTGTAATTTAATGTCAGAAATAAAAATGATACAAAGGACTGTGTCACTATGGTAATATTATATCAGAAATAAGACGATACAAAGGACTCTGTCACTATGGTAATGTTATATCAGAAATAAAAATGGTAATGGTAATATTATATCAGAAATAAAATAATAGAAAGGACTGTGTCACTATGGTAATATTATATCAGAAATAAAACGACACAAAGGTCTGTGTCACTATGGTAATATTATATCAGAAATAAAAATGATACAATGGACTGTGTCACTATGGTATTATCATATCAGAAATACAAATGATACAAAGGACTGTGTCATTATGGTAATGTTATATCAGAAATAAGATTGATACAAGGGACTGTGTCACTATGGTAATATTATATCAGAAATAAAAATGATACAATGGTCTATGTCACTATGGTAATGGTATATCCGAAATAAAACCATACAAAGGACTGTGTCACGATGGTATTATTATATCAGAAATAAAATTGATACAAAGGACTGTGTCACTATGGTAATATTATATCACAGATGAAAATGGTAGAAAGGACTGTGTCACTATGGTAATGTTATATCACATATGAAAATGGTAGAAAGGAATGTGTCACTATAGTACTGTTATATTAGAACTACAAATGATACCAAGGATTGTGTCACTATAGTAATGTTAGATCAGAAATAAAAATGATACAAAGGACTGTGTCACTATGGTAATGTTATATCAGAAATAAAAATGATACAAAGGACTGTGTCAGATAAAAATGATACAAAGGACTGTGTCACTATGGTAATATCATATCAGAAATAAAAATGATACAAAGGACTGTGTTACTCTGGTAATGTTATATCAGAAATAAAAATGATACAAAGGACTGTGTCACTATGGTAATGTTATATCAGAAATAAAAATGATACAAAGGACTGTGTCACCATGGTAATGTTATATCAGAAATAAAAATGATACAAAGGACTGTGTCACTATGGTAATATTATATCAGAAATAAAAATGATACAAAGGAGTGTGTCACCATGGTAATGTTATATCAGAAATAAAAATATATGTGTCACATGGTAATATTATATCAGAAATAAAAATGATACAAAGGACTGTGTCACCATGGTAATGTTATATCAGAAATAAAATTAATACAAAGGACTGTGTCACTATGGTAATATTATATCACAGATAAAAATGGTAGAAAGGACTGTGTCACTATGGTAATATTATATCAGAAATAAAATAATAGAAAGGACTGTGTCACTATGGTAATATTATATAAGAAATAAAATAATAGAAAGGACTGTGTCACTATGGTAATATTATATCAGAAATAAAAACGAATAAAAGAAATAAAATGATACAAAGGACTGTGTCACTATGGTAATGTTATATCAGAAATAAAAATGATACAAAGGACTGTGTCACTATGGTAATGTTATATCAGAAATAAAATATCAGAAATAAAAATGATACAAAGGACTGTCACTATGGTAAAATTATATCAGAAATACAAATGATACAAAGGACTGTGTCACTATGGTAATATTATATCAGAAATAAAAATGATACAAAGGACTGCGTCACTATGGTAATGTTATATCAGAAATAAAAATGATACCAAGGAATGTGTCACTATGGTAATGTTATATCAGGAATACAAATAATACAAAGGACTGTGTCACTATGGTAATATTATATCAGAAATAAAAATGATACAAAGGACTGTGTCACTATGGTAATGTTATATCAGAAATAAAATTGATACAAAGGACTGTGTCACTATGGTAATATTATATCAGAAATAAAAATGATACAAAGGACTGTGTCACTATGGTAATGTTATATCAGAAATAAAAATGATACAAAGGACTGTGTCACTATGGTAATATTATATAAGAAATAAAAATGATACAAAGGACTATGTCGCTATGGTAATGTTATATCAGAAATAAAAATGATAGAAAGGACTGTGTCACTATGGTAATATTATATCAGAAATAAAAATGATACAAAGGACTGTGTCACTATGGTAATGTTATATCAGAAATAAAAATGATACAAAGGACTGTGTCACTATGGTAATGTTATATCAGAAATAAGATTAATACAAAGGACTGTGTCACTATGGTAATATTATATCAGAAATAAATAAAAACTGATACAAAGGACCGTGTCACTATGGTAATATTATATCAGTGTCACTATGGTAATGTTATATCAGAAATAAAAATGATAGAAAGGACTGTGTCACTATGGTAATATTATATCAGAAATAAAAACGATACAAAGGACTGTGTCAGTATTGTAATGTTATATCAGAAATAAAAATGATGCAAAGGACTGTGTTACCGTGGTAATGTTATATCAGAAATACAAATGATAGAAAGGACTGTGTCACTATGGTAATGTTATATCAGAAATAAAAATGATACAAAGGACTGTGTCACTATGGTAATGTTATATCAGAAATAAAATTGATACAAAGGACTCTGTCACTATGGTAATGTTATATCAGAAATAAAATTGATACAAAGGACTCTGTCACTATGGTAATGTTATATCAGAAATACAAATGATACAAAGGACTGTGTCACTATGGTAACATTATATCGGAAATAAAAATAATAGAAAGGACT